>NC_140584.1:618701758-618999258 GCF_964204655.1 Triturus cristatus
TGTCCATCAGCGTATGCTTGGACAATACGCATATTTCAGTGCAAACTATTATTATTTGTGACCTTTACATCACGTTTGCACACCCAGGGAAACACAATTCTGTGAATGCACATGTGACCTCATTTCCGTGGATAAACGGCGCCCAGATGTTATTTTACATGATCATTCTAGTAACAATCGTGAAATCCTAAACACTTCCATTTAAAAACAAGCTGCCACACTGCCTACCCAAAACAAGCATTACACGGACGGACGCAAAAAAACAGATGGCCCTGCACGCGCACGGAACAAAAACAAGTAACCTGAGACTGCTAATTATAAACAGAAGACCCGACAAAGATAAGAAATTGCTTCGCGACAGCCGCAAAGCAGACAAGCCAGTCCGGATGAGCCGGACAAAAAGGAGAAAGGGTGGCAACAAAAAAAACTAATTTCCAATGGCAGCCCCCCGTTTAGCATAAACGGTGACGCCAGCCAATGGAACTGAGGGGCCGGGCTTCAAGTCCCCTTCTGAAATGTCCTCTCTCACTATAAGTCTTGCCGAGCGAGCAACGCATGCGCTGCAACACTAGGCGAGACCTAAACACTGGGACGGGCGCAGACATAGAAATAGGACTTAATGTCCAATTAGGTCTCAGGGCTTGATATATATATTCGTTGTATTTGAGCCCCCGGGTGGACCAGGTCTTGGTGGCATGCCTTATTATGTGGCGGGGGCCCGTGAGGGCCCCCGCAGCCCCCATGACTGCCACTTCCCCGGGGCTTTGTTAATGATGTGTGGCGGGGCACGTGGCCCCCCGCAGCCCTGGGGACCGCCACCTCCCCCGGGGCATTTATGTAAATGAAAGGGGGGGGGGGCCTCACGGGCTCCCGAGCCCCGGGGACTGCCACGAACCCCGGGGCTCTAAATAATAATTAGTGTGGGGGGGCTCATGCCCCCCCACACTGCCCCGGGGACCACCACCTCCCCGGGGCATTAAATATTTAAATTCGGGGGTCCGTTACAGCCCCTAAGCCCCATCAGCTCCCTGGGGCCTTAAACGTTGGGAGGGGGGCCCAAGGCCCCCCTCCTGGAGCCCTTGATGGCCCTGGGGACCGCCACCCCCCAGGGCAGGCTCCTGCAGTGTCCAAGGGGTACCCACCCCCAGAACACTGCTGTTTGCTATGGCAGGGCGGGAGCCGTGCAGCTCCTGCCCTGCCATAGCAAACTCTGCTTTGCTTCATTGAAGTGAGAGCAGGGAAACCTGCTCTCGCGTCCATGAAGCAAAGCAGGATTGCTTTTCCACAAGGGGAGCTGCATGTCAGCAGCTCCCCTTGTGGAAAAGCAATGCTGGCTCCCGCAGGAGGCGGGGAGCCAGCGGGACCGTGGGGGAATTGGGGCTCCCCCCATGGTCCCCAATGGAGAGGGCAGGCCCCGGGGGATGGGGTCCCCAGAGCCAGAAGTGGCCCGGGAGGGGGGCCACACGGCCCCACTCCCTCAATAAAATAAAATAATAATAAAAAAAGAGGTACAGCCCCGGGGGATGGGGTCCCCAGGGCTCATAGAGGCCTCAGAAGGGGGGCTACGCAGCCCCCTTCCTTAATTTAAAAAAAAAAAAAAAATGAATATGTGGCCATGTCCCGGGGGATGGGGTCCCCAGAGCTGAAATTGGCCTCGGGAGGGAGGGCCACGAGGCCCCCTTCCCGTTTATTTTTGTATTTATAAAAAATAAAAAATAGGGGTCAGGCTCTGGGGGTTGGGGTCCCAAGGGCACAAAAAATGGGAAAAGAAGGGAGGCCCCGCCCCCTCCCTGCAGCACTCTGCAAACGCCACAGAGCTGCATTGCAGAGAGGTGGTCTGAGGCCACGCCCCCTTTTACACCTCTGCAACGCAGCTCTGTGGCCCTCACTGGAGGTACCTGGTGGGCAAGTTGGCCCCCAGGGACCCTCAGGATTCGAGGGGACTTAATCCCCCAATTTACAACGTACCAGAGGGCGCGTTTGCACAGTGGTGCAGGGAGAGGGCGGGGCCTGATATTACTAGTGTGCAAACACACCCCCTGGTGTGTTGTAAATTGGGGGATTAAGTCCCCTTGAATCCTGAGGGTCCCTGGGGGCCAACTAGCCCACCAGGTACCTCCAGTAAGCACCACAGAGCTGCGTTGCAGAGAGGTGGTCCGAGGCCACGCCCCTTTTTACACCTCCATGCAACGCAGCTCTGTGGTGCTAACTGGAGGTACCTGGTGGGCTAGTTGGCCCCCAGGGACCCTCAGGATTCAAGGGGACTTAATCCCACAACTTACAATGTGCCAGAGGGCGCGTTTGCACAGTGGTGCAGGGAGGGGGCGGGCCTGATATTACAAGTGTGCGAACACACCCCCTGGTGCGTTGTAAATTGGGGGATTAAGTCCCCTTGAATCCTGAGGGTCCCTGGGGGCCAACTAGTCCCTGGGGGCCAACTAGCCCACCAGGTACCTCCAGTAAGCACCACCGAGCTGCGTTGCAGAGAGGTGGTCCGAGGCCACGCCCCTTTTTACACCACTCTGCAAATGCGGCTTCTGGTGCACTGCTGGTGGTGCGATGAAGTCCTCTTGTGTCCTGAGGACCTGAGGACACAAGTGGACTTCATCGTCTGAGCAGCAGTGTGCCAGAAGCAGCGTTTCCAGCGTGGTGTAAAAAGGGGCATAGCCTAGGAACACCTCTCTGCAACGCAGCTCTGTGGCACTTACTGGAGGTACCTGGTGGGCTACTTGGCCACCAGAGACCCTCAGGATTCACGGGGACTTAATAGGGATGTTATAGTTAGAAATTAGCATTTATAAAACCTTGGAAATTAACTAAAAAAAAACATAGGATTGAGGCACATTATACTTAGAAATTCTCATTTAAAAAACCATTTAAATTTACTTAAAAAACATAGGTTTCAGGGACGTTATAGTTAGAAATTACTATTTAAAAAACCTTGGAAATTCACTGAAAAAACCATAGGTTTCAGGCACGTATTAGTTAGAAATTAGCATTGAAAAAACCTTAGAAATTCACTGAAAAAATCATAGGTTTCAGGGACGTTATAGTTAGTTGGACATTTCACTCGTACAAAACCATAGAAATTCCGCAGTTATAGTTAGTTCAGCTAACTATAACTCGCGCCCCCTGCATATGACGTGCGCATAGTGAAAAACCAGAAAAAAAAATAAAAAATAAATACATAACTTAGCATTTAAAAAACCGTACAAATTCACTGAAAAAACCATAGGTTTCACACACGTTATAGTTAGGAATTATCATTTACAAAACCTTGCAAATTCACTTAAAAAACCATAGGTTTCACACATGTTATAGTTAGCTGTACATTTCACTCGTAAAAAACCAATGAAATTCCACGTTATAGTTAGATCAGGTAACTATAACTTGCGCGACCGCAATCCACAATGTGTAATTTTAGATGTCATCATTGATGTCATGAGTGATGTCACTGACCATGTCATGAGTGATGTACTATGTGACGTCATCAGCAGTTTATTGTGGGCGCGCAAGTTATAGTTACCTGATCTAACTGATCTAACTATAACGTGGAATTTCATTGGTTTTTGCTCCTAGTTATGCTAACCTTTTCATGGGGTACTGGGAGCAGCAGGTGCCTGAACTGCACAACCTGTATCGTGGCCATGTAAAAACATGGCTACGATATATAGATGATCTTTTCATCATCTGGGAGGGCAGTGAGGATCTTGCCAAAGAGTTCATTGATGATCTCAATAACAATGAGGTCAATTTGAAATTTGAAGGGACTTTAAGTAGGTCCAGCATTGAGTTTTTAGATTTACAGATTCAGGTAGTCAATGATACACTGATCTCTAAACTGTATCGCAAAAAAACATCAGGGAATACGCTACTACACGCTGAAAGTGGACACCCTAAGGCTCTTATTAAGAGTATTCCATTTGGTGAGCTCCTCCGGGCTCGGAGGAACTGCAGCTCTGATTCTGATTTTGAACAGGAATGCAATGTAATGCAAGAAAGATTTCTGGAGAGGGGATACAAACTACATGATATCACACAAGCACGCTTGAAAGCCAATGATTTTAAACATGCAGATCTGCTGGTCCCCAAAGATAACCAAGACGATGGTACCAACCAAGTTGTCAGGTACATAACAACTTATAATTCAGGATCATATGATGTCAAAAGATGTCTTAAGAAACATTGGGGGTTACAACTGGGGGAGAATGTCTGCATTGTCAGCATTCCGTCCATCATTTGTTTGTTGTAACGCTTTTCGCCCTAAGTGGGATGGGTATTCCCAGACGTGGGACCCGTGCTCACTACGCCACTGGAGTCAAGCTATCCTGGCTGATGACGGCTGATAGCCAGAAACCGGTCCTAGGATGCTTGATTCCGGTCCAGGGAAGATATGGCTTGGCAGTTCGGGCTGGACTGTTCCCATGAGGCACAGGGTCAAGACTGATTTGCATATGGCCATGTCTAAACTGGGGTGGCGTAGTGGGCAAAAGAACGATGGATTTAACCCAGATCTCTTGACTGGGGGAGAATGTCTGCATTGTCAGCATTCCGTCCATCATTTGTTTGTTGTAACGCTTTTCGCCCTAAGTGGGATGGGTATTCCCAGACGTGGGACCCGTGCTCACTACGCCACTGGAGTCAAGCTATCCTGGCTGATGACGGCTGATAGCCAGAAACCGGTCCTAGGATGCTTGATTCCGGTCCAGGGAAGATATGGCTTGGCAGTTCGGGCTGGACTGTTCCCATGAGGCACAGGGTCAAGACTGATTTGCATATGGCCATGTCTAAACTGGGGTGGCGTAGTGGGCAAAAGAACGATGGATTTAACCCAGATCACTTGACTGGGGGAGAATGTCTGCATTGTCAGCATTCCGTCCATCATTTGTTTGTTGTAACGCTTTTCGCCCTAAGTGGGATGGGTATTCCCAGACGTGGGACCCGTGCTCACTACGCCACTGGAGTCAAGCTATCCTGGCTGATGACGGCTGATAGCCAGAAACCGGTCCTAGGATGCTTGATTCCGGTCCAGGGAAGATATGGCTTGGCAGTTCGGGCTGGACTGTTCCCATGAGGCACTGGGTCAAGACTGATTTGCATATGGCCATGTCTAAACTGGGGTGGCGTAGTGGGCAAAAGAACGATGGATTTAACCCAGATCTCTTGACTGGGGGAGAATGTCTGCATTGTCAGCATTCCGTCCATCATTTGTTTGTTGTAACGCTTAAGAAACATTGGGACATCCTAAAAACCGAACCGACATTAGATGAAGTTGTCAAGGATGCACCGAGTGTAACTTATAGGAAGGCTAATTCCCTGCGTAACAAGTTATGTAAAAATGAAGTGAGCAGTGCAAGAACAGTAACTACAGACATTCAGGGTTTTTACACCTGTATGGTGTGCAAAGCTTGCAAATTCAGTTCAAATGTGAAAAGAGTTTATTACCCTATCACAGATGAAGATAGACTCATTGAGAAACATTTAACATGTCTATCTGACTACTGCGTATATGTACTGAATTGCCCTTGTGCCAAGAGATACGTAGGAAGTACTATGTTTGCTGCCAAGAAACGAATCTTGGAACACATGAGGGCGATTCAGAATAAGGACAAACTCTCCCCAATAGCACGACATTATGAGGAATTCCACAAAAGCAACCGCAATTTGTTGAAATTCTTTGTAATTGACCGAATACCGGCAACCATCAGGGGGGGAGATAGAATTCGCAAGCTACGACAACTTGAATCTCATTATATCTTAGAACTCAACACCAAGATTCCATGGGGTTTGAATTCTGAAGAAGAATTAGCCTGGTTTCTTGGTGAATAGCCAACTCCTCAATCAGGTTGTTTGCAATATGTACATTATATGAACATTATGTGGATTTTGACTTTTAACACTTCTACAAAGACATCCATGTTTTTAACAGTTTTTTTCTATTAATTTGTAACTGGCCTAATTTATAATTGTATCCTATTTTTTGTTTACTTTTCTAGATGGTGCAGACATATGAAGGTTTACTGCTTAATCAGACTCAATATAAATTTTTGCCATAAATCTGGTATGATGTTCATGCTAAGGAGTCCAATAACCCACTGGGGTTATATAATGCATTAAAAATCAAAAAACATAAATCTGAGCATATTGAAATAATGGACAAGCATATGGTTGTTACAAAATTGCTTAATCAATTAATATTCACCCACTGGGGTTTTATTGTGCTGTTACACCGTTCACATTCTTGTCTTTAATGCTGACATGACGTTTATGCAAAGGATCTCAATAACCCACTGGGGTTATATAATGCATGTATAGACTAAAAATTACATAATTTAGAATTGTTCTGAACACATTGCACAAATTGATAAGCATATGAATATTTCTTTTTTTGCTTAATTTCTTAATGCTTACCCACTGGGGTTTTCATTTAGTTGGCATACCTCTACACATATGAAAAATTCATATTTAATATTTTTTCATATACTTATTTTCACCCACTGGGGTTTGAATGAGATTTGTTTATCAATATATGGTGGAGTATAATGATGTTTTATCTCTGCTGAAATTTCTGCCTTGTCATTTGCAGCATTTCGAAAGTGTTTATTTTGATATTATGATATTTCAAGGGATTCTCGTGAATTTCAGTATAAGCCAGAAATTTGTACCTAGCGTTTCAGGAATGTTTACTTTAGCTTTCCTGTGACATTATTGTATTTGCAATACCTACCAAAGTGATGTCTGTTATTTGCGACATGCTTGCACTTGATTAGAGGCCAGTACTTAGAGACGTAGAGAGTAGGGATTTACCTAGATTTCTCTCTCTTCCTCTTTCGTCAGTAGAAACTTAACCATGCTTTACTCACAGGCAGCGCGTACTGTTTGTTACTACTAGCTATAGTAATAAAGTTGTGTTGAATGACCTCAAACCGATACTTATCGTAGCGCAGCTGTCAGTACTCTCACACATAAATTATGCACATAAAATCTCTGAGATTTAAATACAAGCATTTAGTTTATAACACGTGCGAGCTTAGTACACATTATACATTATATGTTTACGATCTAAGGTGTCGACAATTACTGTTGTTATGCGCAGGTTTTCAAATCATTGTATTTATACATGGATGAATGTTTAGAAGGGTCATTAATAGAAGAACTATTATAATTTTGCAGTTCTTTGTATGTAAATTGCACCTCTTCAAGATGGCTGACAATTCAGGAACTATGAATTGAAGTTCCAATGTATACGTCCTATTTCTGTTTTTATTATTTTCGTCACGTTTTTTGTTTAAAATCTGTAAAGCACTAAGCGTGTAACTACCCGTGACCAAGGCGGTTACGCCGAAACGCGTTGGGTAAAAGTGGCTTGATTTTGATGAATAAACCACCGTGAAGCCGCAAGACTGTGTTTGGACTTTCATTGGGAAGGAGTGCATCGGATGCGTTGTTGCATTGTGGAACTCAATCTGAGACAGGGATTCTCAGACCCTGAGATGGCACCGCGGTATAAGCGTCCCGGTAACTTCTGAGAGTGTGGCTCGATATATATATATATATATATATATATATATATATATATATATATATATATATATATATATGCGTGTGTGTGTTCTTTAAAAAAAAATATTTTCACATTACCTCCCGTTCTGCGAAGTGCTCCAGGGGCTGGCTACTGGTGGGCCAGGCCTTGCTATATGGCCTCTGCAGCCCTGATTCACACCTCATTAAATCCTGCTGTGCTGCTTAAATGAGGCGAAGCAGCACAGCAGGGGAGATTAAAGAAGTGAACTTCTGTCCCCGTTTCTAAGAGGGCCGGTCGAAATGTGGGCCTGCATAACACTGCTATTAATGTGCAGGTTCACCCGACCCTCCCTTAAAAACTGGGACATTTCTTTAAATAACCCAGGCACTGCCCAAAAACCGGGACATTTCTTCAATTTGGAGAAAAGTGTTGGGACACTTCTCCAAAAACTGGGACCATCCGGGGAAATCCGGGACATATTGTCACCCTATGCAAGGGGCGAGTGGTCCAGGCGAAAACCACAGCTGGGAAGCACAGGATTGTGCGGGGTGCTCAGCGGAGCTCTTTTATGATGGTTTGTGAAAGAACGACAAGACATGAATTAGATACGACAAAAAGATTTACTGGCAAAACACAACCTGGTGTCAGACCACTTCGAGGAGCCACCAGCAAACGACTCAAATCGAGTGTCGTCAGACTTACATTCTGAATAAGAATACAAACAGGTAAGATTCCAACATAACACATCCTTTCCCTTTGCATTAAGGAAAAAACTCAAAATAAAAAAACAACAAAATCAAAGTAAATGAAAGAACAATCTAAAATAGGATAATACCTCTAACATAATGAAACAGAAACACTCCAACAACAGTATACAATTCAGCTCGTGACATAATCCTTTAAATAAGAAGGTGGCTTTCAGATTCCAACAGCCCCCCTTTCCACTGGATCTGCCCTCATTTTCTGGAAA
Source organism: Triturus cristatus (assembly GCF_964204655.1). NCBI lineage: Eukaryota > Metazoa > Chordata > Amphibia > Caudata > Salamandridae > Triturus > Triturus cristatus. Next base: position 618,710,254 of record NC_140584.1, read on the forward strand.
AACAGTTTGTGTCCCAAATAACTGGTCCGGAACCAAACCTTGTTCCCCAGAGTTCTGATCGCACATAACCTCACCATCCTGCATGAACATGGCTCTAGAACATCCTTCCTCATTTTCACCCTTAACACACTCCCCTCCTTTCTGATACAAAGCTACTCTACGCAAATTCCACCTCTCACCACCTTCAATGAACACAAAATGCTTCCCTACCCTCTGTATACGAAAAGGTCCCTTAAATTTGCTCAAACCGCCCATCACTCTGCCATATCTTATTTTGACCCAATCACCTATCCTGGATTTGGTAAAACCATTACATGGACATGCTCACCACCCAAAATTACCCAATCTTTTAACCAAGCTGGGACCAACCTAGTACCTGGCTGGCGTCCCCTCATGAGTTGAAAAGGACATTTGTGAGTAATACTATGTATGGTGGTACGATATGCAAAAAAACAACACATTTCATTGGAAGTCAATTGCGTCCCATTATCAGTTAGCAAAGTGTGAGGAACACCTTCCTCATCAAAGATCCTCTCCAAAATAACAATAGTAGACCTGGTCATCACATCTCTCATGAATTTAACTATCAATCACCTCGAATGAATATCCACTATAACTGAAGCAAACCTCATTTCACTAGACAGTTCAGACAAAGGGCCTATGAAATCTAAACAAATAGTGCTCCAAGGTTTCCCTGGATCATCGATCTGACCTGTAGCACCCTGACTGCCCACCCTCAATCTTTTTTCACTCTCTTTACAAAAATCACAACTTTCTACCCACTTTTTTACCTGGTCAACCACCCCAGGCCACCAGACTTCTTCTTTAAATCTCCTGCTGGTCATCCCCTGCCCTAAGTGTCCCTCATGAGCTATACCAAATATGTGATATCTCAAACCAACAAGTAGCACAAAACGATCGCCTCTCATAATCACATCCAATTCACTCACCGACAATTCACCCAACACTTTCCAAAATGGCCTAGCTGCCACAGACACAGTACTTCCCCTCAGAACACCCTTTTTGATCATCACAATTACTTCTTTTAACACAGTCCAAACGCATTTCCTCCCCCATTGTGACCTAGTAAACGCACCCAGATCACAATCCAACACATCATGAACCAATGCAACAGGCTCTTCTAGATCCAAACTCTTCACAGCGGTCTTATTCACAGTTTCCTAGCTCAAAGATGTGCATGACAAACAGTCTGCTTGTGAAGTCTCCAACCCATGTATAAACTGCACATCATAAAGGTATTCTTGTAATGTGGCTGCGAATCTGGCCAACCGTGCAGACCCTTTGCCAGTACCACCCGCAGATAAGATCTTGATCAAAGATTTATGATGTGTCCTGAAAACAAATTTCATGCCCCACAAATACACATGAAAATATTCTGCACCCCAGCCTCCAATTCGATCACGGAATATTTCCTCTCAGCTTGCGCGAGGGTACGCGAAGGAAAAGCCAGTATTTTCAGCTCCATTTTGCTTCTGTGATAAAGCAACCCCAATTCCTGTGGCACTAGCATCAACAGTTAAAAATGACTTACATTTGGTATTAAAGGAAGTTAGAATACCTACATTATCATCTTTGATGTTCTTGAAAGAAATTTGTTGTTCCTCCTGTCAGGAACGGTACATTGTGCTCATCTATTGCTCCCCTGCCAACTGTTTGCAGAAGGAAACAATTGGGCTACCCCTGGATCGGCTGCATCGTTTCCCTTCCAAGAGACGGACCAAAGTCAGATCAGTTCGTATTTTCGCTTCTCTCAAGATGGCGCCCGTAGCTAAGTCTTTTCCCCCAGGGGCGATTTTAATCCTCTGTACATATCGCCGCCTGACACTCTTGTTATGTGACGAGTTGGCTGCATTTCCAGTTCGTCGGCAACTCATCCTCCGCAGTTCCAGTTCGCCAGTAACTCTTACTGGAGTCTGGAATTTGAGGCTTGTCTCTGTGGTGTGTCTTATGTCCCGTATTTTGTCAGAAGCCACTATTGGTGAGTCAAGCTACCTTGTTCACACATGCTTTCAACCTGTAGATGACAGCGTGTAAGGAGCATAGCAGCGTAGTTACAAGACTACTTTGAATAAGGACAGTAATTCAGTCCAGCGCTCCACAAAAGTAGTTTTCTCAAACTCTCCTGCAGCTTCCAGTCACTAATTGTGAGACTTGTCACAGTTCAGTATTTTGGTCTAAATGAGCTTCTGGATATCGTGACTGGCAGCAACCTTTTGGGAAGAGCAGTCTTCCATTGTAACCTTTGAAATTGCTGCGCAAGAAGGCTTAAAGGAACCATTAGACAGAACTGATTATTTCCAGTAGGTAGAAATATATATATATATATATCTATATATTATGCTAACCAACAATTCTTCTACAATCTGCCTAAAGTGTTAACCTACATCTTAACATTTAGCTCTGCACTGACAACTAATACCAGCAGCAACATTTCTGGAGAGAGGCAATTCCACTCTAAAGTTTAGGTAAAGGTGTAGCAAGTGAGGGTAAAGATAGTTAGGAGTTTCTGGTGGGAGGGCACCGGTAAAAGTTAATGCTGTTTATTTGTGTTTACAGATGCCAGTGCGATCCACGTTAGGAACCCAAGAGAAGCAGGCATAGCAGCGGAGTCTCTCTTGTTTATCCCATTTCCCCCTTCCCCTGTCCTGCTGGTAGTGAATCTATTCGCTGTAGCGGGGCAGGGGAGTCGGGAAATTTCTTCTCGCATTTGGTCCAGGGCCTTCCGAATTCTGCTGCTCCTGTGGAAGCTCGAGTGTCTCAGGTGCGTGGTACCTTCCTTCTGATATCCTTGACAGACTGAAGTGCCATTTACCAAACTTCCACCCGGGCAGTATCGTGGAGGGACTAGATATCAAGGCGCTGGCCTTAGTGTTAGAAGGAATTAAGGAGCTGTTAAATGTTACCATGGAGGCTAATAAGACGCTTAGTGAGGAGGTTAAGAAGTCAAGTCAGGATGCGTGTTTTCTTAGACAGAGATTTGAAGAGTTTGTTACAGGAGCTAGCGCAGAACCCAAAGCCCCCAAACCGTTCCAAATCTCGCCCTCTTCTTCCACGTCTGAAGTGACCACCCAAGTAATACACACTATGTCCCCCACTATACCGTTGGCAGCTCCAGAAAGATTTAAGGGGGACCCGCACAAGGCCCACATTTTTCTCACACAATGCTCCTTGCACTTCCTTTGTAAGCCTATAGTTTTTAAGGAAGATCAATCCATGGTGGCCTTTTTACAGTCTTACCTGAGAGGCGATGCTGCGGTATGGTCTATGCCGTTAGTAAGTTGTAATGATCCTATTTTGTATAACTTTGAGAGGTTCAAGGAAGAATTCCTTCGACTTTTTGATCGCAGAACTGTATCCCAAATGACTGATAACAAACTTCTGGACCTGAAGCAAGGGAATCGGGAACTGGTTGCTTACATTGTGCAATATAACAAACTGATTGTGGAAACGAAGTGGCCGAAAGAAAAGAGAGCTGCAGTATTTTATAGAGGATTAAAAGAGGAATTGAAGGATGGTCTAGCACAAATTCCTAAGAGACCCACCGACGTTTCTGAGTTAATGGATCTAGTACTTCAGATTGATCAGGGACTAAATGAAAGAAGGAGTGAGCGTCGCAAAGAAGTCCGACCTATCCCACCGCGCTTCGATAGAGCTAGACCAGAACCAGTTAAGTCTTTCGAGTCTACTTCCATGGAGGAACCCATGCAAATTGGGTCAGTAAGAGGCCCGTTGACCAAGGAAGAAAGGGAGAGATAACGTAATGGAAAATTATGTATGTACTGTGGTACCTCGGGGGACTTTGTCAAGGAGTGCCCAAAAAAGCCTAAGACCAGCACTGGGCCAAAAGACAGGCCCCACCAGTAGGAGGAGGTGCTCTGGTGGGTGCTGCTGATAAGTCGACTCCAGATCCTCAATTGATTGCCAATACTCTTCAGTCTGCAGCTCCTCATTTGATTATTTCCAGCAGGATTAGATTTGGAACAAGATCTGTAGATAACATCTGTCATGATTGATTCTGGGGCAACTGGAAATTTCTGCGACATAAAATTTGCCAGATCATTGGGAATTCAATTTGTTCGTAAGATCAAGCCTGAACCAGTGCGAGCAGTCGATGGAATGAATCTGTCTTCAGGCCCTATCACCTGGGATACCGAAGAAATCATTTTGGAGGGTCCAGGGCGGCATAGAAGCAAATTGAAGTTTGCTTTAATCGATGCTCCTCAGTTTCAGTTAATCTTGGGTCTCCCATGGCTTACCGAACATAACCCAAGAATTGACTAGGCTCGAAGATCGGTGGACATGACTTCAGGCTATTGTAACGAACATTGTTTTCAGGCAGAGGAATTGAATTTTCAACCGTCCCAATCTACCTTGTTGGCGGAGCCATCTTTAGTGGTCTGTACCTTGGAAGTTCTAGAAATTCCAAGTGAATATCAAAATTTGAGAGCTGTTTTCGATGAGCAGGAGGCCAACTAATTACCCCCTCATCGGGAATATGATTGTACGATTGAACTTGAGCCTGGCGCGCTACTGCCATGCAGCAGAATTTATACACTCTCAGAAGCTGAGAATGTTCATCTGAAAGAGTATCTGGATAAATACTTAGCCAATGGATTCATCCGGCCTTCTCAGTCTCCAGCTTCCTCTCCTTTATTTTTCATTCCTAAGAAGGATGGAAAACTTCGAACGTGCATTGACTATCGCGCGTTGAACCAGGTGACAAAGAAGAATGATACCCCCTGCCTTTGATCCCTGAACTATTGGATCAGGTGAAGGATGCTCGAGTTTACACCAAGCTGGATCTTCGAGGGGCTTATCATTTGGTGAGGATGGTGGAGGGGCATGAGTGGAAGACCGCCTTCCGAACTCGATTGGTCTATTTGAGTACCAGGTCATGATCTTTTGCCTGTGTAATGCCCCAGCTGCCTTTCAGCACTTTGTTAATGACATCCTTAGAGAATTTCTAGATCACTTGGCAGTGGTATACATTGATGACATCCTTGTATTCTCTGCCAACCTGGAAGAGCATGTGCGCGCTATTTTGAAGAAGTTGCTCGATCATCAGCTTTTTGTCAAGTTGGAGAAATGTGTCTTTCACTCTACTGAAGTGGAATATTTGGGATTCATCTTTTCTCCTCATGGAGTGGTGATGGATGATACGAAAGTGAAAGCAATCAGAGAATGGCCCTCTCCACATAATGTCAAGGAGATACAAGGGTTCATTGGATTTGCTAATTTTTACAGACGATTTATTTCCATTTTTTCAGAGAAGGTTCGCCCAATTACTCGTCTCTTGAAGAAGAAAGAACCTTTTGTGTGGAACTCAGAAACTGAGGAAGCTTTCCAGTCTTTGAAAGTTGCTTTTACTTCTGCTCCGATTCTGTTACACCCAAATATTGATGAACCTTTCTTTGTGAAAGCCTACGCTTCCGATCAGGCCATTGGAGGAATCCTGTCCCAAAGACATCAAAATACTGGCTAACTCCATCCAGCTGCTTACAGGTCGCGAAAACTATCGGCAGCTGAAATCAACTATTCCATTGCAGAGAAGGAGTTATTGGCGGTGAAGGATGCCTTCCAGGAATGGCGGCATTATTTGTTGGGAGCGAAGCATGAAGTAACAGTCTATACTGACCACCGGAATTTACAGTTATTGAAGTCAGATCGAACTCTCACGCCACGACAACTGAGGTGGTCTTTGTTTTTTGCAGACAACAATTTTGTGTTAACATATAAACCAGGACCTGCAATTGGGAAGGCAGATTCTCTGTCTCGGCTAAATTTGAGTGAACACAATGAAACCTCCAGAGAAGAACACATAATTCCGAAGGAGAAGATTGTTATTACCATTCATTATACGGAATTTGAAAAAGAGATCAAGAATTCCATGTCAGCTGAAGAATTGGTGAATTGGATAAAAGAAGATACAGGAAGAGAAATAAGAGATGGAAAACCTTATCACTGAATCTTGTTTGTTCCTAGTGCGAAGTTACAAAGAGAAGTTATGCAGCATTGTCATGACGATCTCCTAGCGGGCCACAAGAGAGTAACCAAAACCCTTGAATTGATTAGACGTGATTTTTGGTGGCACGATCTGGAAGCTCAGGTGAAACAGTATGTGGCATCTTGCGCAATTTGGGAAATGCCTTAAGACAGGCCCCACAAGGTCTGCTCAGACCCCTACCCGTGGCACCAACATCCTGGCACACAATCTTGATGGATTTTACTGTGGACCTTCCGTCCAGTCAGGGGTTATCCACCCTATGGATTGTGGTAGATCATTTCTCCAAGATGGCTAATTTCATTCCTCTGAAATCACTTCCCAATTCAACTCAACTAGTCACTCTGTTCACTCAGCATGTCGTTAAGGCACATGGGATTCCCAAGGTGGTTATCTCAGATAGGGGTCCCCAATTTATTTCACGATTTTGGAGAGCTTTCTTAGGCAGATTGGGGATAGACACTCGTTTGTCCACCAGTTTCCACCCCCAGACTGACGGGCAAACGGAGAGAGTCAATCAAGAGCTGGAGCAATATCTGCGCCTCTACTTAATGGACCATGAGGGAGATTGGCTGGAGTTTATTTGCGCAGCCGAATTTGCGAACAATAACGCAGTACATTCATCCACAGGGTCTTCCCCCTTCTTTTAAAATTTTGGCAGGCATCCCAATACCTTAGTGAATAAGTCAGAAAGCATGGTACCAGCAGTAGAAGAGAAGGTGCGAAAGCTACAAGAGACCTATCAGATAGCAACCCATAACTTGATTAAGGCCAAAGTTGCACACAAGAAACGGGCAGATAAGAAAAGGAGGAAGAATCACGTTTTTGAGTCAGGGGATAAGGTCTGGTTATCCACCCGGAATATGCGCTTCAAAGGAAAGAGGAAGTTCCAGCCTAGGTTTGTAGGTCCTTATGAGGTGGAAAGAATGATGAACCCAGTCAGTGTCAAGATCAAGCTTCCTTCCAGTCTTAAGATCCATCCCGTATTTCATGTATCACTAGTGAAACGAAATCCTGTAGGAACGAGAATGGAATTGCCTCCAGATCCTATCCAAAGTCAGTCTGGAGAAGAATTTGAAGTGAAAAGGATCCTTGATTCAAAATTGAAGAAGGGAAAATTATTTTAGCTGATTGATTGGAAGGGTTGTGGTCCGGAGGATCGTTCTTGGGAGCCCAGTACTAATGTGCATGCCCTCAGACTGGTCCGTGAATTTCACAAGACTCACCCCAATAAACCTAAAGAGAGAGGGGGAGGATTCTTGGTGGGGGGCACTGTCAGGAACGGTAAATTGTGCTCATCTATTGCTCCCCTGCGAAATGTTTGCAGAAGGAAACAACTTGGAGTCGGCTGCATCATTTCCCTCCCAAGAGACGGACCAAAGTCAGATGAGTTCGTATTTTCGCTTCTCTCAAGATGGCGCCCGTCCGCGGAGCAGTCTTGTAGGGCAGCGTTCTAGTGAACTGGAAATATTTTTTAGTTCATGCGCGCGTTTCCTGATTGCGACGCACTTCAACTGTATAATTCTGTGAGGAGGTTGTGTCACATTTTCGCCTCTCACAGTAGCTAAGTCTTTTCCCTCAGGGGCGATTTTAATCCTTTGTACATATCGCCGCCTGACACTCTTGTTACGTGAAGAGTTGGCTGCATTTCCAGTTCATCGGCAACTCATCCTCCGCAGCTCCAGTTCGCCGGCAACCCTTACTGGAGACTGGAATTTGAGGCTTGTCTCTGTGGTGTTTCTTGTGTCCCGTATTTTGTCAGAAGCCACTATCGGTGAGTCAAGCTACCTTGTTCACACGCGCTTTCAACCTGTAGATGACAGCGCGTAAGGAGCATAGCAGCGTAGTTACATGACTACTTTGAATAAGGACAGTAATTCAGTTCAGCGCTCCACAAAAGTCGTTTTCTCAAACTCTCCTGCAGCGTCCAGTCCCTAATTTTGAGACTTGTCACAGTTTAGTATTTTGGTCTAAATGAACTTCTGGATATCGTGACTGGCAGCAACCTTCTGGGAAGAGCAGTCTTCCATTGTAACCTTTAAAATTGCTGCACAAGAAGGCTTAAAGGAACTATTAGACAGAGACTGATTATTTCCAGTAGGTAGTAATATATATATATATATATATATATATATATATATATATATATATATATATATATATATATTATGCTTACCAACAATTCTTCTACAATCTGCCTAAAGTGTTAACCTACATCTTAACATTTAGCTCTGCACTGACAACTACTACCAGCAGCAACATTTCTGGAGAGAGGCAATTCCACTGTAAAGTTCAGGTAAAGGTGTAGAAAGTGAAGGTAAAGATAGTTAGGAGTTTCTGGTGGGGGGGCACCGGTAGAAGTTAATGATGTTTATTTGTGTTTACAGATGCCGGTGCAATCCACGTTAGGAACCCAGGAGGAGCAGGCATAGCAGTGGAGTCTCTCTTGTTTATCCCATTTCCTCCTTCCCCCGTCTTGCTGGTAGTTAATCTATTCGCTGTAGCGGGGCAGGGGAGTCGGGAAATTTCTCCTGCATTTGGTCCAGGGTCTTCCGGATTCTGCTGCTCCTGTGGAAGTTCGAGTGTCTCAGGTGCGTGGTACCTTCCTTCTGATATTCTAGACACCTCCTCCCAAGTATATTTGTTGCCCTTGCGTAAAAGCTTCCTTAAATTTTCTGTTTTATTGGCAAAATCTTTTACAAATTTAGAACAATTTTCTACGAGACCTAAAAAAGATCTTAACTGGTCTGTATCTTTGGAACAAGGAGCAGATCTTATCGCCTCCAATAAGTTGTGCTATCCTTCACTAGATATAGAATATCGCAAATATTCCACATGTTCAGTTCACTTGTCTTAAAATAGTGTTCTGCTGTTCTACTGTCTTCCCTGAGACAAAAATGTTGTTTTGAAAATGGACAACACCACCTAAACCCTCAAATATGCTTGCCATCATCCTCTGAAACACACTCGCCGCCGACGCTAAGCCAAACGGCATGCAAGTAAATTGGTAAATGCCCTCAGAGGTGATGAAGGCAGTCAATGATTTAGAATCAGGGTGCAATCAGATCTGGTGGTAAGCACTTCTCAGATCAAACTTAGAGAAGTACATCCCACAACCAATCAATTGCAAATGCTCATTGATATTTGCAAGAGGAAACGTGTCAGTCACTATATCACCATTAAGTGATCTCAAGTCGATGCAAAATCTCAAGCGGCCATCAGACTTTTGCATTATGACCACCAGAGAAATCCATGACGAAGCTTCCACTGGTACTATAACTCCCTTCTTCAACATGTCTTGCAACAGATCTTTGAGCCCATCTCTCACAGAGATCGGCACTCTCCTGAGCTTATGTTGCACTGGGATAGCATTACGCTTAAGAATGATTCTATGAGTATAACCCTTTACACACCCCAGCCTGTCTTTAAAAACTCTAAGCGCTTGGCGTAAGATGTCCTTTAGCTGAATCTCATCAACCATCATGACCTGACAAGGTGACGTTGGATTTATTACAATGTTAAGGTCATACTGGTCCATCTGACCAAGTATTGGACCTTCTTTAGCAATATAGACTTTACTTTTGGTACTTCTTGTCCCGAAACATATGAAACCGGCCATGTACCCCACAATGTCTATGGATGGACTTGGTAGCCAACTGGATTGATGTTTATGGATTCCAAAGAGACATTTTCCCACAATTTCTTGAACAACGATTCAGGAATTAGGGTGAACATGGACCCTTAATCGATCATGATTTCTACCTCCTTCCCACACACATTAAATACATCCGTCGGCCACGTAAATCTCTATGCATCCTCACCACCTGAAGTTACTCCATTCACGGTCTCGTCCACCACTAATATTCTATCTCGGCTCATTTGTTCATAGTCACACTGTTGGACCACATTAATCTTAGGGTTATTTTTGTCAGCTGTATATCCTTGTTTGCACATGCGTGCATAATTGCCCTTGCACCCACATTTCCCGCAAACCTGATCTAGGGCAAAGCATCGCTTCGAATCTGCTGTATAATACTGACTCCCACATCGCATACATTCTCTCCCTTTGCCCTTAGAAGCTGTACCACACACTTCCTTAAGGGTTTTCTTTGAAACTACGCTGACTTCCCCTTCTTCTTCCTTGAAAGAACATTCTAAATTGGTAACTTCAATATTAGTTTTTTCTCTCTTCCCCAACTCCTTGATGCACTTTCAGGATTCTTCATTATTTTAGCCATGTCTACAGCTTTCTTCAACGAAGGAACCTTGGCAGCCCAAAGTCTCTCCTGAATTTTCCTTTCTCGACAGTGCACTATTACCTGGTCCCAAATCAGTTCCTCAGTCATTACACCAAAATGACATTTCACAGATAGGTCACGCAACCTGGCGACAAACTCATCTATTGATTCATTTTCCGCTTTAGGTTGAGTATAAACTTTACATCTCACCATTACTAGATGAAAATCTTTAGCAAATCTAGTTTCTAGTCTTTTTATTGCTTCTTTATGGACATTATCCATCGGTTGATCATTTGGACCAAGAGCTACAGGTAGATATTTAAAAATGCGTTGGCCTTCACTGCTTAAAGCACTAAGCAAGAATGCCTTCCCCCTTGCTGGTGAAACGTTATGGCCATCTAAAGCGGTAATATAATTATCCAGTATTTCCACCCAATCCTCCCATGCAATGGTCGGTGTGCCGGGAGGCGCTAAAAACACAGGCAGCATCATTATATTGGTTTGCATGGCCATGATGCCCCCAAGTTGTCTAAACGTAGTTAACTCACTAGTGAAATCCAAAATTAATCTGCCGGGCAGACAAAGTTTGAAGGTAAATGTTAACCAAAATCTGATATTACCATATGGTGTGCAGGTCACCGTAGATAAGCTTGCACAGAATATAGCCAACAAGCGGTTGTCCTTGACAGGTGTGCCGATCACTGTGTTAGATACTCGCTTGTACGTAACCGGCCAAAGTGGGAACGTAACGATGAGTGGATGCAGAGATTTGCGTACAAGGGAGTTGCTAAAAATGCAAGACGGCGGCGCGTAGACGTCGCAGCGTACAAACGTAACAGCGTCACCCAGCGACGTGGACTGAAGACAACCCCATGCGTTTTAGTGACGTGGAGACTGCTGACATAAACAAACTGAACTATTCTCTCTTCACGAACCAAGGAAAAAGACTCCAACGGTACATCCAGGTCAAAACACCATACAGTAAAAATGACCAGTACTTTTCGTCGAGTATCGGATCAGATCGTCACCTTCTCAGACGAGTCGAAAATTCCAGCAGCAAGGACACTTCGCTGAAACATTATGTCTCTTTTGTGGAGACTCCAGGACAATGTCAGACCACGAACCACCAGGTTGTGTTTTCCTTGGATCGTGTTGAAGATAGTCACCAAAATGTTATGATGGTTTGTCAAAGAACCACAGGATATGAATTAGATACAAGAAGATTTACTGGCGAAACACAACCTGGTGTCGAACCACTTCGAGGAGCCAGCAGCAATGGACTCAAATCGAGTGTTGTTAGCCTTACATTCTGAATAAGAATACAAACAGGTAAGATTCCAACATAACAAGCTCACACCTAGGACATCCGATCTGCCATCTTGTTCGGCCAAGCTCCTTTTGAATCAGTATCATTAACTTAGAGGTCTTAAGGAGAAGGGGGGAGTAAACCATGGTGATAAAATTACTACTACGACTGTATAAGGCAATCAGGTCTAAAATAGCAGGAGCAGGAAGTGATGTGTTAGTTTTAGAAATGGCTTTTTTCAATTTAAGAATTCGATAAAATCCCATGTTGTGTAACTGGTATTTAGAATGTAAATTTGCACAGGTCTCTGGAAAGTGCAGAGTGCAAAGTTGTTTCAGGGTAAATATACCACTTAGTTTCCAACTCAGCCAGAAAATACATGAACCATCTTGTTTGATGTGATTATCATTAGCACTGGAGACCAAATTAGAGTTTTTAAACTCTGAGACTGAATTTGAGTCAATAGCTAGAACTGCTTTTTTTGATTGGTGAAATATATCTGCAGAATGTGGAGGATGCGCATCAGAGGAAGTTAGAAAGGAAATTAAGTGGGAGTTTTTTAAAATCTGGCGTCCTACTTCCAACCATATTGGTTGGTATTAATCAGCTGTGTTTAGCCATTTAGAACTCTGTTTAAAGAGAAAGGCTTTGTGATATAGTGATAAGCCCGCCAGTCTAACACCTCCTAAATTTGTGGACAATCTTAATTTTTTCAAAGCAATTCGTGGTCTTTTGTCATTCCAAAGAAATTTGTTAAAACTATTGTCTAATTTGTCACAGAAATCTTTTGAAAGCAGAATAATAGTGATCACACAGTTATCATGGGAGTAATCATCATTTTAAGAGTTTCCATTCTCTCTCACCATGATGAAAATTCTGGGGACCAGCTTACTAGTGTTCCATAGCAAAATTACTTCGTTGTGTTTAAGGGATTCCTTCAGATCATCATTAAATTCAGTACTGAGGTACTTTATATATTTAGTTTGCCAATATAGGCCAGAGGAAACTATGATTTCTCTACTTCCTAGCATATTCAAAGCCAATACTTCAGATCAGATGTATCTTTATTTAATGTACACCCTGATACACAGGAATAGGTGTTGATAGTTTCCGACAAGGCCTGGATGGATGATTCAGCATGCTCAGTGAAAGGTATATTATCTGCATATGCAACTGCTTTAACCGTAAGGGTACCAAATTGAACTGCTGCGATCCTGTCATTATCTCTTATGGCTTGTGGAAGGGATCTAATTACTAAACGAAAACGTGATAGCGAGAGCAGGCAACCTTGTCTTGTACTCTGTTTTAGATCAAAATAATCTGAGATTGTACTATTAAGTCTGACTCTTGTTCGAAGGTGGGTATATAGAGCCATCACAATTTTTTTCTCATTTTCTCCCAGGTCAAATTTAGTAAGGACAGCTTTGATAATGTGCCACGAAACATTGTCAAATGCCTTTTCCGCACCAAGAGCTATCGCTGCCATGGGGTAGGTTAGCTAAGATGCTTTCTCAATAATGTGACAAAATAGTCAAGTGTTGTTGCAAGGGTTACTATTTGTAATTAATCCCACCTGAGTGGGGTGAATTAATTTTGGAATTAATTTATCCAGGCATGTGGCTAGGGCTTTAGCATAGATTTTACAATCTATATTAGTCAACAGAATTGGTCTACAATGTTTCAGGAGTGATAGATCCTTTCCTTCATTTGGAACGATGGCAGTAACAGCTTCAGCCAGAGTACCAGTAATTTCACCTGAGGAGGAGAATGAATGGTGCAAGTCTAACAGATGGACAATCAGATCAGACCAAAAAAGTTTATAAAAGGATCCAGTGAGGCCGTTGGGTCCCGGGGCCTTGGAGTTTTTTTCCATTTTATAACTGATCAAATTTCCTCATAGGAAAGAGGCAGAGCAAGTGACTTCCTCTCCTATTCAGTGATAGTCAGTAGTTCTAGTCTATTTAGGAATTCAGTACACTGTTTATTATCATTGTAGAGGTTCATGCAGACGTTTTAAAAAACGTCTGTTAAATGTTCAGACTTTGTTTGAATTGTACCATCCAAATATCTTATACTCTTAATCGAGGACTTATACATCTTGCCTGCGCTATTAGCTTCAGACATGCAGATACTTTTTGTTTTTTGGACACAGCCACCTCTAACTCAGTAGCCTATTATAGGAGTACTTTTTGTTAGTTAAATTGTTCAGCAGCTGTGTATTAGTCACATCTTTTCTGAAATGAAGTTTCAGTGATTTTATTTCTTTTTCCAATTTATTCAGTGATTCGTTTGTTTATTCATAAAGGATATAATACTAAGATATGGGCTTCTGACAGTCACTTTCTGTGCTTTCCATCTCGTATAAGGGGAGGTATCAGTGGTTGCTGGCTTTTGCCTTAAGTTCGCTATTTGTAATGATCTCGTCATTCAGTCTCTAGAGATTACATTTGGTTGAAGGGGCTCCCTTTGTAAACAATAGAGTAACACAGGAATGGTCCGAGACAAGCCTGGGCTCGATTCTAGATAAGTCGATGTGTTAAATGTGAGAACCAGAAATTAGTAAGTAGTCAATTCTGGAGTGGGAAGAGTGTGGTGGAAAGAAACATGTAAAGTCTAGTGTGCCTGGGTGTTGAAGTCTCCATGCACCTTTTAAATTAAACCTTGAGCATAGGTGTTTCATCGCTCAGAGAATCTCTAGGAGGCCTAAAGGTACATTTAGAGGATCTGTCAATTGTACAATCCATATGGAGATTGAAAACCTCTCGGCTAAGTATCAGAGAGACATCTTGGCAAAATATCAGAGAGTCATCAGGGATAAAAGCAATATTTGACAAAAGCTCTTACCAAAACCTTGTTGGTCCCCATTCGGAGCATAAACATTAATGATAAAAAAGGATTTCCCCAGTTTACTAATTTCAGAGATCGTCCATCTTCCTTTATTGAATTTTGCTATCTATTATAAAAATATTGGATTTTTGTCTCGTAAAGATGACCCCAGTTTGTTTTCCCTATGCAGGGAAAAAATCCAAATCGCATATCCAGTTATTCTTAAAAGAGGTTGTTTCTCTCTCTTAGAGCTTAGTCTCCTGGAGCAGAACAATATCCCTCTTTAATTTATAGCTATAGTCAGATATTTTGCGCCATTTGACAGGTTGATTGAGTCCTTGGGTGTTAAGTGAGAGTATGTTGAGACTGTTTTTAGTGTGCATCATGTGTTCGGACAATATAGGTACTGGAGAAGTTGTCTGGAACAAGTGGGTATCTGATAACACCAGATGATGAAGGTTCCTCCAATTATTAGAGAGGGGGTAAGCTTTATAGATGAATTAATGATACCAAATCATAAATGAATAAACCTCTCCATAAAAAGGCAAGCAGTAGGAGAGAAAAGGAAACACATAAGAGGTCAAAAAGCAAGGTTGTCAAAAAATCCAGAGGCTTCAACAAAGGTGAAGACACGTTTCTTCCTAAAACATTAATATTAGGAGATAAACAAATTATCAACCTCCCCACACCGAATACCCTCCCCAATTCCCCTGCAAAACTATGGAATGCCAGCATGGAAGAGAGGACAAGATACCCCTCCAACACAGGAGAGATCCTGTGAACAGCGAGTTCCCAAATACATTGATAACAGCAAGAAATTGTCATATTAAACGTGCATTTGCAGCCAGTAAAGTGAACACAGTTCTGCATATCCTTACAGCACCTACTCTGAATGCATAAAGTAAACAAATTAAAGCCACACAAAAGTAGACTGATAATGCAGTTAAGAGAGTAGTGGAAATATTGGTAAGAGAGTGGAACAAAGATTGTCGTCATCAAATATTATGAGACCGTATAATGAGGATATGAGTGACTGAAGAAATCAAAGTTATGTCTTTGCTCAGAAAAGCTTTAGGGTTTCAAAAGTATCCATATCAGAGTCATTAAGATCAAACATGAACTTTTTCAGTTCTGTATTGGACAGGAAGATACACGTAGAACCAGTTACTGAGACTCCATTTTTTTTTCTCATAATAGATTTGAGGTTTTTATTGTTTACATTACACAACAATCCTAGTATTTTCCCATTGACCATTTTCCCCGTCCCATAGATCGCCGGCCCAGTTAGGCTGACCCTTTACAATGCCTGTCGCTGAATCAATCAATCAATCAATCAATCAGAACATTTGTAAAGCGCGCCACTTACCCATGAGGGTCCCAAGGCGCGGGGGGGGGGGGGGGGGGAGGACGGTGTGGAACTGCTACTGCTCGAAGAGCCAGGTTTTGAGGAGCCTTCTGAAAGTGAGCAGGTCTTGGGTCTGCCGTAGATGGGTTGGGAGGGTGTTCCAGGTCTTGGCAGCGAGGAAGGAGAAGACTCTGCACTTTCCATTGTGTGTTGACATGTCTATGATAGTGGCTCTGTTTGGGATCAAAACCATTTGTGATGTTCTGTAGTAGTATATTACTTTGGGCCCGGCACATCTGCCGCCACCCCTTCCGCCAATATCTTGTCAAATTTCTTGGGGCAACCTTGATACCTTTGAATAATTTTTTCCAGAGCCACACATGAGTTCATGCCCCATTCTCATATTGTATGGAGTATTGGTTCCCCCTCCTACCCCCCCATTTTTTAATAATGTCCCATTTTCCCATCACATTTCCTAGGTTTATGAGCAGTTTCCTATATCTAGTAGTTTCAATGTCCTTCTATATTGCCAATATTATCAGAGGGTGTTAGGGTCCAGGGTACAGTCTGTGGCTTCCTGTAGTCTTTAATTCACCTTTTATCTGTATTGTTGGTGTTTGGGGCATTCCCATTACTGCAGCAAATGTTATCTGCTATTGAAAACACTTATATTAAGAACGTGCTCAAATTTACGTTTAAAATAAAACATGTTAAAATGAAACATTTCTAGTAGGAAACCATACTTAAATGTTGTAGGCCTGCATGTAAATAAAGTGCTGAATTAAATTAGCCTACTTGCTGATGCCATGTTAAATGTTGGATGTTTTCATTCACTTTACTGCAGATGTTGCAACTTCAGAAGTCTATAATTAGCCAGTGAACAGATACTTGTTTTGTATTAGACAACTGATAGTGAGCTTCTCACCGGAAGGAGACCAAAATGCCAGGAAGAATGATTAATGGGAAGGAGTTTTGGGCCACAAGAAAACAATGATGTAACCTTTCAAGGACCAAAGTCTGAAAGTTTATGATACTCAGGGGAGAGCATGGGGAGTGAACTTGTTCTCAAGGGTCTGCTGACATTCTATTGGTGGTTGAAGAAGACAGAAGCAAATAATGTTGCAACATTGCATTTGCGTGTTTATAATAGTGCATGTTCCTAGAGTACGGCAAAATTCCTTTCCTGGACATTCCGACTAGAGACTGATCTCTAATCTCTTAGATTTCTGTACATGAGATGTTACTTAGCCTAATTCTATATGTCTGCTGAATTAGAGCTGTGAATACATTTCCAGTCTGATTTGCAAAGGCTCTATGCTTGCGCACTGAGGGGAACAACCTTTACAACGCAACTTTTACAACGCACTACCTTTACAACGCATTTTTTACAACGCATAATCCATTACAACGCATGACATTACAACGCATGACACTACAACGCATTTTTAAAAACTACCTTTACAACGCATTCCATTACAACGCATACTACCATTCCAACGCATACCATTACAACGCATAATATTACACTACACTATCCAACACTTACCCTACTGTTGCACCCCCTGGAGTTAGAATAGTAATTTTTACCCCTATACTATCCAACACTTACCCTACTGTTGCACCCCCTGGAGTTAGAATAGTAATTTTTACCCCTATTCTATCCAACACTTACCCTACTGTTGCACCCCCTGGAGTTAGAATAGTAATTTTTACCCCTATACTATCCAACACTTACCCCACTGTTGCACCCACTGTTGCACCCCCTGGAGTTAGAATAGTAATTTTTACCCCTATACTATCCAACACTTACCCTACTGTTGCACCCCCTGGAGTTAGAATAGTAATTTTTACCCCTATACTATCCAACACTTACCCTACTGTTGCACCCCCTGGAGTTAGAATAGTAATTTTTACCCCCTATACTATCCAACACTTACCCTACTGTTGCACCCCCTGGAGTTAGAAAAGTAACTTTTACCCCAATACTATCTAATACTTACCTTAAATGCAATTTAATATTATGCGTTGTAATGGTATGCGTTGTAAAGGTATTATGCGTTGTAATGGAAATGCGTTGTAAAGGTAGTTTTTAAAAATGCGTTGTAGTGTCATGCGTTGTAATGTCATGCGTTGTAATGGATTATGCGTTGTAAAAAATGCGTTGTAAGTGCATGCGTTGTAAAAGTGTGCGTTGTAACGTCATACATCCGCGCACTGATGTGTGTGTATATATATATATATATATATATATATATATATATATATATATATACACACACACAATGCCCCAGAGACACGCCCACTAGAGGCTGGACTTTAAAACATCACTGCAAAAGCAGTGAAAACCTTGGCGGCTGTTCCCCCTCAAAATGCCAGTGAGCAAGGGCTAGTGAAGCCCGAAACGCGTTTGGCGCAATTGAGTGCTGAGAAGTGTTGCTGTGTACCCCGCTCCCCTGCTGGAATAAAAGGTGAAAACACGCTGTGTGTGGCGCTTCAACTGGGAGCACTTCTTCGATTGGCATATATATATATTACCTACTGGCGGTCGCCAGTAGGTAGTTATAGTTAGGACCACGTTTCCATAGGAAAACCTCAACATTCTATTTTGAATAACTTTGGCGCCGGTCGACGAATCCTCGCGAATTTCTCAAAATAGGTGGGGCGCTACGCTCCGCTCCTACCCTGAAAGTCTCGGGGGGATCCGTCAAGCGGGGGCTGAGATAAAAGGGGGGTCCCAAAACGCGTTTTTCCCATGCATTTTTCCATAGGACCTTTAGAACGAGCTACAGCCCGAACGGCTGAACAGAATTACTCAAAATTTGGCAGAGAGGTAGTCCCTAGGTCAAGGAAGTGCCTTTTGTAGGTTTGGTGTAAATCTGTTCAGTAGATTCTGAGAAAATAGCCTTTAAATCAATATATATATCTGAGCCCGCTTACGGTACGCTTACCGTACGCTTACGGTAAGCGTACGGTGGCGTGCGCGAGCGCGATTCTGATTGGCTCTTAGATCTTAGTAAACATTCGAATCGGCCGAAACCAGGAAGCGGCGGCCGCCATTTTGTGTATTTCACTCTGAAAAAAAAGAGTGAAAACAAGGAAAGGGGGCAATGAGGAGAGTTACAGACCCCCTAACATTTGTAAGGGGGTCAAAGAAGGACAGAAAAGTACAAAAAAAACATTTATTGATTTTAAAAAAAATCACGGGGTACGCGTACGGTAAGCTTACGGTAAGCGTACGGTAGAAAAAAAAAAAAAAAAAATGAAAATCAGATTTAAGTGTTTAGATATTAGGGGGCTCTAAAAAGAGCCGTTGTGTTTATGAAATGATTTTTTAGTGGTACCTACAAGTAAGTACCGATGCAGAGTCTAAGGTTCAAGAGGAAGACTCTGTTCCCTTCATCATTGAAGTGCACACCATCTGCTCTATAAATGTCTTGCATGTCATAACGCAAGTTGTTGTGGTAAATGGCACCCATACCATAGTCACGGAGGAAAGCAGAAACAGATTTGTTGACGTGCTTTCTTGCTTTGTCATCGCACCGCGTGCCCACCGTGCGTGCACGGCACTAACTGCGTAAAGTGGGCGCGCGGTGCGCGAAGCGCACCGCGTGCTCACTGTGCGCGCACGGTGCGCGAAGCGCACCGTGCGCGCACGGAACGAACTGCGTTAAGTGGGCGCGCACGCCACGAATGGCGTAAAGTAACTTAGCATTTAAAAAACCGTACAAATTCACTGAAAAAACCATAGGTTTCACACACGTTATAGTTAGGAATTAGCATTTAAAAAACCTTGCAAATTCACTGAAAAACCATAGGTTTCACACATGTTATAGTTAGCGGAAATTTTACTGATAAAAAACCAATGAAATTCCCCCGTTATAGTTAGTGCAGGCAACTATAACTCACGCGACCGCAATCTTCTGCTGATGACATATGTGTCTTTATGAAAAAAAAATATTTGTAATATATGTATAGCTAAAAATGTATGGAAGAAGACATGGGCAAATAAGTGTCTAAATACAGTATTAGCATCAGCAGAGGATTGCGGTCGCGTGAGTTATAGTTGCCTGCACTAACTATAACGGGGGAATTTCATTGGTTTTTTATCAGTAAAATTTCCGCTAACTATAACATGTGTGAAACCTATGGTTTTTTCAGTGAATATATATATATATCTCTCTCTCATCAGAACTCTTCTTTGGGTATCTGAACTGACACATTTTCTCTTATTAATTCCAATTGATATACAATAGGGAATATTCCTTTATGGAACACACTTGTTGTATTATTACTGTATTTACATTTACTGTGATATTAACCAATATTTTTGCTCTATTTTATAATTAGGGATCCAGGTTTTATGGTATTTATCTTTTTGAAATTTCTATCTGTATTTATCCATATCTATTTTTTGCTAATGTTATCTATATCCATATATATTTTGGGTTTTGTAAAAAAATGAAGCTGAAGCAAGTATATTTCTAAATTTTTTTTTTTGGGAAGTTTTATTTTAATTTTTTTTGTACATAAAAAACAGCGCCAGCCGCGCACAACTTCCCACGCAGGGGGTATACTAAGTTGGGGGGGGGAGGCCGCAGCGAGCAAGAGAGTTCGAGAGAGTAGCCCCCCAAGGCCGCCAGCTATAAGCCCTGCAGGGACAACGGGACCAAATCTCGGCTCCACATGGAAAGCAGGTAGCAGAGTTCAGCTCATTTCCAGTCGTCAAACGCGGCAGAGTGCGAGCCATTGGGGCCACAACCCCCACCCCCAGTGCTACCAGCCTCCCCCTTGCCATCTAGGCAGGACACAACAACCTCTAAACAGAAATCCCCCCCCCCCCGAGTGGTGGTAGCTCCCACACAGTCTAACTACAATCCGCAGCAGACACTGAAACAGATGGAGGGCTCGGATCGAGGGCGGGGCCACCGCAGCTGGTAATCCCATGGAAAGAAAGCGAACCAATGGCCCCCAACGGAAAATGAAGTTCTTAAAGTTACCCAGAAAAATATCCGCCATCCTCTCCGTGCTCAACAACTTCCACAACCTCGCATGCCACAAGGAAATCGCCGGGGCTTCCTTTTTTTTCCAGGCTGCCGCCAGCGTGATCTTGGCCGCACCTATGCAGAGCCAGAGAATCTGCCTGTCCGCTCGAGTTTGAAGCTCAAGGAGTGGATCCCGAAGGCCCAGCAGCACGTGAGCCAAGGAGACCGAGATCTGGTACCCCAGGATCTCTTTAATGTGTGACAACTTCTCTTCCCAGTAGGGGCGGATGATCAGACAGTCCCACCAGATATGGCGAAAGTCCCCCAGCAACCCACAGCCCCTCCAGCATCTATCTGAGGTGGCAGGGAAGATGCGGTGTAGCTTGGCGGGCGAGAGGTACCAATCCAGCATGGTCTTAAGGTGCGCCGCTCTCAGCTCCACCGAGTGATTATATTGGGTCATGTCCTTCCAGAGACGGGACCACTCGGCACTCGTGATGGCCCGACCGACAAGCTCCTCCCAGATGCCCATGTATCGCGGTCTCGGGTAGAGGACCGTGGCTAATAGGTGGCTATACAGGAAGGATATGGCCCCGCGCATGGACGAGGATCGGGACAGAAAGACCTCAAAGGGGGTGGGCAGCCTAGTCGCCACTTCCCGAACGGAGGGACATAGCGCCCAATGCAGCATCTGGGTGTTGCGGAATTGTTCCGATTGGGGAACCCCGTAGTCGCGCCTGCAGTTGGCAAATGTTAGCGGGGCATAGCCATGAAATAGATGCGTGAGGGCAAGGCAACCCCCCTCCCGCCAGGCATCGAAGGGCCCCTCTCGCATCGCAGGAGGGAATGCCGGGTTGAAGTGTATGGGCGTGAAGGGCGATGGGAACGTAGTCCACCGCTCATCTCCAGACACCGAATCCCAGACCTTTAGGGCGGTACCGGTGGGCGTGCTGATGTACGCGTTTCGGGGTCTATCCTCCTTAGGCCTCCACACTAAATCCCATATCGTCCGCCCCGCCACGCTTCTATCCATATGCAGCCAGTGTTTCTCCGAGAGGGGCTGAGTCCACTCCACCAAAACCCTGAGTTGGGCCGCCTTGTAATAGAGGCGTAGGTCCGGCAGGCCTACCCCCCCTCCCCCCGAGGACGCCGGAGGGTGGTAAAAGAGAACCGAGCCCGCCCCCCTTGCCACACGAAGCGGAGTAGAAGAGTCTGCACGCGACGAAAAAAATCACCGTCCAAGACAATAGGAAGAGCCTGGAACAAATACAAGAACTTCGGGAGAAATGTCATTTTGATCGCATGGATCCGTCCCAGCCACGAGATAAACAGCGGCTTCCAGCGGCTCAGGTCAGCCTGGATCGTGGCCAAAAGGGGGGGAAGTTAGCCGAGAACAGCTTCCCGACCGTGGAGGTTAGAAGGACCCCCAAATAAAGTAATGAGGAGTGGGTCCACGGCAGTGGCGAAAGGAGTCGAAGGCGGTCCACCTCGGGCGCAGAAAGCGTGAGGTTAAGGATATATGATTTATCGTAGTTCACCTTAAAGCCCGCTACCGCCTCGAATTGCGTCAGGGCCGCCTGGACCTGGGGGAGGGAGTGCTCAGGGTCCGCTAGGGAGAGCAAAACGTCATCCGCAAATAAGGAAATCTTGTGTTGTTCGCCCGTGAACGGCAAGCCTCGTATGTCCGGCCGCTCACGAATCGTCAACGCCAATGGCTCAATACTTAAGGCAAAGAGCAAAGGAGATAGGCGGCACCCCTGCCGCGTGCCTCGTGAGTGGGAGAAAAAAGCGAAGAAATGGCCGTTGACCGTGACTCGGGACCGAGGGTCGCTATAATTGGCCTTGAGCATGGTCAAAAACCGGTCCGAAAACCCAAACGCTGCCAAGGTATGGAATAGGAATTGCCAGTCCACCCGGTCGAACGCCTTCTCGGCGTCTAGTCCGAGCAGTACCGCCGGGATATTAAAGCGGTTGGCCTTCTCGATGAGGTGAGTCACCCATCTAATGTTGTCATGCGTTTGACGCCCCTTGATAAAGCCGGATTGGTCCGGGTGGATAAGAACCGGCATTAGATCCTGCATCCGGGTTGCCAGGATAGAAGAGTATAGTTTGGCGTCAATATTGAGCAGGGCGATCGGCCTATACGACGAGCAAATAGAGGGGTCTTTACCCGGCTTGGGGATAATGGAAATGACCGCCTCCGCCATTGAGGCCGAAGAGACCCCTGAATCAGCCATTGCGTTGAACAGCTGGACCAAGAAGCCACTGATATCAGCGGCAAAGGACTGGTAAAAGAGGGCCGTAAACCCGTCAGCCCCAGGTGCCTTATGGGGTTTCAAGGATCTGATGGCGGTGAGCACCTCCTCTCAGGATATGGGGGCGGAGAGCCGCTCATTCCAGTCGCTAGCGACCTGAGGGAGCGGAAGCGCGTTCAAGTAGTCCATTTGGGCTACTGGGTCCAGAGTACTGCCCGCGTATAGCTGCGCATAGTACTCCCAGAAGAGCTCAGCCTTGGCATCATCACAGTGCTTCACCTCTCCAGTCGCGTCACGCACTCCTCCTATATAGTCCCTCTCCCGTTTACGCCGGAGTTGGCGAGCATTGGGGGCATATAACACTAGAAATGAGCACGTCCTACCGAGCATTACCCCCTTGACCACCAGCCACCTGCCCTCCCTATCGCTCCGGACAGCCAAGGGTTGAAACTGAAGCGTTGAGCGAATCAACAGAGCTACCCCCCTATGTTTGGAGGTCGCCGAGGACCTGTAGATAAGGGGAAAGTGCTTGTGTTTCAAGCGGGACTCATCCTTCCGGGCCAGGTGAGTCTCCTGCAGCCCAACCACATCTAAGTGGTGATCCAGGATGTACTTCCAGACCTTCTGGCGTTTCTGGGGGGAATTCAGTCCCTGCACATTCCAAGTTCCTATGGTAACTGGCATAAGTCACACATCACACCCTCTATCTCTACCCGCATCCTCCCCAGAAAAGACCTCGAGTGCCCCGACATCCAGCACCTGCCCCTCACCCAGCCGTAGCGCTTAGAAGGAAAGCTCCCCCCAGGTGCCCCGATAGCCCCCTCTAGCCTCTCCAGCCATCCCGTTACCCTCCCTCCCCGCCCCCCTCTCACTTCCCCCGCCAGATGCCATGCATCCACCACACACTCCAACAGCCTCGAGCCACCACCACCGGCCCCCCACGCCCCGTTGCCCTCCCCCCTCCTCCCCGCTCCAAAACTTGTCCCAACAAAAACCCAACAACAAGCCACCCACCCAAAAGCACCCAAACTAACAGTCCCCAACAAGGAAGAAACCCGTGAACCCAAAGGTCCATAGCGAGGGCCAGTGTTGAGAGCCTCGGAGAGCAGGATCCCAGATAGCAGTCAATGGTCCGTCTGCTCTCCAGCCCGGGGCGTCTTCCCCAAAAGTACATATTCACCCACGGTACCTGAATGGAGGGGGGGTGTCCCTCCGTCGCCGAGCAGCCTCCCGTCTTCCCTCACGCCGCTGACGAGCTGTCCTGTGGCGGCATCACCGTCACATTTACCACAGAGGCCACTGCCCCATTTCTTTCTTGTTGGCTGGCCGTAGGATCAGGCCTATTCTGCGTTGCGGGACACCCCACTCTATGCCAGGAGGAGGCGCGCAGTCGGCGCCGCGATGGTGATCGGCCATCCCTCGGAGACAGGGCCGCGCTGTCCAAGCCAAGGAGATCTTTGGCGGCCTGCAAGGCACTCAGTTGGACCAATCTGTTTTGCCACCTGAAGATGAGGCGAAAGGGATGGCCCCAGGAGTACGCCACAGCTTGATCACGGAGGAAGGTCGTCACTGGTTTAAAGGCGCGCCTCTTCTGGAGCGTCGACACCGCCAGGTCTTGAAACAGCTGGGGACGGTGCTCTCTGAACTGCAGATCTGCGATACCCCTTGCTTTCCGAAGGATGCGCTCCTTGAGCTGGAAGTCGTGGACGCAGACCAGGATGTCCGGGGGGGGAGCCCCCACGCCCCTCGGCAACCCCACTCTATGAACCCTGTCCATCTTGACCTCCTGAAGGTCGTCCTCGGCAAGAATCTGCAGGAAGAGGGCCTCCACGTAGCCACGCAGGTCTCCCGCCTCACCATCCCAGGGAACCGCTCGAATGCGGATGTTGTTCCGGCGGGACCGGTTTTCGAGGTCCTCCGCATGAGCCTGGAGGTCCAAGTTCTGCTCCGTCAGCCGCAGCACATCCTGTTGGAGCTGGTGCACGTCCCCCGACAGCCCCAAATCATGCTCTTCCAGCGTCGCCACCCGTTCGCCGATGCCGTCCACCTCCCTCCGCACTTCCCGGAGATCCGAGGCGAGCTGGGTACGAAGCTCCGAGATGTCCTCCTTGATTGCAGAGAAAAGCTCCAACATAAAGGCCCTGGTCGCCGGTGCCTCATCATCTCATTGCCGGGGGGAGACGCTAGGCCTGGGAGGCGTCACTGGCCGCCCTCCCTTCTGAGGCCCCTCTTTGCCGGGCTTTCCCTTGCCGGATCAGCAGGACGTCACGCGTAAGAGGACTGTGCATGAATGCGTAAGTTCACACAAGGGTAGCTTCACTTGCCGCTGGACTTCGTCTCGCTGAATTGGCCTTCCACTACTGGTCCCCTGGCGCTGTAGGGCCCCCAAAGTGCCGATCCGGATGGCTCACTGCCCACCGTACCCAGAACCTCCCTCACAGATGCCTCAGTCCAGGATGGGGACAGACTCCCCGGGCTCCACCCTACCGAGAGGCCCTCTCTCTTCCACTCCAAACCGCCACCACTTCACTGGACTCTCGGCTAGGCCCTCCCAGCCTAGATCGAAAGCGGAGACCACGCATACTCCGGTGCGGGTCAGCGGTCCCCCAGCATGTCGGGCCACTCCACAGGGGTCCCCAGGTGCCTCAAGCCACTGTTCCGGGCGCCCTCACTCTCCCCGTCGGTCTCCGGGCACCATCTCCGTTCAGCAGTAGGGCACGGGGACCATGCAAGGAGACCCGTGTCCAGGCCCCCCTCCGTTAGCAATCCGCTGGGCCCGGATACCGAATCTGGGGGCAAAGCGCAGCGAAAGCCCCCCACAGGTCGCCGGTGGACTACCCTCCAGGGCAGGTCAAGTCAAGGGGCCCATGTACCCATTCTGCTGCCCCGGTCTCTGTCCCCGGCCGGGGCGCCTTACCGCTGTGGCCCTGTGTCCCTGTGCAGGCCGTTCGCTCCGGCGTCCGAGGCGCCCCACAGCAGAGTGGAAGGAAAGGGGAGATCAGCCCCCTCTCCGGTCGCCGTCGAGGCAAATGCAATCCTCCCTCCGCGGGAGCCGCGTCGATCCAAGCAGGCGTCTCCCGCTCACTGTCACCTGGAGGCAGCAAGGCCGATCGTGGCCCCGGTCTCCCGCCGGCAGCGCGGCGCTTCAGAGCGGCCGTCCGCCGCGCCCAGACACTGTGTTGGTCGGGTAGCCACTCAGAGGTCCTGCAGGTCACTCCTCCCGTACGAGGTTCCCAGGTCGCCGTCCGCGGGGGCCGATCTGCACTCCGCAGCGCCGTCACCGCAGCGCCACAGATAGCCCCGCCTCGGCTCAGCGCGAGCTCCCCGGCTTAAGCCGCCCAGCCTCGCCACAGGCCCCGCCGCCACAGGGTGTTCCTCGCCGCACCAACGGGTCCGCCACCAGCACCAGGTCAGCGCTCGGATTACCGTAGGGACCACACTAGCTCCAGAGCGGCCGGCAGGGTTCAGGGAGGAAGCTTAAACAACGCTTATTCAATCGCGGCGGCGGAGGGACTAAAAACACGTCCTACTCCGTCGCCATCTTGGACACGCCCCCTTCTACATTTATTTAACTGAAAAAATGTGCACTTATGCCTGAACCACTGACAGGTTTCAGTGATATAGAGCAAACACAAGGAGATGATGAACGGAGCACTGAACCTTGTCAGACACTCACCCTCAGTCACAGATCTGGGTTGAATCCATCATCGTTTTTATATCTCACTTCACCACCTCAGTTCAAACCCAGCCAAATGCAAATCAGTTTTGACCCTGTCCCTCATGGGACCAGTCCAGCCCGAACTGCCAAGCCAGGTCTTCCCTGGACCAGAAACAAGCATCCTGGGTCCGGTTTCGGGTTAACACCCTTCATGAGCCAGGCTAGCTTTAATCCAGCGGCAAAGGGAGCAAGGGACCCACGTCTGGGCGTACCCTGCCAATGTGGGGCAAACAAAGCAAACACAAGAAGATGATGGACGGAGCGCTGAAACTTTTCAGACACTCACCCCCAGTCACAGATCTGGGTTGAATCCACCATTGTTCTTTAACTCACTTCGCCACCCCAGTTCAGAGCCAGCCACATGCAAATCAGTCTTGACCCTGTGCCTCATGGGAACAGTCCAGCTCGAACTGCCAAACCAGGTCTTCCCTGGACCGGAAACAAGCATTTTGGGACCGGTTTCGGGTTAGCACCCCTCATCAGCCAGGCTAGCTTGAATCCAGTGGCACAGTGAGCAAGGGACCCACATCTGGGCATACCCTGTCAATGTAGGGCGAACAATGCAAACACAAGGTGATGATGGACGGAGCGCTGAAACGTTTCAGACACTCCCCCCTATTCACAGATCTGGGTTAATTCCATCATCGTTCTATAACTCACTTTGCCACCCCAGTTCAAGCCCCATCCATATGCAAATCCGTCTTGACCCTGTCCTTCATGGGAACAGTCCAGCCCAAACTGCCAAGGCAGGTCTTCCCTGGACCGGAAACAAGCATCCTGGGACCGGTTTCAGGGTAACACTCCTCATCAGTCAGGCTGTCTTGAATCCAGTGGCAAAGTGAGCAGGGGACCCACGTCTGGGCATATCCTGCCAATGTTGGGTGACAAAAGCAAACACAAGGAGCTGATGGTCCGAGCGTGGACACTTTTCAGACACTCACCCCTAGTCACAGATCTGGGTTGAATCCATCATCGTCCTTTAGTTCACTTCGCCACTCCAGTTCAGACCCAGCCATATGCAAATCAGTCTTGACGCTGTCCCTCATGGGAACAGTCCAGCCCGAAGTGCCAAGCCAGGTCTTCCCTGGACCGGAAACAAGCATCCTGGGTCCGGTTTCGGGGTGTAATTCACATAATGTACGTAGATGGTCAAAAGAAAAAGAGGAAGGGCAGAAGAGAGGGACTAGGAAGCACTATGGTGTTAAGACGAGAACCCTCACTAACCCTGAGGTGACATGCTTCATGATAGGGTCCCCTCTTCACACTGGTACCATAAGGTACCCAGTGTGGGCTACTGCTCTCCCATTGGATAGGAGCAGGGGGTTGTCACACACACTGCAAGTGCTATTTTTTTGTATAGGGAGGAAGGAGCAGAGTGCAAAAAAAATTTACATGTGGGTTAAAACTATCTCTTGGTGAGTAAAACTAATTTTATTCTGGTACCCCCAATGGATAAAATTAAAACTAGCTCGGTGAAATCGGGATATAGATGTTTCCCGTTTTCTATAATCTGGTCAACATGTTTCTGCCTTAAAAGACCAAAAGGTTCATGGCATTCCTCAGGACCAAAGATATAGGTCTCTCTACTGATAAAGAAAATTAAAAAATGAAAAGCCAAAAGACCATACTTTCACGATACTTTCACAAGCAACCTTGTTATGGTTACTTTCTCCTGCAGGAGCGGATATAGATCTTCTAAGAAATGTGGATGTTGTACCTGCAGGGAAGCCATTGATGAAAATGACAGGGCTGTGATAGCTTTTAGAACAGCATTAGCAGAGCTAAACTTAATTGGTCTGGTTGTTGACATTGAAGACTTGGTGTGCACATTTTGGAGTGCTTTGGGAAAAAGGGGGTGGTGATGGACAGAGTTTCTGAATGATGCAGAATACTCTTACCAAGTCAAGAGATCATGGTTTTAATCCATCACCGTTTTTTAGCTCACTGCACCATCCCAGCTCAGAACCCGGCTACATGCAAATTAGTCTGTACCTGTCCCAGTGCATGATGGGAACAGGGCAAACCAAACTACCAAGCCAATTCTTATACTGGGAAGGAAACAAGCTTCCGGGGACCGGTTTCTGGCATCACAGCCTTCGTCGGCCCGGCTTGCCTGAATCCTGATGGTGCAATGAGCAAGGGACTCACGTCTGAGCATACCCTCCCACACAAAGTGTGGATAAAATCGATTTGGGAAAAAGGGGGTGGTGATGGACAGAGTTTCTGAATGATGCAGAATACTCTTACCAAGTCAAGAGATCATGGTTTTAATCCATCACCGTTTTTTAGCTCACTGCACCATCCCAGCTCAGAACCCGGCTACATGCAAATTAGTCTGTACCTGTCCCAGTGCATGATGGGAACAGGGCAAACCAAACTACCAAGCCAATTCTTATACTGGGAAGGAAACAAGCTTCCGGGGACCGGTTTCTGGCATCACAGCCTTCGTCGGCCCGGCTTGCCTGAATCCTGATGGTGCAATGAGCAAGGGACTCACGTCTGAGCATACCCTCCCACACAAAGTGTGGATAAAATCGATTTGGGAAAAAGGGGGTGGTGATGGACAGAGTTTCTGAATGATGCAGAATACTCTTACCAAGTCAAGAGATCATGGTTTTAATCCATCACCGTTTTTTAGCTCACTGCACCATCCCAGCTCAGAACCCGGCTACATGCAAATTAGTCTGTACCTGTCCCAGTGCATGATGGGAACAGGGCAAACCAAACTACCAAGCCAATTCTTATACTGGGAAGGAAACAAGCTTCCGGGGACCGGTTTCTGGCATCACAGCCTTCGTCGGCCCGGCTTGCCTGAATCCTGATGGTGCAATGAGCAAGGGACTCACGTCTGAGCATACCCTCCCACACAAAGTGTGGATAAAATCGATTTGGGAAAAAGGGGGTGGTGATGGACAGAGTTTCTGAATGATGCAGAATACTCTTACCAAGTCAAGAGATCATGGTTTTAATCCATCACCGTTTTTTAGCTCACTGCACCATCCCAGCTCAGAACCCGGCTACATGCAAATTAGTCTGTACCTGTCCCAGTGCATGATGGGAACAGGGCAAACCAAACTACCAAGCCAATTCTTATACTGGGAAGGAAACAAGCTTCCGGGGACCGGTTTCTGGCATCACAGCCTTCGTCGGCCCGGCTTGCCTGAATCCTGATGGTGCAATGAGCAAGGGACTCACGTCTGAGCATACCCTCCCACACAAAGTGTGGATAAAATCGATTTGGGAAAAAGGGGGTGGTGATGGACAGAGTTTCTGAATGATGCAGAATACTCTTACCAAGTCAAGAGATCATGGTTTTAATCCATCACCGTTTTTTAGCTCACTGCACCATCCCAGCTCAGAACCCGGCTACATGCAAATTAGTCTGTACCTGTCCCAGTGCATGATGGGAACAGGGCAAACCAAACTACCAAGCCAATTCTTATACTGGGAAGGAAACAAGCTTCCGGGGACCGGTTTCTGGCATCACAGCCTTCGTCGGCACGGCTTGCCTGAATCCTGATGGTGCAATGAGCAAGGGACTCACGTCTGAGCATACCCTCCCACACAAAGTGTGGATAAAATCGATTTGGGAAAAAGGGGGTGGTGATGGACAGAGTTTCTGAATGATGCAGAATACTCTTACCAAGTCAAGAGATCATGGTTTTAATCCATCACCGTTTTTTAGCTCACTGCACCATCCCAGCTCAGAACCCGGCTACATGCAAATTAGTCTGTACCTGTCCCAGTGCATGATGGGAACAGGGCAAACCAAACTACCAAGCCAATTCTTATACTGGGAAGGAAACAAGCTTCCGGGGACCGGTTTCTGGCATCACAGCCTTCGTCGGCCCGGCTTGCCTGAATCCTGATGGTGCAATGAGCAAGGGACTCACGTCTGAGCATACCCTCCCACACAAAGTGTGGATAAAATCGATTTTATCCACACTCAGTGTGGGAGGGTATGCTCAGACGTGAGTCCCTTGCTCACTGCACCATCAGGATTCAGACTAATTTGCATGTAGCCAGGTTCTGAGCTGGGATGGTGCAGTGAGCTAAAAAACGGTGATGGATTAAAACCATGATCTCTTGACTTGGTAAGAGTACTCTGCATCATTCAGAAACTCTGTCCATCACCACCCCCTTTTTCCCAAATCAATTTTATCCACACTCAGTGTGGGAGGGTATGCTCAGACGTGAGTCCCTTGCTCACTGCACCATCAGGATTCAGGCAAGCCGGGCCGACGAAGGCTGTGATGCCTGAAACCGGTCCCCGGAAGCTTGTTTCCTTCCCAGTATAAGAATTGGCTTGGTAGTTTGGTTTGCCCTGTTCCCATCATGCACTGGGACAGGTACAGACTAATTTGCATGTAGCCAGGTTCTGAGCTGGGATGGTGCAGTGAGCTAAAAAACGGTGATGGATTAAAACCATGATCTCTTGACTTGGTAAGAGTACTCTGCATCATTCAGAAACTCTGTCCATCACCACCCCCTTTTTCCCAAATCAATTTTATCCACACTCAGTGTGGGAGGGTATGCTCAGACGTGAGTCCCTTGCTCACTGCACCATCAGGATTCAGGCAAGCCGGGCCGACGAAGGCTGTGATGCCAGAAACCGGTCCCCGGAAGCTTGTTTCCTTCCCAGTATAAGAATTGGCTTGGTAGTTTGGTTTGCCCTGTTCCCATCATGCACTGGGACAGGTACAGACTAATTTGCATGTAGCCAGGTTCTGAGCTGGGATGGTGCAGTGAGCTAAAAAACGGTGATGGATTAAAACCATGATCTCTTGACTTGGTAAGAGTACTCTGCATCATTCAGAAACTCTGTCCATCACCACCCCCTTTTTCCCAAATCAATTTTATCCACACTCAGTGTGGGAGGGTATGCTCAGACGTGAGTCCCTTGCTCACTGCACCATCAGGATTCAGGCAAGCCGGGCCGACGAAGGCTGTGATGCCAGAAACCGGTCCCCGGAAGCTTGTTTCCTTCCCAGTATAAGAATTGGCTTGGTAGTTTGGTTTGCCCTGTTCCCATCATGCACTGGGACAGGTACAGACTAATTTGCATGTAGCCAGGTTCTGAGCTGGGATGGTGCAGTGAGCTAAAAAACGGTGATGGATTAAAACCATGATCTCTTGACTTGGTAAGAGTACTCTGCATCATTCAGAAACTCTGTCCATCACCACCCCCTTTTTCCCAAATCAATTTTATCCACACTCAGTGTGGGAGGGTATGCTAAGACGTGAGTCCCTTGCTCACTGCACCATCAGGATTCAGGCAAGCCGGGCCGACGAAGGCTGTGATGCCAGAAACCGGTCCCCGGAAGCTTGTTTCCTTCCCAGTATAAGAATTGGCTTGGTAGTTTGGTTTGCCCTGTTCCCATCATGCACTGGGACAGGTACAGACTAATTTGCATGTAGCCAGGTTCTGAGCTGGGATGGTGCAGTGAGCTAAAAAACGGTGATGGATTAAAACCATGATCTCTTGACTTGGTAAGAGTACTCTGCATCATTCAGAAACTCTGTCCATCACCACCCCCTTTTTCCCAAATCATTTTGGAGTGCAGCATCAATGGAATCCAAGCTGTCAGACAATGTGGTCTGGCTCTTGCCAAAACCAGTGATGGAGCAGGTGAAGTGTTGTTGGTGTTGATGGCTCGTCATATACTGCATAGTTCAAGACTGACAGCTGCATGGCAGTGTAATATGATTGGTTCTACCTTATCGGTTGAGTGACTTTCTTCATGGCGACTACCACTATTAGTAGCAATTCCAAGTGGATATCCAGGGAGATTGTTTCAAAACAGTTCATGCACCAAAAGGAAGGCCTCACTCTCGAAGCTTGAAACTTGCAAAACAATAGAGTCCAATTTGTACTGAGTGAATTCAATAGTTCTCTCCTGAAGTAAACTGCAATATTTTCTCAGCACTGATGTCAGTTGGATAGATGCTGATGCTGGAATTCATGCTGGCTATTTTTTACTTATTAGAAGAAAAATAATAAGAATTGCACAACCATCAGTAGTGTTGTTGATATTCCACCAAACAGACTTAAAAACAGTGAGATGAAAACAGATTGAAAACTAATCAGTAAGCCAGATCCAATGCTTTCAAAACCTACAGTTATGCCCGTTGTCTTTAAGAAGACCTCTGCAATTCATTAACTACACACCAATACCTTTCAAAATTAGTCTGTTATACTTGCACACAAAACAAGGACAACTTCAGTTATTATCCGCAGTCAACAGAGCCTTGTCTTTTTCAATCCCATCCCATCTTAGCTTCAATGAGACAAGCCCGTTGCGTTTTTCTCCAGGAACAAAGTTACCACCTTGAGATCGATGAAGAAAAATGGTTTGCAGTTGTAATTGAGTCTTAACCTTGCAGGACATAGCATAGTGTATTCCATCCCTCATTGCCAGAGTTGTTCCTTAACAGGGAGGAAAGCCTTTCTGGCCTCTTGAATTGCCATGGTGAAATCCAGAAAGAAAGAAACGTCAACTTCCTACTGCAGGTGTTGTTGTTGGCATGCCATCTGTAGCACAGGGTACCTATCCCTATAGTGGAAATACCCTCAGTATAATGGGCCTGAGGGGGCTTCCAGGGAGGGCATTGGTTCAGGGTCTGATGAGCCCTTTTCACTATAAACATTGAGGACATGTTTGTAGCCTCAAATAGGTTTATAGAAGAGCTTCATTTTCCTAGTATTTGACAACCCTGAGACTTCAAGAATACAGAGGTTTGAGCTTCTAAGCCCTCATTCTTAGGTCTTGTTTGTTCCAGCATTTTTTCCAGTTACTTTACCATCCTAGATTGTCCTAAGTCTTCCTCTAAATTTATCTTTAGGATCTATCCATTGGTTCAGCAAATGTATCTAGGTGATCTTGTTTGCTATCAAGTCAGTCAGTAAGTTTTATGATTAATTGTCTATAAGTTGCTTTTCCAGTCCAGTAAAAGAGATTTGACTTCCATATAGTCCACATTTGTGTTGAATTCTCCAGTTTCAGGGTTCATGGTTCCATCGTCCTCCATAGAAGATCCCAGTCTGGATTTCTTGACCTCAGAAGTGAGCATGGCTTGTCTGTGGTCAGTGTTCCCAATGGTGGCATCTCCACTTGTGCACTCCTCAGATCCTCAATTGTAACTCTAGAGTGGATTCTATGAATGCCACGTTATGACTCTGAATATATGCTCCTCTTAATTTCTGCCCCTGGGTTAAAGATGTGCAGGCATACTGTTTGCTTCTCTCTGCTACATCCAATTCTCTGTACTACGGAGTCATTGGGTCAGCCCGCTTGCAAACCTCACTATCACTTTCGGGGTCCTCAGCAGAGCTTGCCACTCAGTGTTTGCCCAGCTGTGTTCATGAGTTATCTTTCAGGTAGAATTGTCATTTTACTGTTGGGGATGGGTGATTAAAGAGAAGGGAGACATTTTGTTTTGGGATGGGGTCGTGGACACGCTCTAAGCAGCAGCCACCTTGGCTGGCGCCCTCCAAGAACTCGGACTGTTAATATAGGATTTGCCTCTGGTTCCTAGATAGGGACTTTCCAGGTGATTCCAGTGGGACGGCTGGTACTTACACTAGGTGCAGAAGATTTATAAACCAATATTGTCAGGGTCATATCAGCACTATTAATGTAGTCAAGTAAGGTTACTATTTCAGCATTCTCCCACGATTCTACTGTGTGAAACTGGCATTTGTTGATTCGCGTTGCACACAGATTCAGTCTTGCTTTTCCTTGTGCGTTAGTATACTCACAAGGCTGTTGTGATGTTCTCATTTGTGACCCTTCTAAGTTATGCAGTTGAGAGCACCCACTTGGTTATTGTCTGTTCAGGGAAGATGCCTTGCATGTATTGAGATCTGTTTTTTTATGGCACAATGCCATAGACGTTCAGCTTCTATTGGCAGCACCTTGCTTGCTGATGATAAACATTGATGTTGTGTTGTCCATCCGGGTCAACACAGATGAATGATATACTTAAGGAAGGAAAAATTGTAGGCCACTTCTGATGGCTTTCAATTCCAGCATATTGGTTTGTATTGTTTCCTGACTGCATCTCAATCCTCTGTCTGACAACTCCTGAAGGTTTGCTCCTCATTCTTCAATTTACGCATCTTTGGTCATGACAAAGTCAGTTTGGGGCAGAAGGAACAACAGATCTACAGCAGTGTTTTTGTAGTTCTCCTTGGAAGAGCTTCTATCATCTTGGATATGGAGCATGTTATTTGCATTTAATCTAGTTCATCTTGTATTGGCCGCATACTTAGCCAGCAAAATTAAGCATATATAAGATCACAACATGCTTAGTCGTTTTGATCCAGCGGCGTACTAACAACAAATACTCTACCATATACTCACCTGGGCCCATAAACACTCACACAATTGAGTAAACCGCTGGAGTCAAAGTTTAAATCTGTGTTCACAATATCAAGATTTGTTATTCATTATTCTTAACTAACCTCTCACTGATCAAAATGTTCCTTCCTCTGGTCAATGGCCCATTAGTTGAACTAATTGATGGTGATAATTAACATAACTAACTTTTCTATACTTTGAAGTAAATAGCCACAGACTCAGAAAAGTTTTAAGTCTTTTTCTAAATTAAATGTATGTAAACCACTTCAAAAACATAGTACACAATTAATTAATCATCAAAAACATACTTTGAACTCTTGCAATGACTTATGCTCAGAAAGGAGAGGACAGAGACAGAGAGAGGAGAACATCTGCAAATAACGTGGAAAATATATTTACCAGAAGACTAACCCCCTGGCCAAATGGCTGGTAAGGGTCCCCTGTGATAGTTCAGGCGACAAAGACTTTAGGACAGGATAGTTGACATCTCTAGAACCGACGGTTGCGCTGCACCCCTCTCTGACACTTTCTTCGCCCTCGAGATTCTTCCGCGATCTTGTTATCCAACCCAATTAAATTAGGATAGAAAGTTCTGCACAAGGCTGTGCATTTGATTCTTCATCAGCATCTCACAGCATCTCTCCCAGCATCAGCATCACCTGCTACACCGACAGCATCCCGATCTCGGCAGCATTCAGCAAATCTCCATCTCTAGCGCTCTTTTGCTTGTGTGCTAACTAGCTAACTAAAGCTACCTCAATTATACCTTTCGTTCTTCATGTACCACCCACTAAAGTTTCAATATTGTAAAAATACTAAATCTAATTGGTCAGGCACGGGGGGAAGATCATCACACCATGCTTACATGTTACTTGATCCAGTTAGACCGTTGTTCACAAACCCATCCCCTTAATTTTTTTTTCATAACTTTTATTTCCCACCCGCATTCACATTTTATCTGCAACATTTGTTAAAAATCTAACATGTAGGTCCATTCAGTTGAACTTTTCACCACCTGTTCTCAGGCTCTGTGACCTTGTCCTTCTTCCAACCTGTGTGTCATCACTCTGGATAGACTTTGAGTTGTCATGCGCCACAATCAAATGGCTTAGCTTACTTCAGTTATACACGAGAGGCCCAAATGCGCACTAGTGACAAAGTCAGAAAGACAGATGTTACTTTTAAAAATAAATGGTTTCACTGTAAACCACCGATCTATACTCTATTCCCCTTTACTCATTAATACTTTCCCCGCATTAGCATTAATAAAACAGCTTGTTTTTGCTTCAGATAAGCAGGTGCCATGCACGCAAGTCTTTAAGACTCCATTTTAGTGCCTTCTGCTCATGCGCAAGAATTTCCCTCTAAGCGTTATTTCGTCACATTGCATAGATGCAGTGGACGCATGCGCAGTAAAGGTTTTCCCGTTAAAGCAATTTTAGTCCTTCGTTCGTGTTATTGGTGTTAGCAAACACATAGGCAAGCTTCACTAACCCGCGTGTTCGTGTGGTGCGCATTAGTTTTACAGAAAACGTAATTAATAACATGTTAGTGAGTTAAACGAGCGGATTGCTTACGAGCAAGTCTCTTTTCTACGAGTCCTTGCTCCATCAGTTTCAGTAGGCATATTTTACCCTTTATTTTTGGATCTGGTTTGCGAGTGTGGCCAGATTTGTTTGCTTTTCTTTGGAGGGCTATGTTCTTGCTCCTTCAGTGTCTGGAGAGCACCAACTAACCTGAGTGTGTGTGACAGTTGTAGGGATGACTTCATTTTTCGGAGGAAGACCTAATCTTTTGAAGATGGCAACTGTAGAAACACCCTTGACAAAACAGTTGTTGAGGTATGGAAATTCCAGAGTACATAACTGCTGCCACACAATGTTTTGAGTATTCTTGGGGTTCATTTGAGACCCAGAGGCCCCGAACTACAACACACCATTAACACCACCTTCAAAACAGGCACCTTCCCAGATGACTGGAAGCGCGCCCAAGTCAGACCTCTGCTCAAGAAGCCCACAGCTTACCCCACCGACCTCAAGAACTATTGGCCCATCTCGCTCCTCCCCTTCGCAGCCAAAGTTGCTGAGAAAACAGTCAACAGGAAACTGACACGATTCATTGAAGAGAACGCCGTCCTCGACCCATCCCAATCCGGATTCCGAAGCAACCACAGCACAGAGACCGCCCTACTTGCCGCCACAGATGACATCTGCACCCTCCTGGACCAAGGCCACTCTGCAGCCCTCATCCTACTCGACCTATCAGCGGCCTTTGACACCATCTCCTACCGCACACTAGTCGCCAGACTACAGGACGCAGGCATAGAAGGACCAGCCCTGGATCCGATCATTCCTCACAGGAAGAAGCCAAAGGATCAGACTCCCACCCTTCCTCTCCGACCCCACGAAAATCACCTGCGGAGTCCCACAGAGTTCATCCCTGAGCCCCACCCTCTTCAACATCTATATGGCTCCCCTCGCAGCCATCGTCTGACAACACGGCCTCAACATCGTATCCTACGCCGATGACACCCAGCTCATCCTCTCCCTCACCAAAGACCCCACCACTGCCAAACTCAACTTCCAGAAAGGAATGCAAGACGTCGCAGTCTGGATGACCAACAGCTGCCTAAAGCTCAACGCCGAGAAGACAGAAGTCCTTGTCCTCGGTACCACCCCTTCTGCATGGGACAGCACCTGGTGGCCGACCGCCCTCGGAAGCCCACCTACCACCTCAGACCATGCCAAGAACCTCGGCATCGTACTAGACTCACCATGAACCGACAGGTCAAGGCCGTCACCTCCAGCTGCTTCAACACCCTCTGCATCCTCCGCAAGACCTTCAAGTGGATCCCCCCCGAGTCAAGGAAGACAGTCACCCACACACTCATCGCCAGCAGACTGGACTATGGAAACGCACTCTACGCCGGCATCAACAAGTCCCTACTCCGCAAACTCCAGATAATACAGAACACCGCCGCCAGACTCGTCCTATGCATCCCCCGACACAAACACATCAGTCAACACCTACATAGTCTCCAGTGGCTCCCCGTGGAGAAAAGAGACACTTTTAAAATCCTCACTCGACAAATACCTCAACGACAGAATCAACTTCCACGTACCCAAAAGAAACCTCCGATCTTCCAACCTCGCACTGGCCGAAACCCCGCGCATCCACAGTGCCAGAGCAGGTGGAAGATCCTTTTCTCACATTGCAGCCAAGACCTGGAACGAGCTACCGGCAGACATCAGACGCGCCCCCTCCCTGAACACCTTCAGGAAGACCCTCAAGACCTGGCTCTTCGGCTAAACAGATCTGCGGACCCCCCCCTTCCTCCCCTCCCTCCCCCCCACTCCCTCCCCCCCCTCCCCCTCACCCACTCCCTCCCCCCTCCCCCACCCACTCCCTCCCCACTCCCCCACCCACTCCCTCCCCACCACCCTCCCTCCCTGCCACCCCCCTCCCCCCCCACCACCCTCCCTCCCTCCCACCCCCCTCCCCCCCCCCCCCCCCCCGACAGCGCCTTGAGACCCAGGAATAGAAGCTTGCATTCGATAATTTACTGGGAGTTTTTCAATGGCTCCTTTGTATAGAACAATTCAGATATCTGCTTTCAGTAAGTGCCGATGTTTGGGTTTCATTTGGATGTCAGTGAATTGTAGTTGCATTTATATAGTGCTTACTCTCCCTGACAAGGCATCAAAGTGCTTTTTTGGCAAGTAGCACACAACTCTAGAACCCAAAAAGGATTAGTGGTGAATTACTATTGTGAAATCTGAAATTAACTTGAGTAGTGGATATGTTAATCTGTTATTTGGATGGAAAAGGATAGTGGAGGGATAGAAGAGGGAAGGGTTTGCATTTATATAGCGCTTGCTACCCCTGATGAGGAGTTGAAACTGATCATTATTTCCATTGCCGATTGTTTGAGGTTCTTTGCGCCCACTCCTGCCAGAAAGCCAATACCTTTACATCTATGGGGCTACTGGTCTGGGGACAGAAGTAGTGGCAGCTGGTGCAGGGGGCAGTCAATGATGACAGCTCTTGCAATACGGATAGATCTCGTCCTCGGTGTCTAATCTGTGGTCAGCTTAGGATGCCACTGGTATAGCAGTGTTTTAGAAGCTTGTTGTTGTTACAGACCATGCAGTACTGTAAATTCTGTAGTTGGTAAGGTTGGCATAAAAGGTCTGATTACCTCGAAGATATACCTGGCTTCTTACCCGGCGCCTAAAAAGGACTTGGAACATTAGTGCTGAAGGACATCTAGTTTTGTCCGTCTTTATATGAACATCATTGCTGAGTTGTCCAAACAACTCTCCCGTTAAGGGGTTCTGTAGTCAGGCCTGAAGAAAAAAGATTTAAACCAGCCATATCGGGGGCGTGGCCAAGATGGCGAATGCCTCTCCAGCCAGCGGCCCTGCACAGCACCGGTGTTTCACCATCCTCAGCTTTCGGACAACCACCACTCCACGCCGGAATGTGTCACCCACAGTAGTGGAAGCCACAGTAGCCGAAAATTGGCGTATTCCTGCTCCCAACACCCGATACAGCCAGCCGTGGGGGACGGCCGGTGGAGGCGCGGCCTACACACGTGGAGGCCCAGCTCTAGATTGACGGAGGAGAAGCGAGAAAGCGAGTGAAGCAGCCGTCTGCCCAAATCCGTAGACCATGAGTGGGGTAGCCCATCCCACACGCGGCAGAAAGTACAGGTGAACTCCCAACGTAGCAGGCCCGTGACAGTGCAACGCTGCTCCCCTTACCTCGGGACGGGGCCCTGCAGCAAGCCAGAGCTCCCGAAGCCAGTTTAGGGCCCTGCGGTCCGGCGGAGATTCGCCTACCCCTCCACGCAGCAGGCAAGTGATCGCCCTGGGAGGGAAAAGTCGCAGTGGGTACTCACCACTGGGAGAGGGGACTGCCGGGCAGAGGACATATGCGAACAACCCGGGGCCCACAGCATAACCTTCGTCCTCGGTGC
Organism: Triturus cristatus; assembly: GCF_964204655.1. Lineage (NCBI taxonomy): Eukaryota > Metazoa > Chordata > Amphibia > Caudata > Salamandridae > Triturus > Triturus cristatus. The sequence continues at coordinate 618,750,284 of NC_140584.1, forward strand.
CCACATACTGGAGCCTGGCGCCTGGCAGTGTGAACGCCTAGACAAAGCGGCCTGCCACTGCAAAGCGGAGGGGGGCGGACGACGCACAAGCCTTGAATAGCTGGAGAAGCCAGTGGGACCTTGCCGCAGCCGATCATTAGACAGCACGGTAACGCTTCCGCCACCTTCCAACGCGGTCTAGCAGGGCTCCGGCGGCTCGAAGGCCGTCTAGAGGGACACATGTGGCGAGCAAGTGATCCTGCCGAGGGGAGGGTCGCAGTGAGGGTTCGCCACTGGGGGAGCAAGGAACGGGGGCTTAGAATGCCAGCGGGAGGCCCCAAGCTCAACGGAAGAGCCCTTGGCGCCCTTTGAGATCCTGGGACGGGCCTGAGGGGGCAGCGTGGACCTCTCATTCCGACTCCCAACGTAAGGTCTACACTCCCAGGGCACCACCAGGGTACATCGAAGAGGAAGTGGAGGGAGCTTCACCTGCAGGGAACTTGAGTGGGGGAAGCCTGGGGCTGGAGCGGCGTGCCCCTGGAGTCGCCAGGGCGGTAACAGCCAGACGCTGGTGACGGGCCCAAGCACCCACTACACCGAGGATTACACGGCACGATAAAGAGGGAATAGAGCCCAGTGACCCGACCAGGGGGGGGGTGGGTTAAGAATGCCCCTCTAACAACCTGTCCGGTGGAGCTATTTGACATTCCCTTGGCAGGGAGTATTTGGATCCCGGTTTTATCCGGGAGGGAACCAAAGCTACACCGGAACCCACTCTTGCTGCTCCTCATCCCGACTGGGCCCGCACACAGCCTACTAACGATTACACCAGCCGCCAGTCGAGACACAGAATGTCCTCCTCTAGAGGACAGAAAGAGAAAACCCTTAAAGACCTATTTGCGAAGGCCCAGGGCAGCCACCAAATGGGCGAATCAGCAGCAAATCCCGATCAGTCTACACTTATGGGTGGCGAGCCGATCACAAAAGCCTTCCTGAAGTCCCAATTTGTCACACTACGCGAAGATCTGCAATCGCTCAAACGTGATCTTACGGCTGAAATCAAAGATGTCCGCAGGGATGTAGACAGCATCGGAGAGAGGGTCGCGGAACTGGAGGAGAAAAGCGACGGGAGAGACACGGAACTGGCGACACTCCAGCAAGAAGTCATTAGGATCCACGATCAGCAAGTTGACCTCCAATCCCATCTCGAGGACTTGGAAAATCGTTCTCGGCGCCATAACATCAGGATCCGAGGGGTGAAAAATGACGAGGAAACAGGCGATATCTTTTGGACACTAGGGAACTTTTCAAACACATCCTGGGTATGCCGCTTGACACCGACCTCCGCCTGGACAGGGCGCACAGACTGGGCCCACTGCTCTCAAGAACAGCCCCACCCTCTGACATCCTAGTCTGTGTTCAGGACTTTTGAACTAAAGAAGACATTTTACAAAAGGCCCGACAGATGCACCCACTAACCTTTTGCGGCCAGACCCCTGTCCTATAACAAGACTTGGCAGCTCTTACCCTACAAAAAGGGAGAACCTTCAGACCTATCATAGCGCATCTCTGCCAACGCAAAATTTCCTACAGCTGGGGGCACCCGTTTCGCGTACTCTTCCGTATGGATGGCAAACTCTTCCAGCTGCGCTCCCTCTCGGAAGCCTGTCGCATACTCAGATTGGACATCAGGACTGAAGAGGTCATCACAGCTATTTCACGTCTCAAACCCGCCAAGGCCCCCGGGCTTGATGGCTTTTCCGCCATATTTTATAAAACATTCTCTACCCTATTGGCCCCGGTTTTAACTAAACTTTTTAACTCATTTGCTGAACCCAGTGCGATCCCGGCAGAAATGCTCGAAGCCTCCATAGTTGGTATCCCGAAACCAGGAAAGGATAGGACCACATGCGGAGCCTATCGCCCTATATCCCTTCTCAATATTGACTTCAAGTTATATACTGGGAATTTGGCCGCCTGACTCTCGCCTTACATGCCCGGTCTGATCGATCCGGACCAGGCAGGTTACATTGCCCAACGGCAGACTAGCGATAATACAAAGCGGGCCCTGCACCTCATTGAGAAAGCCTCTTGGACGCAAGGGGAGTACATGTTGCTTACTATTGACGCCGAGAAGGCCTTCGACAGGGTCCATTGGCCATATTTAAAACAAGTCCTTACACGAGCGGGCATGGGAGAGAAGTTTCGGACATACATTCTCAATTGTCATAAGTTCCCGACAGCCACAGTTTGTGTCAACGGCCACGCGTCAACCCGATTCCCCCATAGAGAGAGGCACGCGACAGGGGTGCTCCCTGTCGCCCCTTCTCTTCGTGTTTTATATGGATCCTCTTGCCCATCGCCTTAGTCACCATCCTGCGATCACCGGGATTGCATTCGGGGGCTATACTCATACTGTCAGCCTGTATGCGGATGATGTCTTAATCTCCTTATCGACCCCACATCTCGCACTCCCAGCATGCGTAGCGGAACTGGAAGTTTTCGCACTGGCCTCTGGGTTCAAAGTGAACATGGATGAATCGGTCGCACTTGACCTTTCTCTAACGGCCTCCACCCGCGCGCATCTCCAGGCCGTTCATCCCATTCAATGGGCAGCCGACATGATTCCCTATCTGGGGATCCAATTAGCTCCCTCCCTCTCTGGCACGGTAGACATCAACTACGCAAGACTGCGGCAGACAATCCGTAAGGAGTTGACCCAATGGAAGCACTACCCGCTTTCCTGGCTTGGTAAAATAGCGGCATTTAAGATGACTATCCTCCCCCAGATCTTATATCTGTTTCAAACATTACCTCTTCGACCTCCGCAGGGTTGGATAAAACAGACTCAATCAGAACTTGCCCAATTCATATGGAACGGCTATAAACTGCGTATGAAGCAGACACTGACGATACTTTCGCCCGAAAAGGGGAGTATCGGTGTTCCAAATATTCACCTTTACTTCCAAGCGACTCAACTACGTCATTTGGTTGAGTGAAGCTGGCTAGAGTCGGAGAAGCACTGGTTATTCCAGGACCAGGCAGTAGCTGCCAGACCCCTACAGGGAATACCCTTCCCCCGGAGAATACACAGACCACCTACTTTGTATGCGTCCCATTTACCCGGGTCACTCTTGAAGCGTGGGATCAGACCAATATCAAACTCAATCTCACCTCCTTTCCCTCGCCACTCACCCCATTGCTCGAGAACCCTGACTTTCAACTGGGCTTGGATGCAGCAGCCTTTACCGGGTGGAGAACCTTAGGATGTCGCATCAAGGCCACCTTTTTGACACAGACGGGATTATACCGTTTCACCTACTTAAATCAGACTACGGGTTCCCTGAAACAGAAAGGCTTCGATACTGCCAGATCTGACACTGGGCTCTCCATGCCCAGGTGATGCCATCCGCCAATAGACACCTCTCCACATTTGAGAAGTGGTTGGTCACCCGCACCTCCGACAAAAAAACTCATCTTGGACTTATACAAAATGCTACTAGACGGACACACACACCTGTATAATGCTAGTCGCGCGAGATGGGAGAGAGAACTGGGTAGATCACTCAGCCACAAAGAATGGGAAGGGATATATCATAGGGCCCGCCACTCGGTGTATCATACGGGGCTGACTGAAACCCTTACCAAATTGGTCACCTATTGGTACTATACTCCGGAACGGCTTCATTCCATAGATCCCACTCGGGCAGAGGACTGCTGGCGAGGTTGCGTGAACATGGGAACCTTAGTACACTTGTTGTGGGACTGTTCGCATATTCAGACATACCGGACCCAAGTACTAGATGTGGTAGACAAACACTTAGACACACAAATACCGTGCTTCCCAGCGTATATTCTACTGGGTCTCCCAAACCCCTTCACCTATCCGCTCAAATTCCGCCGCGGCCGACTTATAGCAATAGCACTGGGCTCGGCAGTACAAAACATACTAACACATTGGTGCACCCCACAACTTCCTACTATCACAGGGTGGTTACACCGTCTATAGCACATCCTGGGAATGGAGATGCTAACCTTAACACTAGCAGGGAAGGGGTCCATGTTCACTGAGCTCTGGCAACCCTTCTTGTCCTTTCTTTCCTCTGAGTTCCGGGAGATCACCTGTCCAAGATACCTTCGCGTCCTCCGGCTTCCTTACCCACAAACAGCCGGAAAGTAATATCCAAGCTCCAGTTGCAAGATTCAAACGCTGAACACACCTGTTTCTTGGTGCACGAGGGACGGGGGTGGAGCTACAGTAGGTTTCCTTTGTGTTTTATGTTATGTTTAACTATAATTTTATTGTGTTCCTCATACGCTACGATCACCTGGCTGTGACTTCTGTTTAAAATGCTCTATGGCGGCGATTCAGCTTTTGCCAGACCGAACGTATTGTGTGTTGATAAAATTCAATAAACAGATTTAAACCATAAACCAGCCATATCGTCCCAAATCAGCAACCCCTGTAAGCTAACAGAAATCCAGATTTGCCACAACCATTGTTTTTTTTTTTTATTCTGTTTATTAAACTTAAAACAGTGGTCATGTTATACATACAAGTGCTTCGTACATTACCATAACAGAGTTCCTGTAAAGGCATCGGCATAAAACAGTCGCCATGGAGGTCATATTTACAGTACATGCAGTGCATTTTACATCATACAGTGGTCGTCTATGGATGGGATAGAAGGGGGTTCGCACAGCTCCCCCCGATGAACATTCCATTTAGTTCAGATTGCTATCCATTTCTTAGGACATCCCTGCGCTACATAGACTGTTTTCTCTCTCACCATACACCAATCCATGTCCTCTTTCCATTTCTTTATTGTTGGTGGTGCGGCGGCCCCCCATAACTGCGCTATATTACGCTTCGCGATCATTTGCCCCAGTGTGGCCCAGATCCTCCCTTTCACGTTTAAGTCTGTGGGCTCCCAAATGTTCAGCAGGCATCTCTTGGCTTCGGGCAGAAGAGGTACCCCCCAAACCGTGCTCATACATTTCAAGATTTTCTGCCAATAGTCTTGGATTAGTGGGCACTCCCAGATAATATGCATGAACGCACCCTCCCTCCCACATCCCCTCCTACACAACCCATCCACACTGTTACCCATGAGCATTAGTTGTTTTCCTGAGAGGTACACCCTGTGTAGAATCTTCAATTGCACCAGTTTCAGTTTTGCCGATATGGCCACTTCTTTTGGCGAGGAAAGTGCTTCCTGCCATTCTTCATCGTCAATTTCAAGACCATCCCTTACCCACTTCTCTCTAAGTGCAGCAAGGGGGTCTGGGGTGTGGTGAATGAGCTTCTTATATGTGAGGGATATGCATTTCTCTGGTACATGCCCATCAAGAAATCTGTCCTCGAGTGGGGATGCTTCAGGCAGCACCGTACCTGTTGGGATGTTGGCCTGTAACCAGTGTTTAATCTGCGTGTATCGAAAGTACTCTGAATCAGCCATAGCATATGTCTGCTGTAATGCAGTAAACTTTTCCACTCCATTCCGCCCCCAAAGGTCTCGTATTTGCGAGATACCTATGAGGTCCCATTTGTCAAACCCTTTAGTTCGCCCCAGAGTTCCTAACCGTTCTGTATCCCATAGGGGGGTAGCCATCGTGAGCCTATTGGCCCATCCCAGAGCTCAATTGCCGACGTGCCATACCTGTACCGCGTGTTTCGTGGGGCCTGTGAGCGTGAATCTAGCTGGTCGCGAGTAAAGTGCTCTTGTGAAGGCGCCACCCGGCAGTAACCACCTATCCATTCCGTATGCGGGGTCCTCTCCACCGCCGTATTGGCATTGGTTAATGGCAGCCAGCTGCGCTGCCCAATAGTACTTTCTAATATCCGGTAAGGCGATACCCCCATCGTACCATCTGAGCGTGAGCCTACCGAGTGCTATGCGTGGTCTGCCATCCCACAGTAGCTCTCTCTGCAGAGACTCTACCTCCTTAAAGAACGCCTGAGGCACAACGTCCGGGTAATTCTGGAGGGCGTAGAGGAACCTAGGCAGCGCCATCATTTTAAACAACGCTGCTCTCCCAAGCAAGGAGAGGGGCAACTTCTTCCAGACCTCCACATCCCTTCGAAGCCTCTGCAAGGGAGGCGCTAGATTCCGCTCATATCTGGCCCTGACATCGGCGGTTATAAATGTGCCAAGATATACAAATCCGTCTACCGCTACCTGTATCGGGCAGTCTCTAGGCAGGGAGGGGGAGCTTCTGTGGAGAACATAGAGTGTCGACTTGCTCCAGTTAATACGGAAACCCGAGTTGCGACCAAAACTGGCAAAAATATCTAGCACCACTCTCAATGAACGCGCAGGGGATGAGAGATAGAGCAGGATATCGTCCGCGTATAGCGAGATCCTATCCTCCCAGCCCTCGGTCCAACAAAGTCCACGGATAGAGACATCCCTTCGTATCCATGCCGCAAGCGGCTCCAGGGAGAGAGCGAACAATAGCGGCGACAGAGGGCAGCCCTGCCTGGTGCCCCTGCCCAGTGGGAATACGTCCGACAGTTTGTTATTGACCTTCACTTGTGCTAACCGTTCCGCATATAGAAGGCGTACCCAACCTATAAATTTGGGGCCGAAGCCCATCTTTTGGAGCACCGCAAAGAGGTATGCCCATTCCATGGTGTCGAATGCCATGGTTGCGTCCAATGAGACCACTATTGCATCCTCCTGGATTCCGGGGCAACGCCCTAACACTCCATGAAGGCGCCAAAAAATTGAGGGCCGTATTTCGATGTGGCATGAATCCCAATTGATCAGGGTGTACAAGCTTAGTGATAAGCCGGAGCCTGTTTGCTAACAGTTTGGCCAGTATCTTAGGCTCTGCATTGAGGAGCTATATTGGTCTATACGAGGTACATTCGTCTTTCGGTTTTCATGGTTTGGGAATAGTGACCAGTGTTGCAATGCGTTGATCTCTTGGCAGTTTACCTTTCGTCTTACTGTCATTATACATGGCCTTCAAATGAGGCACTATCTTGTCTGGCTTGAGCTTGTAAAGCTCAATTGGGAGGCCGTTGGGCCCTTGCGCTTTGCCCACCTTAAGATCGCCTATTGCCGTGGCTAGTTCATCATTCGTGAGATCCTCCTCCAACTTTTCACGGTCGTGCTCAGTGAGGGCTTGCAGCTTAATGTCTGCCAAAAACTCTGAGGAGTCGCTCTCTGTGAACTCAGAGTCTCTCCGGTACACCCTTTCATAGTGTGCGGCGAATTTCCGCGCTATATCATGGGGTTCAGTGAGGACTCCACCAGACGCGCTCTTTAGTTCAGGCACCACTCGTTGCGCCCTCTCTTTTTTATCTAGCCAGGCTATCAGCTTGCCTGCCTTGTCGCCCTGGTCATAGATCCGTCCATCCCTAGCACATGCCAGGGTTTTTGCCGCGTCTGTCGCAAGTGCTTTATACTCTGCAGCTTTTATTTGCAATTGGTGGGAGATAGCATTTTCATGGTCATGCCCGACTCTCTCCTCCAGCCGGGCGATGTCGCATTCGACATCGGTCAACTGCTGCCACAACCATTGTTGAGTAGATCATAGCTGTCGATGTCCTTTCCATTTCACAGAGAAGTGCTCTGACTTTCTGTTTTTAACTTCTGGCAAGAGAACAATAGTAAATGCGATACTGATCCATAGTTAGTGATCGTATCTTCCTAGAATGGCCATAGCGCTAGTCGCTCTGACTGATGGGCTGCCCAAAATGACACTCTCCCCAAACACATCCATCCTCTGCCTTGGGGGTGACCATAAAGGCATGCCAAATTGTTGTCTGGTGTGCTGTATTTTTTGTATAGTTTCAGGATGACCGTGGTTTTTGCTCCTGGAGTTTGCTTTAAATGTATTCCTTCCTACCAAACATGTTCTGTATTTGGTATGGATTTCACGTATTTTCTGAGCCAGCTCCCTAAAATCGCATAAGAGGTTGTCTATTTCCGATCTCATTTCTGGTAACTTGAAGTTCTTAGAAGTCATTTCTAACAGAACATGGAACCAGATGACGTAATCCGGTGGGCAGTCTACCCATGGAGCCATGATCAGTTCTGTCTTCAGAATTATGTAAGCATCTCACTTCTGATAACAGCAGATGTTTCTGAGAGCCAGGGTCGTGGGCTAGTAGCTCTTGACTCTTCCGGTGATAGGGACGCTTTTGCAAGCAGTCTTACTTCCTTAAGGTCCAATTTGGGGCTAATCGCTTATTAAACAGGCTCTAGTTCCTTTGAAAAAGAGCCCCACTGTTACACGTCTTCTGATTCTCCGGTCAGAATAATCTAGATGCGAACACGAGCAGAATACAAATGACTCACCGCACGGCTTGCGCTGCCTTCCTTAACGGTAGCCAGTTTGAAAAACACGTTTTAGCAAGATATTTCATTACATTAATTTTCACTTTAAAAAAAAAAAATAGGATATCTTTAAGTAAATTCCAATAAACTTAGATATTCAAGCTATCAATTTACATAGACAGTCTTTTGTTTAAATTTCAATTCACCAGAACACTGTATTCCGCATAAAGAAACCCATATGCAAAAATTATACTCATCAGCTCAGAAGCAGCTAACAAACAAGGATGAACCTGGAATGTTGTGAACCTTTGTTATGTTGGAAGTTCTTTCTATTTGTGACTTCATTTTGTTGTATTTGAAGCTTTTAAATTGCAGCTCAAAAGTGAGTAAAAAAATGGTTATACATAATGCAAGCCTCCTGTCTTGCCATAAAATGATGGCGTCATTCTGCTAATCTACAACTTGGGACCTTTTCATATGTTAAAGAGGCCACTCCACTAACTTGGACAGTGGGAGGGCAGTGAGGGTGTCTGTGTTTAGATACATTATCCACCAGAAAGAGCATTACCAAAGGTAAGTAACTTCAAACCACAGATTCCTCATCTTTAGAAGAGATAACAAAGAAGTGCCTCCCAAAAGGTGGACAGTCTGTGGGGTGGATTCCAATCAAAAAGTCCTGCAGAACCAGAAATATGGTCTGTAGCTTCAGTCGCTTCCAGAGGCGTAGACTCTTCTGGCCCAAGACCTCAATCTGCCCTGCTTGTTGCGGTACCACATGGCAGCAGTGATGTCCATGAGAACCTGTACCAACCTTCCCATAAAACAACAAGAATGCTTTTAGGTCCAAGCTAAAAGCCCACTTCTCCAACAAGTTGATATGAAGTCAACTTTTAGCTGATCTCTACCTCCCATAGGTACCCCTGGCCTTAAACCAGTAGCTAAGTATTTGTCACCACCATGAGCGCTGGTTGAAAAAGTAGCCTGCTGCTGGGCACTTGGGTGTCTGTTAGCCATCACAGCAGATCCTGAGCAGTATCCTGTGAGGCCAGGAGACCAATAAGCACCTGAACCATCCTTAATAAAACCCAGCACTGAACCTGAAAAATCAGGCTAATATATTAAATATCCTTGACTCACTAGTGAGAGAAGTGCCTTGAACACCAACACGTCTTGTGCTGCCCCAGTGAATGGAATCCTCTGCAAGGGATTCAGAAGCGACGCTAGCTCGTTGATGGTGGACACCAACTGTCATAACATTGGGCATCGTATGGAGGTAATCTGTGACTGACTGCGGCAAGCTCGTGTTCAGAAGATGGGCAGGGACCATGGCAAACCAAAAGTGTTCTTGGAACATCTTGAGCCAAAGGTAATACCATTAGACTGCAGGATGGGTATCTGAAAATATGTGTCTTGCAAGTCCAAGGGCACCACTTACTACCCACACCAGGAGAGGAATTGAAGATTAGGGTGTTGCCCCTTCGAACAAATTGTATGATTTAAGGAATATCCATGATGAATCCTGCCCCCCAAACGACCTGATGCAAGTCATTTTTGATAAGCTATAGTGGTGCAATAAATGTTGCAGCAGGGGAGGAGCTGGACTCCTTCCCTGCTGCAACATTAGGTTAGCCCCTTGGAATCGCCTCTGAATGTTCTGAATTGATGGGGAAGTTGTTTTGTGGGTGTCAATCAATCAATCAGGGAAGTGTAAGCGTGCTACTCACCCGCTGCAGGGGGGTGGGGGGTGGGTCCGCAGATCTGTTTAGCCGAAGAGCCAGGTCTTGAGGGTCTTCCTGAAGGCGTTCAGGGAGGGGGTGCGGCTTATGTCTGCCGGTAGCTCGTTCCAGGTCTTGGCTGGTAACCCCAAAGAACATGCAGTGGCATGGCTGTCTTTGAATCTTTCTAGCGATCAGTTCCCCTGAAGAGTCTGGACCCATCAAAAGGCATAGCTATTAATGAAAATTGCACATCGCCAGAAAATCTTGTCAACCTCATCTATTCATGCCTTCTAAGCATGACAATAGCCCTGCCAATGCCACCAGGCCTGCACAGATTACACACTTCACTGCATCGTGTATTGTATAAGCCCGAAAATCTCAGAATTCCTGCCAGACTGCCGGTCCGATGCTGCTGGCCAAGTCCCACAAAGAAGCATGTACCTGCTCAGTAAACAAACCACTTTTATGGACCGAAGGCCCAAGCTTGAAGACGAAATCTTTTTTTACCAAAAGTGTCAGTCTTTTTCGATTTCTGATCTGTAGGATTGGCACTGACTTTGCAAGTTGAGGCCTGCACAATGAGGCTTTCAGGTGTAGGGTGCTTCATTAGTAAGTCCATATACTCAGACGCATGTCTATTTCTCTGGGATTCTGGTTGGCTGACTGGAGGCTAAGAATAAAGCTTAGAACCCACAGCCACCAAAGCATCAGTATACACACTGCCAGTATATTTGGTGGATATGCAGTTGGTGCGTCAGCACCTCACCTCGCGTGTGACAGTAGTCTATGATAAATATCCTTGACTGTCTCCTGGAGATTGTTGAACATCTCCAAGGGGATCTGTACACGCTGTGCCATAGGTTGTTGTGAACCATGATCATATTGACCAGATCAGGATGATCTTGGTGAATTTAGTTCTTGGAGATTTGCGAACCAGGGTGCATGGTTCATAATCACTATCTAAATTTACATATCTAATTTTAAGATCAGCTGGTTGACCAGCTTCTTGGTCAGTATGATACTCTGCGCTAAAAAACAAAACATGCATTTCATCCATATCCGATTCATCTTTGAATTCTGGACCGAAAGACACATCCTACATCCTGCAACAACTTTCTTGGTGGCATTAGCTGGCACTGGAGAGATAACGGTAGTTGTAGAGCATGCTCCTGCAAGAGCTTGTCATTGTAGCGAAATTGCAGTAGTAAATGAGAGATTTACTTGCATCATTGACTACGATGGCACTGTCAACAATTGCTTCCTTGATGATATAGTCGTCAACTTTATTGTTATTAAGAGCGTCGACGTGCATAGAAAAGTGTTACGTCTGTTTCAACAACAGCTAACTGTCGCTGATGAGGGTGCTGTTTTCGATGATACAGCAGTGATGACAGACCTGGTGTCGAAGAGTGCTTTCCCATCAACTATAAGGTTAAGCCCCTCGTAGATGGTTTCTCAGCCATCGCTGACGAGGATTTTGAAGCAAACAACCTACCTTGTTCTTTCTGCATGGCTGTGTCTCTGAACGACCACCTTAAGGTTTGTCTGGGATCCCTCACCTAAGCTGGTTTTTCGCTTTGTCAGTACGCTTCTTAGGTTTACCAGTGTCATTCAAATTAATGACAGACAGTGGCGGACCAGTTGTCTGACCCTTAGAAGAAGTGTCAAGGGTCCTTTCAGCCTGCTTTAAAGTTTGATCACTCATTTAATTGAATGAGCTCTAGTAGCTTTTTTCTTAGCAGAAGGTCTGGTCTTTACCTTATTCTCTAAAATGGCTAAAGCCAATCTTCTTTCTCTATCTTTAAAATCTTTGAGGAAAAATGAAGGCCAATGTAATTCTTAAGGATAATGGGACGAAGGCAGTAAAGGCAATTTGAATGTGGATAATCAATGTAAATCTTTTTCTTTCCACATGGCCTGAAGAGAGATTTTTTTCTCTCCCGGTTATGCCATGCTGAAGAAATAAAATTGTCTGAAGTTAAATGTCCTGAAGAAAAGTCTTTGAATACAGATCTTCTTCAGAGGGTTCCTCACTGACATGAGGTAGAAAAATTTCACAGTTGGAAGTCTCTGGGAAGGGAACACCTGAATGTGCTTGTCTCTCAATAGCTGTAGTATGGGCCATGCATAATGATGTGAATGGATTACTAAAGTCTGTTGTAAATTTCAGTGTTATTGAGTGTATGGCCTACACTATGTTAAAAATATTATGGAGGATTCCTAGTCTGGCGACGGGGGTATAATTCAAGGATGTGAATCTATGAAAGATCCAATGGAGCCTTCCCAGACAGGTGTAGTTTGATTAGGGGGATGCAGGTCAAGTCAATGCTTGCAGGTACTCTCTCGGGTTGCCTCTGCCTCAACCCTTCGAGCTATTACCCTTGAATGTGCCCCGCGTATATCCCCCCCATCTTCCTGCTGATGATAGGCCTGATGCTGACGTTGGTATGATTGAATCAGGTCATCGGAGGTGGCCTTGGAGTCACCCCTTGTCTGCTGCCAGTGAGAGGACCCCCTGGTTGTTGGTACTTGAAGGGCACCCATGGCATTGTTAGTGTCTATATACTTAGTCATCTTTTCTAACATCTAATCAACCTCTGGGTTGGTGAGTTGTTGTTGGACCTCTGGCATAAAGCCAGAAATACGCAGCCGGGAGTGGAGGTGGTAGATCACAGAGGTGATTAACACTATGGCAGCTGTATCAGCTGAGTTTAGTACACTATAGTGTGGCTTTAGATATGGCTTTTCAATCCACAACAATATTTGGGGCAGACTTCACCATACCCTTGTGCATAGAAAGATGGTAGTGCGCACACTAGGTTCTGGATAGCGTCTCCACCAGGATGTCGTCCACTTTGTGATGTGCATATCTTCCTGTGATAGACAGTTGCATGCTGGATGAAATGTCAGCTCCCGTGCACATGCTTCCGTGTAGTTTGAAAGTTCATCAAATGTGGAAAATTCGAAGCAAGTATTGTCTCTTGGAGTATTTTCTTAATCTTTATTCCAGAGAAGACCACAAACTCAAGCCAGCATGTGTTTTGTCGTTAGGGTGTTAACCCTAGATTTCTTCAGGGCTGTACAGTTTCCAAAAGGAAATTCAATGCCTAGTCACCGGTTATAATTCCGACCCGGCTGGTCATGCCAATTCTAGTGTCTTGCATCCAATTAATTCAGATTCGTCAATCTTTAAAGTATTCCCTTTAGCATCCAAAATCTGTAACAGTATAATCGGGCATAGGCCAGTGCGTGTGAGAATGTAATCAAAGAGGCCGATGTAAGCCATGAGAATCTGCAGGGAGTACGCTGTACTTCTCACCATGGGCGATATATGCCACGAGATCTGTAGCAAGTATGCTGATCTCTTCACCACTGCCGACGACGCATTCAGAACGATTGTAAGTGGAAGCTTGGACTACAAAGCTCTCCGGAGTGGGATGCTGGGAGAGGAAAGTGGGGTTGGCCGGAGCTGGGCGGTGGCGTCAGGCAATCATCCTGTCCACAAGAGCCCCCTTGTTGGGCCTGGAGCACGTGCCCAAAAAGACATTGGTGAGGGCCTCATTAAACAGCAGTAGGGGCTCGCAGCCGGTTGAAGCACCTCCATCAGAAGGTTAGTCCTGACAGCCCCCATTGGAAGCTCGAGGTTGAGCGCCTCGGCCACCCTACGCAACACCACTGCGTATGACGCTTTCTCCTCCGTAGCCACGGTAGGAGGAGACAACATGCCAAGGTCAGGGGAGGTGTCCAAACCACTGGCATCCCCCAGTTCCTCTCTCCAGTCCTGTTCACTGTCCAACTGTTCAGTTAAAGGGTCAACTGACCCCCTCCCAGTCCTCTTCCTCATCATCATCTGGGTGCCATTGTGGTTGAAAAGGGACCGCAGGAGTGAACAGGGGCACAAAAACCCCACCCGGCGCCGGATCCGGATGCTTCCACTTACCCAACCCTGAGTGCAAAGACTTCGATGATTTCGAACCAGAATAGTGGTGTCTCAACGACCGGTCCCTCGACCTCCCTCTCGACCGGGACCTTGAACGGCGCGGAGCCGACTGCCGGTGTTCAAGCAGCTTTCGGGACCGCTCCTGCAAAGCCTTCGGTGCCTTCGACTGGCAGTCGGAGCACAACTAGGGGTCGTGGTCCATGCAAAAAAGACACACGCGGTGTGGATCCGTCAACGACATCATGCGATGACAGGAACCGCAGGCCTTGAAACCGGGCATCCCTCGTGCACCTTTTCCAAGTTAGAGACTCGAAAAAAGAAGTTGACAAAAGTCGAGAAAAAGTTAGTAAAAAAATGACTGAGGTACCACTCTTCCCGGATCTGCGCTGGCTGGTGCGGAAAAAGAAAGAACTGACGTCAGCGTGCAAGGGTGGCATCTAAGTAGCAGCGCAACGTCATGCCGGCGACCACGACGACTGATGCGGAGCCGACCGACGCCACCTTCCAAAGCGCAGAGGTACTGCTGACGAAAAAACTTTCCAGTTCCAGTCTAACGCCTGGGGGTAATTCTAAGGTAAGGAATCTATAACAAACGTGTTTCTTTCAGATTTAGTTTTATTTATGTTTGTATATATATTTTGTAGCTCAATAGTGAAGCAATTGTAGATAAATAGCTATGATAAGATTTACTTATTTATGCAGTCACTTATATACATGTTAAAATATGGAATAATGTAACTATCAGTAATATGTACATGGGTTAAACAGAACGAATGAATATATATATAATAATTTTATTAAACACAAGTATTCTACATGTTTATACAAAGCAATACACATATATAGGTACATATCTATAGTACAAATAAATAGTTATATACAGAGAGATATGCTGTATATTTCTATTTGTTTGCGTATGGTGGTTTTGTGGGGAAGAGCCAATTCTTGACTAGTTTTTTTAAGATAAGGCGCTTATCCGTGAATCTTATGTTGAGGGGTAAAGAGTGTCATAGTTTGGCTGCTTGAACAGAGAGTGATGTGCCACCCATTGTTTTTTTCTTGTATCTTGGGATTTCGAGGCGAGGTGCCACTGTAGAGCGAAGGTTCCTTTGTTAAATGCGTTTGGTGATTTTATTCCTGATGAAGAGCCCTCCCGTTCCATGTATCGCTTTGTGGGTGATACAAAGCAGCTTGAACATGGATCTTCTGGCAACCGGTAACCAATGCAGGGCTTTCAAGGCAGAGGAGAAGTGTTCTCACGGTTTTATATGTAAAAGTCAGGTAGCAGAGTTCTAAATCCGTTGTAGTCATTTCATGGTCGTTAAAGGTGATCAATGCTAGAGGCTATTGGTGTAATCGAATTTGGAAACAAGGGAGATGGTAGCCTGGACCTTGTGTGTAAATCCCAAATAGGGGAAGATTTGTCACAGTTTTTATAGTAACAAAGCTTGATCTTGCTAGTTTGTCCACTTGGACATTCAGCGATAGCTTGGAGCCCATGGTCATTCAGAGGTTTCTTACTTCCTTCGATATTTTAGGCGGTGTTCCCAAATCATCAGGCCACATGGCGAGTGGGTCATAATGTTTCCAATTACCACTCATGAGTATTTCAGTTTTGGATGCATTCAATTTGAGAAGGCTCCACGTCATCCATTGATCCACAGCTCTGAATCAACCGAAAATCAGATGAGTTTCTAATGTCTTTGAGGCATTGCCGTTGATGGAGTATTTGCGTGTCCTCTGCATAGTAATAGCACGTGAGGAGAAACGGATTGATGTTGAAAAGCCTGGGTGAGATAATAGAGCATTTAGGGACCCCTGCTTTTGTGAAGTACAGTTTGGACGAGAACGTTGGGGTATGGTGGACATTAGTTCTGTTGCAAAGGTAGAACGCGATACAGTCTGCAACAGTCCCCTCTATGCCGGCTTTGTGGAGTCTTTGTATCAAAGCATCATGGTCAACCTTGTCAAAGGCAGCTGAGAGGTCCAAGAGAAGTAGCGCAGCAACCGCGTTGCAGTCAACTGTGTTCTTCAGGTCATCCCAGATGGCAAAGAGCCTCTTCCTGGACAGAATCCTGTTTGGAAGTCTGAAAGTATGGTATTCTCTTTAATGGTGACATCTGGGCGAAAGCTACTGTTTCTATCAGTTTGCCCAGGAAAGGTCCATTTGAAATTGGTCTGTAGTTGTTAGGGTTCAGCTAGTCCAAGTTTGTTTTCTTCAGTAATGGGCGTATGTATGACTTTTTGAGTTTTTCTGGAAATATTCAGGTAGTAAAAGGGTTGTTGAAGATTCACCTTACTGGAGTGGCAGCAGAGATTGTTAGAAGAATTCTCTTGAAGGTATGCAGTGGGCATGGGTCAGAAGGGCTGCGGGCAGGCCTATTTGCTTGGACTGGGTCCATAAATTCATCGTGTGAAATGTGTTGGAAGCAACGGAGAGGCTGGGTTAGAGTATTCTTGGATTGTAGCTTTGTAAATGGGTTAGTGCTGATGCTTTGTCTCTGTTTTAAGTCTAAGTCCAACGTGTCTGCTTTGTCCTTGTAATGATTTGCAAGTTTGTCTGTGAACTGTGAGTAACGGGATTAGCTGCTTCTAGGGAATTTGGTTTACAAAATTAGTTGAGAATTTTATAGAGTTCTTTATTTGCACATTTAGCATTTTGAATTCTGTCTGAACGGGATTTTTTCTTCACTTTTTTGACAGCTGACTTGTACAATCTGTTAATTTTCTGTAGGCAAAGTTTGTCTTGGATGGAGTTTGTTTTGAGCCAGGCACGTCGCTGCTTTCTAATTTGTTTTACCTCTCTTATCTCTGTATTTTTACAAGGTGCTTGTATTCTTTTGTTCTGTTGTGTGGTTTTTAGTGGTATCAGGATGTTAAAAGCTTCCTGTAGCCACTCGTATAGTTTTTTTAACAGAATGTATTGCTTCTAGATCTCTACTGGATGTTAGTTGTGTTTCTAAGTTTTACAAATTGAGTTTGTTCCACGGCCGATAGGTGGATGCATGTAAGGTGGTTTTTAGGTGCATCGCTTAGTATTGTTTTATGTTGGAAGGCAAGCAAATGGTGGTCTGACCGTGTGACTGGAGTCATAGTTTGAAAGGTATCTAGTACTGTATTAGCAAAAATGACATCTAGGGTGTGTCCAGCGATGTGTGTGGGTTTGTGGATTATCTGATGCAGATTCAGTGCTTCTAGACCAACGATGATTGCTTTTGGATGGGGCATATTTGGTTTGTCATAACAGGTCACTCAGAACGCATGGGTTGGAGTATAGTGTTATCAGGTTTAAAACAGGGTCTAGAAGTGCATCTGGGAAAGTTGCCCTGGTAGATGGAGGTCTGTAAAGGAGCAGAAATTTACAGGAGGAAGACATTGTAGGATTGCATCTGGTGAAAAGGGTCTCACAATTTTTTTATGGCGACGTCGTCAACTTTAGTGAAATGTAAGTTTGTCTGAACACAACAGCTAGGCCACCTCCTTTTTTGCCTATACGACAAAGGGTGATCGCTTGATATCCTGGAGGAATGGCTTCATGCAGAACTGGAGCCATTTTATCTCCCAACCATGATTCAGTAATGAATAGTATGTGTGGTTTTGCGTCAGTGAGAAGATCGTGGATGTGAGGTTTGTTCTTAGAGAGCGATCGAGCATTTATTAGTAGACAGTTTAGAGAATGTGCTTTGGAGATATTGTGACTGTTTTGTAAAGGAGTGAGCAGTACCTTGTGGGCTTGCAATTAGTGTCCTTAGTGTTGGTATTCGGTACATGAGGATAGCAATCCTGTAGCTTTTCTGTATTGGGTTATTCGTCCAGTAGGCTAAGAAGACATTTTGATGGGTCTGCATGCGTAGGTGGTGGGGACGGTATTTGAAAGTGAGTAGGTGTGATGTGTTGTTTTTGTAGTGTAACCTGGTTGTGCAGTAGACATGGAGAAGCAAAGTTGTAAAGTTTGGCATGTTGCTTATTTTGTTTGCGTCTATTTAGGGCGGAAGTTGTATGAGCTTGGGGTGGCGGTGCAGCATTGTGGGTCATGTAGTAAGGTTCTAAATTGTAATCCAATGGATGAGAGGCGATAAAGAGAGTTGCTGTGATGCTGTATATGTGTTTGGTGTGGTGGAAGAGTGAAAGTTTGGTATTGGAGTTTGTCCATTTGTGTAATTTGAAAGGTGGGTCTAAGTGTGTAGTTTGTGATGGTAAGTATTATGAGGTGTTGCGCTTAAGAGATTTTGCCGGTGTGCGTGATATGTTTGGTTTTTGAGGAGTAGTGAAAGGGGATGCTGATGTATTTGTTTTATGAGATGGATTTACTAGTATAGTATTGTTTGTGAGTGGAGGTTGTAAGGTAAAGGGGGTGGTGATGTGTTTGTGAGTAGAGTATATGTTGTAGGTAAGAGGTGAGAAATAGAGTTGTGAGTGTCTTAGACTTGTTTGCTGCAAGAGGAAATGTGTGGTGTAGATGTGTGGTTGTCTTATTGTGGTTGAAAGAAGAGGATGGTGTTGGTTGTAGAAATGATTGAAGGCGGAGTTAGTTTGTTAGTGACAAAAAGGGGTCTGTTAGTAATTACAGCCAGGAGTGTGTGGTTGGGATATAGTTCAGTGTGGTGTGAAACGTATAGTTTCTTACCTGCCAGTGGAGTTTTGCAGCTTGAAGACTTTCTGAATTCACTATGCTGTGCATTATTCCGCCATCTAGTGGCTGTGTCTGGAATTGTTGTATTTCGTCTTTTTTTTTCCGTGGCCCAGGTGGGCGTCGACATACCACCATTTGGTGTCCTTTGTGACTTCAACACGCTTCCTCCGGAAGCTCCCACCTTTGTTCGCCATCTTCGCATTCTTTTTTTTCCTCCTTCTCTTTTAATAGTCTTTTTCCTGTTTTAATAGTCTTCTCCTGTCTCATCTTTCTGGCGGAGGAGGGTGGGATCGCTAGTGAATCCAGAAAGTCTTCAAGCTGTAAAACTACACCAACAGGTAAGAAATTATAAGTTTTGCAGCGTGAATCTTTCTGGCTTCACTATGCTGTGCATAGACTTTGTAGCGGTTTGCTAGTTTTGTGGTGGCTGGTTGGAAGATGAGCGCTGGTTACTGAATATGTGTTATGAGACCTTCTGTCCCACTTGCGCTCCTTTGTTCATTTGAATATCTACACAGTAGTGCTTAGTGAACGTGTGCATGCACTGAGGACCATGTTGCTGCTTGGCCAATGTCTTGAATAGGTGTATTTGCTATGAACGCAATTGTTGCTCCTTTTTTCCTGTTGAGTGAGCGTGCGTTGCTCCTTGTAATTCTTGTCCTGCTTATTTGTGGCAGAATTGTATGGTTTGTGCAATCCATCGTGTAATGGTATTTTTTGGTAACTGGTCGTCCCAGAAAGCTGCTGGCAAAAGACACAAAGAATCGCTTTGTCTTTCTGCACTCTTTTGTCCTTTCTATATAGTGCATTACTGCTCTCCTGGCGTCCAGTGTGTGTAACCCCCTTTCTGTGCTTGTGGTTGGTTTTTGGAAAAAAAACGTGGTATTTGTATTGTCTGGTTTATGTGGAACCTTGACACCACCTTTGGCATGACATGTGGGTCCGTTCTCATGACGATCCTGTCATTGTGTATTTGTAGGTAGGGATCTTGTAGTGTCAGCGCTTGCAATTCGCTTACTCTTCGTAGCTATGTGGTAGCTACTAAGAAGGCTGTCTTTAGCGTGAGCATATGCAGTGTTGCTTTATGAATAGGCTCAAATGGTGAACAAAGCAAAAACCAAAGGAAATGATGGATGGAGTGTTAAACATTGCAAGCACTCCCCCCCAGTCAACTGATCTGGGTTTAATCCATCACTGTTCTTTAGCCCACTGTTCCCATGAGGCATATGGCCATGTCTGAACTAAGGTGGCAGAGTGGGCTAAAGAACGGTGATGGATTAAACCCAGATCAGTTGACTGGGGGTGAGTGCTTGCAATGTTCAACACCCCGTCCATCATTTCCTTTGGTTTTTGGAGTGTTGAACATTGCAAGCACTCACCCCCAGTCAACTGATCTGGGTTTAATCCATCACCGTTCTTTAGCCCACTCTGCCACCTTAGTTCAGACATGGCCATATGCCTCATGGGAACAGTGGGCTAAAGAACAGTGATGGATTAAACCCAGATCAGTTGACTGGGGGTGAGTGCTTGCAATGTTCAACACTCCGTCCATCATTTCCTTTGGTTTTTGCTTTGGTAGCCCTAAGTTGGCAGGGTATGCTCAGACGTGAGTCCCTTGCTCACTTTGCCACTGGATTCAAGCAAGCCTGGATGAAGACGGCTGAAATGCCAGAAACTGGTCCTAGGAAGCTTGTTTCCGGTCCAGGGAAGACATGGCTTGGCAGGTCGGGCTGGACTGTTCCCATGAGGCACAGGGTCAGACTGATTTGCATATGGCCATGTCTGAACTGGGGTGGCAGAGTGGGCTAAAGAACGGTGATGGATTAAACCCAGATCAGTTGACTGGCGGTGAGTGCTTGCAATGTTCAACACTCCGTCCATCATTTCCTTTGGTTTTTGCAAGGCTCAAATGTTGCCTTCATCAATTGAGTTAGCACTACATTGAGGTTCCATGCTGGAGGTGGCATTCTGTTTGGCGGTGCGATTCTCTTTGCCCCTTCTAGAAATCTATTTACTACTTGGGAAGTGAAGAAGCTCTTCTCTGTTTCTCCTCTTGTGTAAGCCACTATCGCCGCCAAGTGATCCCTAAGAGATGTGCAGCTTAGTTTATTTTGTAGTAGATGTGTTAAGTACTTCGGTACTGTTGATTCCCTGGTAATTCTTCTTTGTAGTTTCTCCCTAATGCACCATTCGGAGAATCTTTACCACTTTGCTACGCAGCACTTCCTTGTGGTAGGCCTCCTTGCCTCTCTAAGAACCACTATTGTGATTGCTGGTAGTTTGAGGTGTGCAAACTCTAGGTCTTCAGGAGCTATTGCTGCCAGGCTGAGGCGCTCTGGGTGTAGCACCTTTCAGTTTTGCATCGCTAACAGGTCCTTCCTTGTGGAGAACCTGTGTGCAGGTGCTTGTGCCATCTCAATAATCTGTGAGAACCAGGTTTGTCTGGCCCATTGAGGTGCTATCAGTATTAGCATCATGTTGCTGAATTTGCATTTGTTCAGTACTCTCTGTAGCAGTGGTATCGGTGGGAAAGCGTAGGCAAATGTCCCTGACCAGCTTATCCATAGCGCATTCCCTAGGGACCGTTTGCACGGTTGTCTGGATGCGAAGTTTTGTCATTGGGCATTTTGGTGTGATGCAAATAGGTCTATTTGTGGAGTTCCCCATTTGTGGAATACCTTCTGGATTTCTTGTTGATTGATTTCCCATTCGTGGGATGCTGACGTCTGTCTGCTTCCACATTGTCCTTCCCTGGTAGATGTATTGCTAGCAAGTCTATTTGTCTTGGAATTGCCCATCTCCATATTTCCTGGATAGTGTCAATGATTGTGTTCCTCCTCGTTTGTTGATGTAGAACATGGTGGTTGTATTGTCCTTTTGGATTAGTACCGTGTCCGTACGGTTGTTTCTGAAAGGTTTATAAGGCTAGGAACACTGTCTTCAGCTCTAGGTAGTTGATGTGCTTTATTGCATCCTGTTGTGACCACAAGTTTGTGTGTGCTCCCCACCCCATCTGGAAGGCATCTGCTGTGATGGTCACTGTTGGAGTAGGTTGAGTGAATGGTTTCCCTTGTGTTATGTTCCTTTTGTTCCACCACGCTCTTTCGTTCTGTACTGTTTGCCTACCAACCACTAGATCTTCACAACTCACTGTTGCCTGTGACCATTGTTGTTGGATCCATTCTTGGAATGGTCTCATGTGTAGGTGGATATTTGGGACTAAATGTATGCATGACACCATCATTCCCATCAGTTTGCCCACTGTCAGAACTTGCTCCTCGTGGTAAAGATGTGTCTACTTCAATAAGCTCTCCTTGTGCTCGGAAACACCTTGCCCTGTATGGTGTTGATCTCCGCCCCTAAGAATATCTTCACTTGTTCTGGTTCTATTGATGACTTTCCCCAATGGATTGAAAACCCTAGTTGGACAACTGTTTGTATGACCTCTTGCATGTGCCGCTTGCACTCGTCGTATGAGCTTGCTTTTACCAACCAGTCGTCGAGGTACGGGTAAACATGTATTCCTTGCCTCCTTAAGTGTGCTGCTACTGCTGCCAAGCATTTTGTGAAAACCCTTGGTGCGGATTTGAGTCCGAATGCCAGCACTGGGAACTTGTAGTGAGTCTTGTTGATCATAAACCTTAGTAGATGTTTGTGTTTGCTGTTGACGGTGATGTGCAAGTAAGCGTCCTTTAAGTCGATAGTTGCCATGTAATCGCCTTCCTGTAACTGGGGTATTACTTCTTGGAGAGATGTCATTTTGAATCTTTGAGTTTAGGAACTTGTTTAAGAACCTTAGATCCAGAATTGGCTGTAAGGTTTTGTCCACCTTTGGTATGAGGAAGTAGGTGGAGTAGACACCCTTGTTCCTTGTATGGTACTATTTCTATGGCCCTTTTCTTTAGAAGTTCCTGTGCTTCTTGTAGCAAATGAGAACGCTCCTTTGCTGAGTGTACTCTGCTTTTTTGGTCTTTTGTTTGGCGTTGCTTTTTCTAGCTCTATACAGTAACCGTATTGTATGATGTTTAGTCTCCATTTGTCTGATGTGATCTTCCTCCACTCCTGGAAGAAGTGTTTTATCCTGCCTCCTACTGGTGTTATGTGCTGGAGGAACTGTTTTTGGTCTTGAGTTAGTTCTATCCTTTGTTGCACCCCTAGGGATGTTGACTGGGTGTGCGTTGGTCCTGCAGCGGAGTCACTTGGATGTGGGTTGTTGACCCCCTCTTTGTCTGTTTCCTCTTCCTCGAGCGCGCACTCGAAAGGATTGTCCTCGGGGCTGGTACTGCCAGTTTTGCTGCTGCTGTCCCTGCTGTTGGCCTTTGTTACCTCCTTGATAACCCTGTTGGAAGGTTTGGTGTGGTGCCACAGGTTGGTGGCTCCACCTACCTGTTGGTCTCCGTCCAGGTGTTCCCTTTCTCATTCCTCTGAACTGTAGCACCTTCATGGAACTAGCAGTCTCATTGTCATTTTAGAGTTGATTTAGATTTTAGTCAACAGGCGCGCCAAAAAGCTGTTCCCCGTTGAAGTGAGTGTTGAGTATGTTGTTTTGTACCTCAGTCTTGAAGCCTGAAATCCTTAGCCAGGCATACCTTCTCTCTGTTACTCCCAGCATCATCTGTCTGCTTGATGTCTCTGCTGGCCTAGGGCTGACTTCAGACATGTATTTGCCATGTTCTTTCCCTCTTCTACCAGGTGGCTCACCCTTCAATGGTATTGCTCTGGTAGGTGTTTTAGGAGTTCGCCCACTTCTTCCCACTGCTGGTATGCGTGCCTGTTGATGAGCCCATTGCAATTGGCGATGCGCCATTGGATCGCCGCACTCCTTTCCATCTTCCTCCCCATTAGGTCCATTCTCCTGCTCACCTTGTCTGGAGGTGGTCCGGTATTTTTGGGTATATTTGCCCTCTTCCTAGCCGTGGATGTTATGATTGAATCCGCTGGTACTGATCCCTTAATATACATAGGGTCCTTGGAAGAGTGTTTGTATTTTTTCTCCGTTCTTGGGGTTACTGCTTTACACATAGCAGGTTCCTTGAAGGCCTCCTTCCCCTGGTCCAGCACACTTGGGAGCATGGGTAGGAACTGACTTCTTGTCTGTGATGGCCACAATGTCTCCAAGAGGAAGCAGGATTGTGGTTTTCTTCCTCTAGCGGCACCCCATATGTGTCTGCAGCCCGTTTGATGACTTGGTTGTAGATCCCAATGTCATCTGGCGGCGAAGGCCTCGAAGGATAGGACTCTACCCCCTCTTCCAGGGATTCGGCGTGGAGATCCTGCCACTGCAAGTCCTGCGCCTCCAAGGATGTCGAGCCCTGGTAAGTTTGTGTCTTCCTCACCTTCGGCATCGCCGTAATACAGCTCTTCCTCCTCCTGTTCCTCGACAGGTTCTGGTGTGGTCGGTGGTTGAATTTCCTCGACGCACCTTTCGGCTTTGGCCGTGAATTTCGACGGAATAGTCAACTGTTTCATCTTCTCGAAGTCCCTCTTGCATTGCAAGATGCTTGCCATTTCGGCCTCAAGCCTTTTCTTTTTCTTCTCCATCTCGGATGAGTGTTCAGCGTCGAGAGTACCTGCTTTTCTCTCCGCAGTTGTCGACGTCGTAGCCGCTTTCAACCCTTCATTCTTCGACATTGAAGCGCCCCTTTCGTGACTGCTCTTCGACCCCTTAGCATTATCTTGGGTTTTCCCCGTCTGGGAGTCCTTGTCGAAGGAACCGAAGGGCTGTTTGTCCTTGGATGCAGTTGCGGATGTCAAGTGTTTCGACGGCAATGCTCGACTCACTTTTTCGGCTATCAGTGTAGTGCCTGGGGTTCGACGACTCTTACCTCCGACCATTGCATCCTCCAGTCCTCCAGCGATGTTGTTGTTTTCTCCACTGGAGAGTCCTAAATCTCGGAGCGATGGAGATGTCCCCTGCCCCTGCATACTATAGTTTGCTCTTCTTTGCCTCTCTCATACTCTGAGGGTTTTCGGAGTGACTGCTGCACAGGCGTTGCAGTTCTTGCTTCGATGGTCGAGCGGCAGGCAGAGATTGCAAACTGGGTGTTGGTTCTTCTGCACGTACTTGTGGTGGCAGTTGGCGCAGAATTTAAAGGGAGTTTTGTTCATCACAGCTCCTAGGGAACCCCCTGTGTGCACATTCGCCGTAGAAAACAGCGAAGTTCTGTGTTTTTTCTCCTCTCTCGTCGACCTGTTATGTGGCTCGGACTCTGGTATGTTCTCAGGTGATTTCTTGATCTCCTGTTGTATTCCGTGCATTATTTTCTCTAAAGTTGTGGAGCTTCTTCACTGATGATCCAGACCAAACAGTGGAAAAAAAGAATCTGAAGATGGCGACCCCTGGTGGGAGCTTTCAGAGGAAGCGCGTTGACGTCACGAAGGACACCAAATGGTGGTATGTAGACGCCCACATGGCCACGAAAAAAAAAAAAATACAACATTCCGGACCCAACCACTAGATGGCGGAATAATGCACAGCATAGCGCATCCAAAAAGATTCACGCTGCAAAATTGGGTTGTGTTAGTCATGAGTGGATTGGCTAGTGGTATAGGACAGAGTTGTGTACTGTTTGTAGGTGATGATGCAAATGTGTGGTAGCTGGGATAGAAGGATGTATAGGTGTGGTTTTGTAGTGGGTGCAGACACTGAATTGTGCATAGGGTTAGTGTGTAGTTAATGAGTGGAGTACATTTGCTGGTGAATAAGAAAATGGGCAGCATTTCTGGCCCTGGTTCCGACCAGTGTCAAACAGGCACTCACCCTTGTCCTTTCCGCTCTTAACTGAGACGCCCGGGCTGAAACGCCCTAAACCCTGGCCTTCTATAGCTCTAGTAATCCGGTGACCCCTTCAGCCAGTGGGAACCCTAGTGCTAACCAATCGCAACACTAGCCCTACACCCTAGAACAAATAGGAGACCAAGACCTTACAACCAATCGTAGCCCTAGTCCAAGCACTCAATCATGCACAAAACCCTAAACCCTAGTCCCAGCATCCACTTACACAGGAAACCCTACATCCGATACAAAGCCCAGCCCCAGGAACCAATCTGAAACCCTAAACCAATCAGATCACTAACCCTAAGCTCCACATCAATAGAATCATCATCATCAAAATCCTTTATTCGATATTTAAAAAATATCATAAAAGTGCAATATTACAATTAAAAACAATTCGATACAATTCATTTTACATTGACATAAAGGGTGCCATTTACATCAAGACCTTCAAGGTAGCCCTCTAGTGTGTCTCAATCTTATTGCAACACTAATCTAACGTCAATGGATTCCCAACCTTTTGTAAATATAAAAGAGCAACTTTGGCATGTCTAAATTTCATTTGTTTTAAAAGCCTTACTAAAAAGCGGCGTCTGGGAACTGAATAAAAAGGGCAAAGAAGTACAAAATGAAGGGTAGCCTGCGGAGACCTATTGTCGCAGCCACCCTTCTGCTCAACCGTGGTCGTAAAACCAAGCGGATCAGCCAAAAGGTGATGTAAAAGGTTGAGCCTAAAACGAGTAATTAAAAATCTATCTTGTGCGTTGTATAATAAGGCGAGATAGGGTTCCATGCCTTCTACTGACTTAACTAGACTAAAACTACGGACGGTAGACTTGCTTTCTTCTGAGGCGGCTCTGCGAGCAGATTCCTTTGCCAAAAAAATTCTTTTAATACTAGATTTATCCTCAGTAGTGATTGTCATGGGTTCGGTAAAAAGGTTCTTACAATCCAATCCAGTTAGAACACCCTTTACGTAGTTCAACCATGGGATGTCCATCCCCTTATCTCTACCCATACAATCACTAATTATTTGCCTGCTCAGGCCCGCCTCACTATTAGTCCATATGCTTAGCCAGGCCATAAGTGGTCTGACTTTAATCAGGTCCTCTATGTATACCCTTCCCAATTCAGTATGTGTGATATAAGCTGACGTACTTTGTGGGATTTGTAAGACCTTCCTGAAAAATTTGTTTTCCTCAGTTTGAATTTGTGCGGGGTTTGCAAAACCCCAAACATCTGCCCCGTAAATTATTTTGGGGCAACAAACTGAGCCATAAAGGTGCATGACCTGTTCAGGCGACCACCTACCCAGCCTATGTCCATAGCTCATTATGGCCCCCGTAGAGGCCACTACTTTTGCACTTCTCCCTTCCATTAAAAACTTAAAATTTAAAAGCCCATCAAATAAAATTCCCAGGTAGGAAAAGGTTTTAACCTGTTCTATTATAAGTGAGCCAATTTTGAAGCAAAACTTTTTACATGGTTTGAGCCCTGCCAACAGTACATATGACTTGGCTAAATTAGCTGATAAATCTAAACTGGCCATAAAACTAACAAACCCGTCCAGCAGAGTCTGGAGGCCTTTCGGTGTTGGGGCTAAGAGTGCCGCGTCGTCGGCATATAACAACACCGGTACTGCTCGTGCACCTACTCTAGGGGTATCTGCATTTAAATTGCATAGTGCCTGTTCTAGCCCATTTATATATATAATGAAAACAAAAACGGGGCCAGGATACAACCCTGGCGCACCCCGCTAGTGCAAGGGAAGGGAGCTGTAGTATCACCCTCCAAATTATAACGCACTTTAGCGGAGGTGTTCCAGTGGAGTGCTCTTAAAATAACTACCAAGCCTTCTTCTACCCCTAGTTTGGTCATCAGATTCCAGAGCTTTTCTCTATTGACGTGGTCAAAAGCCGATGAGAGGTCCATAAACCCCATATAAATCGACTGATTGCTTGCAATAGTATACTTGGCCGTTAATAAATAAAGGTTCAGACACTGATCTGTAGTTGACCTTCCTGTTCTAAAACCATATTGCAGGTCGGTTATTATGTGGTGTTCCTCCGCCCAGTCTAAGAGACGGTTCAGGACTACTCTCCCCAATACTTTAGCCGTTACATCAATTAGGGAAATCGGGCAGTAACACCGGGGGTCGTCCTTTTTCCCTTTTTAAAAAATTGGGACTATCGTAGCTGCAGACCAGGATCTTGGCATGCCTGTAGAGACTGCCGTATTTATTACTCTAGTGAGGATAGGTGCCCACAGATCAACTTTACTTAAATAGAGGTCCGGGGGAATGCCGTCCGGGCCAGGGGCCTTATCTGTGTCAGCCCTTTAATCCCCACTACCAATTCATCTACCATGAATTCTACATTTGTCATCCATGGGCAAATAACCTCCCCCCCCACCGGGTGCTCATTAGCATGATTGTATAATACCTTAAAGTGGTCGAACCATTGCTCAGGGAGAATGGTAGTGCCAATTTCCGGCACAGCCGCATCCTGGAAACAAGGGTTGTTTATTATTTCCCAAAATGCCCTAGAATCTTTTCTATCAGCAGCCTCCCATAAGTTTTCCCATGTCTGTGATTGGAGAGCCAGTTTCCTTAGTTTAATGGCCTTTTTATATTCTGTTCGGGATTGTGCAATGTACCCCTTGTCTCTAGGGACCTTTTTTAAACTTTCTTTCAGCGCATCAATAGAATCAATGACCCAGGAAACAATACAAACCCTTAAATAGCCAACCAATGAGAACACTAACCCTCATCTAAAAGAAACAACAGATGCAGCCACCAATTAGTTCACACATGTACTGTCCAATAGCAGACTACATAAAGTCCCTGCGACTCAGTCAAGGTTTGTTGGCCAGGGAGTTGGAAGCTGCTCCTCTATTCAGAATCTCCCAGGAGACAGACGCGCTCAATTCACTCTTTGGACTTCTGTAGGTAAGGGCCAAACAAACTTTGTCCTCTAAAAATACTGTTTGTATATAACTTTACTCACTACCCTAGCCAAAAAGCGAGTGCACAATCCCTACAAAAACACAATTTAAACAGATCACAGCAGATTACTGCTCTCAGAGCACCCTCTGTTCACTCTCTGATGTAGAATATCCCTGTTGCTAAGGGGGAAGGGAATCTGGTTTCACTCACTTGCTAACACAAAATGGGGGCTGGGGGTGGATTGCTTAACATACAGGTTTGAACACGAAGCAAGGGAGAAATTAGGAGGGAAATACAGGTAGTCATAGGGAATGTGAGGGGGAAAACAGATTTTGGACTGGAAATCCCACAATTCAACAGGTTAAATGAAACAGTCACAGGCAAGAAAAAGCCACACGTTTATACACAAAACAGGTGAGAAATGATATCACAGGCAGTTAAAAATTCACATTTTTAAACTGTAACAACCACAAGCAAAAGCAGTTAAAAAATGATGCAATCACGGGTAGGCAAAATTGTCATAGTCCACCCAAGATAAACTGTGGGGTGTGAGTAGATGGGAGCCCATAGGTCCTCTGCTGAAGTGTAGGGATTGGAACTACCTGAATCAGAATAAGATTCCGGTGACCCCAATAGAAATCGCAGGAGGTGGACATGGTGGAGGAGGATGGGGCATCAAGTTCCTGTTGGAGCTTCTAGAGGACGCGACATTCTTTGGAGACTGCCATGGATGGTCTCAGAACTGACAGATTTCAGCACCAATAGTATCTTCAACTGTGAAGGAGTGGTCAGCTTTGACGTTTTTGTGCCACCAGGTGCTCTCAGACTCGAAAGCTGATGGAGGGTTTTTTGGGGCTGAATCCTGTCTCAGCCCCTACACCTTGCCACATTGCCGACCAGAGCTCGAGGGCAGATGCAGATTTAGAAGAAGCAGTGGTTTGCGTACAAGGCTCTATGCCCGACCTCGACATGCGGCTGTTTATGCATTTTGAAAGTCTGGGTGCCAAGGTGGATGGGGTGTCTTTAAGAGTCTCCCCCTCCTTTTCCAGGTCAGAGGAATCAAAGGCAATGATCTCCGCACTAGGTTGATGGGGTCGGTACGTCAGATGGATCATCGTATTTCTCTTCTTCAGCGTCTAGCAAGACTGCATCAACGAAGATGTACAGTGTGATGAGGATGATCAATTCATTTTGTTATAGGCCCAATGTCCGTCTCGACGCTTCCTATTGGCCTTCTTGTTCCCCAAGACTGAGAAGTCGCAGCGGGTGTTGGGTTCTGAGGAGAGACACAAATTACAGATGCCAAGATCAGGCCAGGGATATTCTGAGTGGCACTGACAGTGTCTCTCAAAGGGGGTCAGTTCACCCTCTAAGCCTCTTTAGTCTCTGGAATGGATATATAAAGTGGGGGACTAGGAGGGCAGTGGCGCCCTGACGGCAGGGAGGCAGAGTGTTAGACACTGATGTCCAGAGCGAAAAGAGTGAAAAACAAGGCAATGTAACGAGCGTTGGAGTAGAACTATACTCCGCAACGGGTCCCAGGACCATAACAGTTCAACATTGAACACATTGAGACCAGTAGCAACGTTGATACACATTTGAAGCCCATGGTGCAGAATTGAGTTGATGCCCATGCACACTCACTACTAAAGAAGGAGTCACCAATACTTTGTGACTCGAAATAACTCAACAAGCAGCAAATGTCCAAGCCCAACACTAGATGGGAGTAGTAGAGGAGTATGCAGAGCATGTGCAGCTACAGCTATATAAGCTACAGCCATTTTTCCACAACTAAGGCAGGGCTAATGGTTGATATTGTGTAACACACTATAGGAAACTGGGTTTTTATTGCAGTTGTCCCACTTATTGTCCTTTTTTAGCTACTGGATGCCGATTTTCGACTGACAGTGCCCTGAAGCCTGCTACCCAAACCTCAGTGCCAGTGATCCTTCCTTAAAACAAAGAGGTCTGATTGTTCCACAATTAGCTAAGGACTTTAGCACCCCTGTAAGTCCCCAGGAACCTAGGGCAGGGGTACTAAAAAGGGTCACCCTAAATGCTGCAGCATATTGTATGCCACCCTGAGGGACCCACACACAAATTCCACACACTTTACCATTGCAGGCTGTGTGTCATGGTGCAAACCAGGTTTGAAAACAGGACATGGTACACTCCTGTGTGCCATTCCAAATACTACTTGGGCCATATGCAAGTCACTCCTACAGCAGGCCTTGGAGCCCTTAGTTTGTTGCATTATAGCTCATGTGGGGTCATACCTGCATAAGCAGATATGCCCCTGTAATGTCTAGTTTGATTACTGGACATTACAAGTGAGAAGGGAAGCCATCTTAAGGTACGTACTGGGCACTGCACTGATCAAAACGAATTTCCCAGCTACATAATGGCTTCACTGAAGCCTATGGTGTTTGGTATCAAACACCTCGTATTAATAAACCCACATTTATTCCAGTGATGGATTTTTTAATACATGGTTCCTTAGAGGTGCCTCCTGAACCCCACAGGTCCGCTAGTATGCTGGCTGACTGGCCCTGACCAGGCTTCCACCACAGATGAGTTTCTGACCCCTAGGAGGTTAGAGCCCCGCTCTAAAGAGTGAGTAAAAATGTCTGCTCGGGCAGGTGTTATTGCCTCCTCCGAATAGGATGACTGGTAATCAGCATATTAAGGCAGGAGGCTTCGAAGGCCTCCACTGCCTTTGATATACAATGCTGCCTTCCCCCAGACACGGGAAATGCAACCCCCTACCCAGGGCCCATTCGGCACAAGGACAGGCAGGAAAATTAGCAAGTCAGGAGGTGGATTCACCCGGAGGTCAGTACCACTACTGAGGTGGGCTACCTGAAGGGCACAGAACTAGGAACACTCCACCATCTTGGTTTTTGGTGGAATTAGATCTTCTGGGTCGGGGTTATGCCCACTTCTTACAGGAAGTGGTCATATAGAGGGTGTAGGAGAGTAGGATCTGCTTCACATGTTTATTCCCACTTTTTGGCTGGTGTTTCACTGTTTTTCGACTTTAGTCTGGCTGTGACCCTGCTATTCAGGGCCTCAGCCTAGCTGCTTTCTCTCTAAATTAATTGCATGTATTTTAGGTACACTCCAGATTGGATTCTGGGGTACCCTTGTGAGTCCCTAGTATATGGTATGCTATGTACCCAGAGCATAGGTACCCCAGAGGCATACCAGGGGCTGCAGCATGTATTGTGCCACCCCTGGGAAGCCCTCCAAAATGACACCACAGGTCTGCTACTGCAGCCTGGGTAAGGTGGTGCACGCACCCCTTACTGAGGTATAGGTTCACTATACCTCACCTATCTGCACATAGAAATTTATCAGTCATCCCTATAGCAGGCCTTATCAATCCTGAAGGCAGGGTGCTTGATTATATGTGAGAGGGTACCCAGGCATGAGCTGAGCCCCTCTGCAGCCTCCAGAATCTCTTTTCCGGGGTTTTCAGTGGTGCAGTCTGGCCATACACTCTTAAGTGCATTATATCTTAAGGGAATAATGCTAACTTTGGAATGGCTGCACGGAAACTTGTTGTGTTTGGTGTCAAACACCTTGGAATCATACCCCCACATCAGTTCTTGATGTGAGGATATGATCCCACCCTTCTAGAGGGAAAGACATGGCAGTACTGGTATACCCGGTAGAAATCTACTAGATCCCTGGCATCACAAAATGGATGCAGCAGCCAGAGACACAGGTCTGGCCTCCTGCTACTGACCGAAACTCCGGCAGGGGAGGCCTGGGCAATAGGTTTCCTGTCGCAGGGAGGTGTAACCACCTCCCAGACAGGCCAATGTGTATTGGGGCTGGGTGGGAGCACTCTCTGAGTGCTTTGAAGTCCTGCACTGGGGGCACATTTGGTGTCCCTGTGCATAGTCCAGCTCAAACTGGTTCAGGGCCTTCCAGCCCCTGCTCTGGCACGAAACTGGACAAAGGAAATGGGTGTAGCCACCCCTCTTTCCAAACCCTCCTTTTTTTTTTTCCTGTTAATTTTTATTGAAGTTGAATGATGGCATACATATACAGAATATGAATTATAATATATATTCAATGAGGACTTAAAATAAAACGTGAAAATCTTCTCAAAAAACATATCCTGCTGTCATCACTAAACAAATACAACTAATGAATATTGCAGTTACCCATACTGATCA
The DNA here is from genome assembly GCF_964204655.1 of Triturus cristatus. Taxonomy (NCBI): domain Eukaryota; kingdom Metazoa; phylum Chordata; class Amphibia; order Caudata; family Salamandridae; genus Triturus; species Triturus cristatus. The sequence goes on from NC_140584.1 coordinate 618,782,745, forward strand.
ATCAAACAAAGTATTTAAAAAAGTTAATCGAGAAAAGTCCGCCAAATTTTTTCGAATTTCCGCCCCCCCCAATCCTCAGAGCGTAACTTCGTTCGCTCCTCTTTACTCTACGCATTTTGAAAAGCCATTCGTAAAAGGATGGAATTTGATTTGTACGCCAATTTTGAAGTAACAAAGATCTAGCAACGGCCATGCAAATAAAGACTAGTTTAACAAATGATACAGATAAATTAAGATACGAATCAAAGCCATAAAGCATCAGATTTACATTTAAAGATATATGAGTATGGCAATTAGAGCTTAAAAAAGCAAAAATGTCATCCCAGAATATTTTAACCAAACTACAATTGGCAATTACATGAGTCCAGTTTGCAGGGGAGAAATTTGAGCATCGAAAGCAATTTGATGGATAACTACTATACATTTTGGCTATTCCCGACGGGGTGCGATACAAAAGCCACTTTCCAAAAAATATCATTCTACGCCAGTTGGCTCCCCTTAATGTGGAAAAATTCAGTTTATTAATAGTTCGCCATGTAGACAATGTCAGAATGTGGTTTTCTTGTTCCCTCCATTTTTTTACAGCTTTGACACACAGATCCCTTTGTCTTGATTGAGCAAGACAGCGTTTCCACTCTCCAGGTTTTCTTACCAGGTTATTATTAAAGAAGAGATCATTGTTTAAAGAAGAAATCAGAGTTAATGCTGTGGGGGCGTGTCGCTGCAAAAGTTGATAAATGTAAGTATAGGAGCCAATTAGCAAAAAATGTCTTGGGATAGCTAATCGCATCTCCATTGGAGTAATCCATCTCGTATTTTGTAAAAAATCGCCCACTTTACTAAATCCAGCACTTTTCCATTGACCTATTAAGTCAAACGGCTGTCCATCAGATAAAAGTAAATTAAACAATGGGGACGAAGAATGAAAGAGAGATAGAGAATATCTTTTTAACATAGCCGTGCGTTTCCTAAAAAAACCAAGCAAATATTTTATACCTAACCAATTTAGGGGATTTAGTAATTTGGAGGGGGGGAAAGATTTGACTTTCTGACAAAATTAAATCGAAAAAAAACCTAATAAATACATTGGGGTTTGACATTGGAAATTTAAAGCGAGTCAAATACTGAGCAAAGTAAGCATTATAGTAATCTCTAACATTGGGTAGTGCCAGACCACCATTGTCCAAATCCTCATAAAGAGTATTCAGCGCGATACGAGGCGTTTTGTGTGCCCACAAGAAACGCAAAAATAAAGATTCGACTTTAGAAAAAAAAACTACCCGAGAGAAAGCAAGGAATCGTTGAAAACAAAAAGTTAAACAGCGGTAAAATAGACATTTTAATCAAAGCGACCCGGCCCAGGATTGATAGTGGTAATTTATTCCAACGAGTAAGCATGGAGCCAACTTTCTGAAGGAGGGGGTCAAAATTAAGACTAAAAAGATCTTTAACTGCGGTTGAGAAAAAAATCCCTAAATATCTTTTGGGTTTATTATTAATACAGCTCCTTAGATCCGGATATAATTCAGGTTTGTAATTGCCACAGATCAATATTTCAGTCTTTTTTTTGTTAATACGATAACCCCCGAAAGTCTCAAATTCCTCAAAGAGCTGAAATACACAAACTTGAGACTGCAAATCGGGTTTAATAAGGAGCATAATGTCGTCTGCGTAAAGTTTTATTTTTGACATTAATGGAATCGGAGGCGAAATCTCAGCACATTGTCGAATTGCGATTGCAAGGGGTTCAATAAAAAAAGCAAAAAGAATTGGTGATAAGGGGCAACCCTGGCGTGTACCCCGGTTGACTGATACTGATCCCACTGTTGATGAATTAATAATAATATTAGCTTTAGCACCCGTGTAAAGATTACGAATAAAATTAATAATAATTAATGGGATGTGAAAATATTGCAAAATAATAAAAAGAGTTTCCCAAACCACCAAATCAAAAGCTTTTTCCGCATCGATTAACATAATTAGGGCTGGAATCGTCAGTGTCTGAAAATAATCCAAAGCTTCTGCTAGAAAATGAGTATTAGTCATCAATTGTCTGCCAGCAATAAACCCATTTTGATCTTCATGGATCAGATCGGAAGCAATATAATTGAACCGGATAGCAAGTAGTTTAGTAACGATCTTATAGTCAGAATTTAGAAGAGTAATGGGGCGATATGAATTAGGATCCTTAGCGTCCTTCCCTTTCTTCAGAAAGCTGACCACCATGCCCTCATGAAACGAATCTGGAGTAGACGCTCCGATGAGCATCGAGTTAACGAGTTGTAAAAAAAGATCCAAGAAGGCGGGAAAAAAAACTTTAAAGAATTCGGCAGGTAATCCATCTGGGCCGGGAGCTTTCCCTGAAGGGAGTTCTTTCACTACCAGTTGTACTTCTTGAGGAGAGAATTCCCTAACCATGTTTGATTGTTCAGATACGGAAAGGGAAGGAATCTCCTCTTTTCTCAAAAATGCATTTAATTTTGAGTGATCAATTTCATGCTGATGACTATATATTTTATGATATGAGAATACATTATCTTACCTATCCCCTCTGAATCAGTCACATATTGATCAGTGACGGGACAGATTAGGCCAGAAATTAAATTGGAAGCAGCTTGTTCTTTAGCCTGCCAGGCCAGAAATCTGCCCGTAAAGTTGCTCTCTTCGTAGATTTTCTGATATTGACTACAAAAAAAACGCCTCTCCTTGCTCAAATAAGTATGTACGATATTCCCGTTTAGCCTCATCTAGTTGATTTTTAATATTTCTAGAAGAATGTTGTTGCCGTAACTCACTAAGAGCCTGAATACGTTGTTCAAAAGAGTTTTTTATAGCCCTAGCGGCAATGGACATAGCAGCATCTTTTGTAATTATTAAACCACGAACAAAAGCTTTTAACGCGTCCCAAATAATACTAATAGGGGCAGTGCCAGTGTTACGACTTATAAATTCTCTAATCAAATCTTTTAGTTCATGGACCCATATTTCGTCATTGAGATATGATTTATTAAATACCCATCTTTTGGGAGATCTCACAGTATCCCCCAAGATAAATTCCCTGATAAGCATAACGTGGTCAGAAAAAACATTATGAACCGTATTAGAGTGGCCTAACCTAAGATTACGTGAAGCAAGGACAAAATCTATCCGAGATGAGGACTTAAATCTACTCGACCCACAAGTATATTCTCTTCTAGAGGGATTATCTTGACGCCAATGATCCAAAAGATCTAATAATTTTTTATAGTTGGAAATGGTCTGAAAAACTTTAGGTTTGAGTTGTTTTTTTTGTTGGGACGATGAGTCCAAATTGGGGTTCATTAGGACATTAAAGTCACCGGCAATTACAATATCCCCTGACACGGTCAATAGGGATTGAAACATCTCTTCAAAAACATTGCAATCATCATTTAATGGGCCGTAGCAACTGAGAAAAGTAAGAGGTCGCAGTCTATTTTTAACTTTACAAGAAACCCAGCACCACCGCCCTGACCCCCCAATTTCTGAGTGGATAACTTCCACATGTATATTCTTGTTTATAAATATCACCACCCCCCGTTTAGATTCATTACATGAAGCAAGACACCGATATGAGGCCCATGACTTAAACATTGAAAATTGATCTATCTTGAAAGATGAGATATGGGTCTCCTGAAATAAAACTACAGACGGATTTTTTGCCTTAATCCAGATTTCAACCGCTCGCCTTTTCTTAATATTGTTTAAGCCATTAACATTCAGAGAGAACAATTTCAAACTTTCCTTATTTGGCGTTAACATCTTAAATTAACTGAGTACAAGTAATCATCTTCAGACCTCGTCCTACCCATACATAATAACCAAAAAAACCTGACATCTTCAACTTCATTTTTGTTATCTCCCCTGCCCATACCCTCAAAACACTCCCCCCCCCCCCCAGTCACCCCCCTCCCCAAACAACCCCCGCAACGCCCCCGTGACCCCCATCCCCAACCCCACCAATGGCCGAGATTCCCCAGCCCACGCTGACCATCGGTTCCAACCCCCTGCCATTCGGGTGACATGTTGCACCCCCTGGGCCCCTTGGATTCCACACTCCACCTTGCTCAACTGATCCTCCCCTCCCCCTACTCATACCCGCCAGCAAAAAAATAAAAAAATAAAAAAAAAAGGGGGGGAAAAAAAAAAAAGGAAGCTTTCCCAACTTAGCACATCTGTCACATCTATCAACCTATATCTTGAAGCAAAAAACACAGAAGAAGAAGTCCATAAATTTCCCAGATTTAACCTCATGAAGAATTGGAAATGTCCCGAAGCAAGTCCTGTGCTGCTGCAATATCAGATAACAAAGAATTTGCCTTTCACTAAAACTTTAAGCTTGGATTGCTGCACTATTGTGGCTTGAGCTCCTTTAGCTTTAAATAATTGTAGCATCTGGACAAACTTTTTTCTTCTCCGAGCAGCAGACGCAGACATGTCTGAAAAAATGCGACATTTCACAGTTTCATTGACAAAAAATTGTCTTTTCTGAATTGCCGTTGAGAGAATAATCTCCTTAATCCGTGTGTCAGAAAAATTTAATAGAATTGTTCGAGGGAGAGAAGAATTTGGGAAAGGTTGAGCGGGAACGCGATGTGCTCGTGTAATAGTCAGGTCACCCTCGTGATTGGGAATCACTTTAGATTTTAAAAAAGAGGTGACCCACTGCAGCGTGCTGGGCCCTTCAAGACCCTCAGGAACCCCCACTATCCGTAGGTTAGATCGACGATTATAATTCTCTAAATCGTCCAATTTAGATTCAAGTGCACGTGAAGTGAGGGAGAGCTGATTTGCATCCTCTTTGACCTTAATCATTTGATCCTCCAAATTAGAGATGCGGGTTTCAGCTTCTTGAAGTCGAGCAGGGAATGTGGAGAAAAGATCCTCCATTTTGTCCAGGCGTTGATGGATTAAAGCAAGCTCGGATTTCTGAAACCTCTTCAGCTCTCGGACCTCGTCGAGGATTAAATTTAACATATCCTTGACTGACATCTTAATCTCCCCGATGGTCTCAGTATCTAAATCAAGCAAAGGACTGAGGTGATTCACATTAGAGACAGATTTAGCGGGGGAAATTAAAGACTTGTCAATAGATGTCACTGTGTCTATCCCTCCCAGAGTCAATACATCCTCCGTAGTTGTTAAGGAGTGTACTAAGGGGATATCTTTAGGCGAAAGCGTAGAAGGCATAGAAGGTGTAGAAGGTGCCCCTGTGTTGGATTTAAGCAGAGAATTGGGAGGGTGTATAATTGAAGAAGAAAGAGAAGGAGAAACTTGGGCGGAATGCCTTTGGCCGGGTGCAGCACTTTTCTTTTCAAAGAGAGGAAATGATTTAGTCCCTTTAAGCACCTCCACTGGGCTGGCCTTGATGGGCGAGGAACCCTCGATTTCTGCACGATGAGAGGCCTTCAAGACTGGAGATGGGGTCTCACGGATAGATTCCTCAAGCTCTTCCGAACTTCCCGCACTATCACTTTTCTCCTTTGCTTTACCATCACCAAGGGCCCCCTTATTTAATAATTTGGCGGCGTTCCGCGCCTCTTTAGCCTGGATACGCGAAGCCTTCGCCTTACGGGTGTTCAATAATTTCCCCATCTAAAAAAAAAAAGATCTTTATTTTTATTTTATTTTTTTTTGCTTCCCTTCCTTCCTTCCTTCCCCTTTTTTCTTCCCTGTTTTTGACCGATATTGATAATGGCTCTCTTAAATTATGAGCCTCAGATACCTCAAAGTCTCTGAGCGTCCAACATTCAGTAGAACAAAAAGAAGCCTTAATCCTCGTCACCAGGTATTGTTCATGCGCCATGCTGCTGTGAACGGATACTGAATAGAAAAGCTGATCCGTAGCGGCTGAGAGAGGAATTTTTAGTGCTTTCCGGTACAACACTGCCGCTTGCTCTTACCGCTACTGCCGCATCCACAGGCATGAGCAGCAATGCGAGGCACAGGGCTGAAAGAATGCCGAAAGCGCCCGGAGTACAGTGATAGAAGAAGCTGCTTCCCTCAGGATAAACGCGCCGCACTGCTTCCCACCTTCGTGCCTCAAAACGCCCGGAACACAATGAAAGAAGAAGCTGCTTCCCTCAAGCTGAAGCGCTGCACTGCTTCCCGCCTTCGAGCCTCAAACCCAAATCCAACGATCATCTCGAAAACGCCAGCCACTGCCCGCCATCAGCCGCCGCTGAAAACCTGCACTGCCTCGAGTAGGAAGGGAGGAGTCAGGAGCCGGGAATCCTCAGGTGCGCGTGGAGGCGTGGATCTCCATCGCGCCGGCCGTCCACTCACCCTTTCCAAACCCTCCTGTAGGTTAGTCCCCAGAGTTAGTCCAACCCCTTCCTTAGGTATAAGTAAGGAACCTCTGCAACCAGAACTTTAGATATCCCTGGACGAAACTCTGAAGCTGAATCCTGGAACTTCGACGCTCTACTAAAGACTAGAGGACTGAAGAAATCTCCCTTGGGGTCAAGGAGTGACTGCCTTGCTCGGCAGGCACTGACAAAGCATTTTGCCGGTCTGCATTTCCAAAGCTTACGCCGGACTCCGAAGTATTTGCAGCCCAGGAAGAGGATTTTCAGACATCTCAGAGGCCGACCCGAGTCCCCAGCAAAGCTAAGACCCGCAGCCCTCGTGAGTAGCGTGGAACCGGAGCTCCTGGTCACCGTGCACTTTTGCAAGTGCATTGACTTCTCGACATCTCTTGAAGTCGTGCTTGGGGTTACTTGTAGCCCCCACCTCGAGCAGAGAATCCACCGAAGATCGTCGGCCTAGTCACCCCGAGTGACCCGTGGGCTTCCATTTTGTGTTTCCTCTCGAGGTCCCTTCGCGATCCCTGGTCCGTCGACTGGTGGGTCCCTGAGGGGGTAACTTTGATTTTCCTTGGGCTTTCCTGGTTGCTCCAGACGTGCCCTGACTCCCAACCAAGTGGTGTGTCCCTCAGACCTTGCTGGTCTGCACCGAAGCATCTTTCTCCTTTCTGCGTGGGTTGCTGTTGCAAAGGCTTGTTGTGTCCAATCCGGGCACCGACGCTGCAGCACTCGACATCCTTCGTGGGACAGCTCGAATCCAGCTCCTGGTCATCCTCGACACCTCCTGCTCCTCGTGGCTGAAGAGTCAAGCTTCACCTCCTTCACCTGAAATCACCCGACATTGGTGGGCATCCGCTTATCGTCCTCCTGGTCACTGCCAAGTGACCCAGACTCTGTCCCCTCTGCTTTCAGGCTCTTCTCTACTTCGATCCAGGCTTGGATCTCTTTGGACACTTCGCATCTTCCCGGCAGCAGCACTTCTTTGCCAGCTCCCATTGAAATTGACGACGGGACCCGACACCATTTGACACCTATGCACCGGGCTTCCCTGGGTGAGGTAACACGAGTACTCCGGTGCTCCCGTGGGTGTTGGCCCTAGAACTTCCCAAGTCCCAAAGGGTTTGGTCCTGACTCATTTCTAAGTGTCCTTAATCTTTAAAAATCTAACCGCGACTTTCCCCATATAAGCGAACAGGAGCTCGCGGCTGTGTTCTCACACTGCACACGGCCCCCGTGGGTCCCGTGTCACTACCTTGGGTGGTTACTTGGGGTCCCAGCGATTCTACAGGCTCTAGGCCTTGTGTCTAGTTAAGTTGTGGTTCTTATACCACTATTTTAGTATATGGTTTTGCTCGCCCCTTGGGCCTGATGTTCATTTGTGCTATTTTACGGTCATATTTGAAGTGTAACTTATGTGTTTTGACCTCTAGACTCAAAGAGTATAGGTGGGGGTGTTAAGAAGGAATATGCTACTTACCAGTATGCATCTGTTCTTGGCATGAAGAGCTGCAGATCTACACACTATGCATAGATAGCCATCTGGTGTTGGGCCTGGATGTTTGCACTTGTTTTTGTCCTGGAAAGTCTTTGGAAGTCACGAGATAGGTGACTATTCCTTTGGATCATAGTGTGCATGGGCATAGGCTCCATCCTCAGATTGTTTTTCGCCAGCAGGGAAATGATGGAGCTTTGTAAGAAACAGGAAAGATGCCCATGTATGCTGTATCTAAATAAGATAATACTGGAACAGATAAAGGTAGCCGGGGAGGCGGGTGGGCGTGTGCAGATCTGCAGCTCTTCATGCCAAGAACAGATGCATACTGGTGAGTAGCATATTCCGTTGAGGCATATGAGCTGCAGATTACACACTATGCATAGATTATATAGAAGTATCCCCTCCTAGCAACAACTACCAGTATCTGTTGCAGTAGTTTAAAATAGTGTTTTGAGTACAGCCTGGCCCACACTAGCTTGTTTAGTTTGCACATCTAGACAATAGTGTTTTGTGAATGTGTGCGGTGTAGACCATGTAGCTGCTCTGCAGATATCATCTAAGGGAATGTTCCCTAAATATGCCACTGAAGCCCCTATCTTTCGTGCAGAGTGGGCTTTAGGAGGAACAGATAATGTACGTTTTGCTTTGTGGTAGCAAATTTGTATGCATTTGACAATCCACCTAGCTATCCCAGATTTTGATATGGGGTTGCCCTTGTGTGGTGGTGAGAAAGACACGAAAAGTTGTTTGGTCTTCCGAAAGGGTTGTGTTCTCTCAATGTAGTAAAGCAATGCTCTTTTGACATCTAAGGTATAAAGAGCTCTTTCTGAAACGGTTTGTGGCTGCGAGAAGAATACGGGCAGCTCCACAGACTGATTGAGGTGGAAGGGAGAAATGACTTTAGGAAGGAATTCAGGATTAGTTCGGAGAACAACCTTATTATGATGCATCTGCAGAAAGGGTTTCTGAATGGTTAGTGCTTGTAGTTCGCTAACTCTTCGTAAAGAAGTAATGGCTACTAGGAAATCAACTTTCCAGGTTAAGAATTGTAGCTCACATTTATGTCGTACAAATGGAGGACCCATTAGCCTTGTGAGAACGATGTTTAAATTCCACACAGGTGAAGGTGGTACTCTGGGGGGAATTATTCTTTTGAGGCCCTCCATTAAGGCTTTTATGGCAGGTACTCTGAAAAGTGATAGATGTTGTCTATTTTGTAGCTATGCTGCTATGGCAGCAAGATGCAGTCTAATTGACGTGTAAGCTAAGTTGCATCTTTGGAGGTGTAGTAAATAGCCGAAGATGTGTTGGGTAGACACATCTAGGGTATTGGTGGTGTTATGAGAATATATTACAAAACGTTTCCACTTGGCTGCATAGCATGCTCTAGTGGTAGGCCGTCTAGCTTCTTAAATGACGTTCATACAGTCAGGGGGAAGGTTAAGGTAACCGAATTCTAGGACCTCAGGAGTCAGATCGCAAGGTTAAGCTGAGCTGGGTCTGGGTGTCTGATCTCTCCATTGTTCTGGGTTAAGAGGCGTGGAGAGAGGTGTAACTTCTGGTGCGGAACTACGGAGAGTTCCAGCAGTGTGGTGTACCACGGTTGTCTGGCCCAAGTTGGAGCAATTAAGAGGAGAGTTAAGGAATGTTGCTGTAGTTTGCGCACCACTAGTGGAATGAGTGGGAGAGGCGGAAAAGCGCACGCAAATCTGCCTGACCAGTTCATCCATATCGCATTGCCTTTGGACAATGGGTGTGGATATCTGGCGGCGAAGGTTGGGCATTTGGCGTTTTCGTGGGTGGCGAAGAGGTCTATCTGTGGTTGCCCCCACATTTGAAAAAAGGGTTGAAGAACTTGCAGATGAAGTTCCCACTCGTGGATCTGTTGTGTTAGACGGCTCAACAGATCGGCTATGGTGTTTTAGGCTCTTGGGAGATGTTGGGCTAGGAGAAAAATGTTCTGAGGTATAGCCCACCTCCATATGTTCTGTGCTAGCTGAGCTGCAGAGTGTGTCCCGCCTTGTTTTTGTATGTAGTACATGGCTGTCATTTTGTCCGTGCGGACTAAGACAGTCTTGCCAGATATTTGTTTTTGAAATGCTTTTCAGGCAAGGAATATGGCTAGTAACTCCAGGTGGTTGATGTGGAGTAAGTTTTGTTGAGGTGTCCACCTGCCCTGCATGGTGTGATGTAGTAGGTGAGCTCCCCAGCCGGAGAGTGATGCATCCGTTGTCATAACTATTTGAGGATCCGGCTCTAGGAACGGTCGTCCTTTGGAAAGGTTCTTGGTGTTCCACCACTGCAGAGAGCGACGAGTACAACCGTCTACCAACACCAGATCTGTTAACTGACCTTGAGCCTGGTTCCATTGGCGTGCTAAGCACTCTTGGAGAGGACGCATCTGGAGTCTTGCATGAGGCACTATGAATATGCAAGAGGCCATCATCCCTATGAGTTGCATGAACACTCTAGCTGGAAGAGTGTTGCGGTTGGAATTCGGTAAGAGCCTGCATGCTTGCTATCCTGGCGGGACTGGGATAGGCTAACGCTTTTGAGGTGTCTCTTGTGGCACCGAGGTATTGTTGTGTGTGGAACGGTTGCAGATGGGACTTGGTGTGGTTTACTGAAAACCCCAGGTCGTGGAGTAGTTGGATAGTGGCGTGAGTGTGTTGTACACACTGGTTGTATGAGCTGGCTTTTATGAGCCAGTCGTCCAGATATGGGAAGATATGAATGTGCTGTCTTATGTGTGCTGCGACCACCGCTAGGCACTTGGTAAACACTTGTGGTGCTGTTGTGACTCCAAATGGGAGTACTTTGAATTGATAGTGCTGATCGTCCACTACGAATCTGAGATACTTCCTGCGAGCGGCGTGAATGGGAATGTGGAAATAGGCGTCCTTGAGGTCTAGGGTAGCAAGGAAGTCGCCCTGTGAAAGCAGAGGAAGAACCTGTTGGTCTGAGTGTATGTATAGGTTTAGGGGTCTTCGGTCTAGAATAGGCCTTAGAGAGCCGTCCTTCTTTGGTATGAGAAAATACAGGGAGTAAACTCCCTTGTTTTGTGGGTGCAGGGGAACTGGTTCTATTGCACTTTTTTGTAGGAGGGAGATTACCTCCTGCTATAGCAGTAACAAATGTTCTTGTAACATTGGACGCTGTTTGGGTGGTATGTTTGGGGGTAGATGTTAGTTCGAGACAGTAACCTGAGGTGATGTTGGTCCAGACAAGAAGGAATTGTTGGAGTCTTCCCCTGACTGGAGTGGAATGGTCTGGGGCAGTGGAGGGAAGTCATTGGGTGGGGGTGGAGGCAGAGCAGGAGTTGTGGGTTTTGCCTCTGCCTTTGTTGTTGTTTCCCCTGTAACCACCTCTTTGGTAACCTCTAGTAAAGGTGGATTCAGTGGGAGCCTTGTAAGAAGTGAAGGGGCTATCCGAGGAGTAGCCTCTGGGGGTGCTCCTGAAGGATGAGCGACGAAAGGAGTGTCTGGGAGCTTGCGATTGCAAGGCTCCCATAGATTTAGCTGTGTCTGTATCCTTCAATTTTTCAAGGGATACGTCAACATTAGGGCCAAATAGGTGTTGCTCATCGAATGGTTGATTGAGAATGGAACTCTGGACTTCAGGTTTGAAACCTTAAATACGTAGCCAGGCATGCCTACACAGAAGGACACTGATGTTTATTGCCCTTGAGGCAGTATCTGCTACATCTAAGGCACAACGGATGGAGGTGTTAGTAATGGTTTTACCTTCTTGTAGGAGTTCATTGGCCCTATTTTTATACCTGTCTGGGAGGTGCTTCATTATGGACTCAAGCTCATCATAATGTGCCCTGTCATACCTAGCTAACAGCGCTTGAGTATTGGCAATGCACCATATGTTTGCCGCCTGTGACGCCGTTCGTTTGCCAGAGGCGTCCAGGAGTTTAGACTCCTTATCTGGTGGTGGTGCGTCACCTGATGATTGGGAATTGGCTCTTTTTCACGCATTGGAGACTACAAGGGAGTCTATTGGTGCGGGTATCTTTAATGTGGGCTGGATCAGTAAGGGTGGCCTTATACTTTTTTTTCGATCCTAGGGATGATGACTCGAGCCCTGACCGGGTCTTTAAAGACCTCTGGTGCATGATTAATGACCCCCTTAAGCATGGGTAAAATTGAGGTGGACTGTGCTGTCAAAAGTGTCCATGAGAAAATCTTCCTCCACGGGGTCTGTGTGTAGGTCAACCCTGTGGTACTGGGCAGCTCTGTGGAGGAGCTGGTTAAAGCCGATAGTGTCCTCGGGGGGAGGGGGGGGGGGGCCCTGGAGGGATAGATGTCCTCTTGTGGGATGTAAGGGACGTCTGGGATGCTATAATCATCCCAGGGGTCTGGGGAGCCAGTAGGACTAGGGTCCCCTAGTGGTTGATCGTCCGCACCTCCCCTGCATCATCCAAGGTGTTATCATCATCATCTACTGGAGTAGGGGATGGTGTAGGAGAGCGGTGTGGTGGGGGAGGGGGGAGGAGGAGGAGGAAGAGGAGAAGGGATCCTTAATGGAGAGGTAGCAAAGTCTCTCTTTTTAGGTGGTGCAGGCGTATCTAGTGGTCGCTTCATGAAGCTAAGCATCAAGTGACCAGTCTTAGGATCCTTTACAAGAGTTTTTTGGGTAGGATCTGGGCGAAACAGTTCTTCTGTGGGAGGCAGATCCTTCGGTGCCGATGGCTTTTTCGGTGCCGACTCGGTAGCGCTTCAGGGTTTGGAACCATGTGGTTTTGCAGTGTTTTTGGCCGAGGGAACCCGTTTCCTCGGTTCCGATGTCTTTTTCGGCTTCGAAGCATGGGAGTCGGGCCCTTTGGTGGCAGTTTTTTGGTTGGCTCCTTATCTGGTGGTGGTGCGTCACCTGATGATTGGGAATTGCTTCTTTTTCGGCGCATGTGGATGTTTTTCAGCACATAGGGTAGGCTGACTCGAGCCAGAGTCACCTGAAGGCTTAGTAGGCTTCTTTACCGGGCCCTGAGGCGGGGCATGGGAAGCAGTCTCTCGGTGTGCACCTGGGCCCGAAGGTGATGGTGTGACCGAAGCCTTTTTAGATGGTGTCGAGGGGGGGTTGGGGTCGATGTCTGTACTCACGACCCTCTGTGCTGGAGTGATGTCCTCGACGTCGGAGTCATCGGCTTTGGAGGCGCTGACGGGGCCTTCTTCGACACACCCCTGCTCTGGCACATCGATGCCCTCTTGGAAGATGTCATCGGGGATCGAAGACGAGCGAGCCATGGATCTTCTAGCTAGTCGGTCCCGAATCGTCTTCTTGGAGCGGAAGGAGGCACAAGCTGGACAGTCTCTGGCCTCGTGCTCCGGTGAGAGGCAGAGATTGCACACCTCATGCAGATCGGTGTGGAGAAACTTTGACCCACATCGAGGACACTTTTTGAATGGCGTCCTTTCCATGAGCCAGATGATAAGGCTCAGGTAGGCCCGAAGGCCTTCGTTGACGACCGGAATCGAAGACTTCGAAGTTGTTGAGAGTTGCGTGGATTGGTAAAACGTGATCGAGACAATACCGTCGAAAAGGGAAGGATTGCGCGTTGAAAGAAAAAAACGGTAACGGTTCCGAACTGGAGCGCGTGAAACTCATCCGAGCCCGATGGCGGAAAAAAACAAATCTGAGGATGGAGCCGATTCCCATGCGCACTATAATCCAAAGGAGGAGTCACCTATGTCGTGACTTCCAAAGACTTTCCAGGACAAAAACAAGTGCAAACATCCGGGCCCAACACCAGATGGCTATCTATGCATAGTGTGTAATCTGCAGCTCATATGCCTCGAACATAAATACATATATTTTATATATATACACCTGGTGAGGTGGTCTCATTTAGCCATTCAAGAGATCATAGACTGGTAAAACAAGCTGCTTTACATTCCTTCAAGACTTAGGCTGAAGGATGCTCTCCACAGCTACCATTAGAATAGCTTTCCATAAAGATTGTCTTTAACCTATCATCAATAAGGGGTTGTTTGGACTGGTAGAGGGTGCCCACTATAACTAGTGGACAGCATATACCAGGCCAACTTCTCACAATGGTGTGCAGCGTGTGGGATTCCAGCTTGCTATTGTTTTACCAGATAATCTCAATTGAGTGACTAACTGAAAACCACTAAAGGTACCCTAGGTACATATAATACAAGCTTTAGAATACAGTAAGTTCTACGGAACTTAAGAGTTGTGTGTTAAGGGCTTAGCACGCCCTTTCTACAACTCAAGAGAGTTTAGTAGGCCACACTAGAGTAGGTAGTGCAATACACCACACCTCACTAGTAATGTCTTCAAGGTCAGGAACCAGTGGGTCCATGCAAGAAACCAATGGGTTTCTTGTCTCCGAGTATGATAACCTCCCATTCATGGAACTGAGAGCATTAAGCACTACTAGGAAACTGAGGACAGGCAAAAGTCCAACCACCTAGCATCTCAGAGGTACTCAGGCTGGATGATCTGCTCAGAAGACCAATAGGGTCTTAAAGGGGCAGGCAGAGTGGGTGGGACAGCATACGAGGAAGGGTCTAGGGGTGAAATTCCCCATGACCTGACCTCTAATGCTGACCAGGAAGATGACCATGATCTTGAGCTGGAAAATCCAACTTCCCTGGAAGATGAGGGGGGAGGGCCACAATGACCCCCTCTTTGTCCCTCCTGGAAGAGTTGGTGGTGGGCCTAGAAGGTCTAGATCTCCCTCAGTGGAGTCTAACCATTCTGGTTCATCTATAGGGACCTCGATTTTTTCTCATAGGAGGGAAACCTCTCAGGAGAGGAGGGAGAGGCTGCTGAAGTATGAGGAAGCTTAGCTTGAAATCAGAAGAAAGCAGGTAGCCCTAGATAAGGAGGCCCTAGAGCTCTACAGATCTACAAAAAAGTTGGGACTAGAGTTACATGGTGGCAGCAACATCCCTAGGGATAGGGAGAGGTCTCATGACCATAGAAACCTGAATAAGATTGTCCCTCCCTACCAGAGTGGGGATGACATCCACAAATGGATAACTGCACTGGAAAGGGCCTGTAAAGTTCAAGGGGTCCCCAGGAGCAGTGGGCAGCAATCTTATGGCTCTCCTTTCCAGACACAGGTAGAGATAAGCTCCTCACTGTCAGAGAGTAGGAGGCAGATGATTATACCAGTCTGAAAAGTGCATTGATTGAAGGGTTTCGCCTAACTACTGAACAATACAGTTTAAAGTTCAGGGATACCCAAAAGGCACAGAATCAAGACTGGGTAGACTTTGTAGATTGTGCTACTAAGGCTCTGGAGGGTTGGTTACTTGGCAGCAAAGTGCATAACTTCCAAGGATTGTACAATTTGATTATGAGGGAGCAGATCCGTAATAACTGTCAAAATCAGCTGTTGCACCAGTGCCTGGTGGACTCAGATCTGACCTCTTCCGAAGAATTGGGAAAGAAGGCAGACAAGTGGGTCAGAACCAGGGTGAGGCAGAAGGTACAGAACCAAGGTGGTGAACCAAAGAAGCAAGATCCTAAAAACTCTGACAAGGGTGGGGAGAAAGGTAAAGACCAGAAGTCTTCACAGGTTCCCCAAAAATCTTCAGGTGGGGATTCACACAGTCTAACAAGGGAAAAGGCCAAAAGAAACCATGGTGCAAAATCTGTAAACAGAAGACTCACTGGACAAGTGATTGCACCAAGTCCAGAGACTCAACTCCAGCCACCATTGCCCCCAAGGCAACTGTTGCCCCTAGTACAGCTACAATTGGTGGTGGTAATGTTCAGAATAAGGGGGGTAGTAGGGTTGACCCTGGGTTCTGAGATTGACTCTGGCCTAGTCAGAGTTCCAACTCAGGCTGTCCTGATCAGTGATGGAGGCATGGATATGTCCTCCTTTGAGTCCCAGTAATTTGGGCAAATACAGACAGCAGCCTTTGATAAATGGAAAAGAGGCTTTGGCATTCAGGGACACAGGAGCAAGTATCACAATGGTGACAAAAGATCTTGTGGATCCTGGGCAGATTATACTTGGTGAAATGTACCAAGTGACCAATGCTAGCAATGTCAGAACAGACCATTCTCTGGCAGTTAACTTCTCCTGGGGAGGGGTAACTGGCCTTAAGAAGGTTGTGGTAAGTGCAGACCTACCAGTTGAATTCTTGCTTGGCAATGATCTGGAAACTTCAGCTTGGGCTGAAGTGGAACTCAGGACACATGCAGAAACGTTAGTGATCCCTGCTCATGTCTTTGCTGTGACTAGGTCAGAGGCCAAAATGTCCTACACTTGACAGGCCCTGGAGTCTGGAAGAATGGACCAGGTGCCACCCAAGAGGAGCAGCAGTAGGGTTAAGGCAGTGCCTTCCCATCTGACTCAGAATACAGATCAGCCTCCTGAGGGACATGATCTTGAGCCTGAAGAAGGAACTGCCCCAGAGGAGCTTGGACCTGACCAGGTTGAGTTCTTGAGAACAGGGGGCCCTTCGAGGTCAGATCTGAGTCAGGAGCAGAAAACCTGCCCCTCTCAGAAAGCAAGCTGCTGATGAGGCTGCTGGGAATGCTAGTGCCACCCATAAAATGTATTGGGATGATGGACTCCTTTACTCAGACAGTAGAGACCCCCAAGCCTGGTGCATCCAGGAGGTTGGTTATACCTCTGAAGTTTAGGGGCTTCCTATTGACACTAGCCCATGATATTCCTTTAGCAGGACACCTGGGCCAGAACAAGACTAGGGACAGAATTGTCCCTCACTTTCACTGGCCCCACATGTCTGAAGAGACTAAGGAGTTTTGTCGCTCCTGTGTGACCTGCCAAGCCAGTGGCAAGGCAGGTGGAACCACAAAGGCCCCCCTGATACCACTACTTGTGATGGGGGTTCCCTTTGAGAGGGTTGGGATTGACACTGTTGGTCCCATTGATCCTCAAACTGCATCTGGGCACAGATTTATCCTGGTGGTGGTGGACCATGCCACTAGGTACCCAGAGGCAATCCCACTTAGGACCACTACAGCACCTGTGGGGGCAAGAGCCCTCTTGGGTGTATTCTCAAGAGTGGGCTTTCCTAAGGAGGTAGTATCTGACAGATGCAAACTTTATGTCAAGTTAATTAACTGCAATGTGGAAGGAGTGTGGAGTAAATTACAAATTCACCACACCCTATCACCCACAATGCAATGGTTTAGTTGAAAGATTCAACAAAACCTTAAAGGGCATGATCAAAGGTCTCCCAGAAAAGCTTAGGCGCAGATGGGACATCCTTTTGCCCTGCCTTTGGTTTGCCTACAGGGAGGTGCCACAAAAGGGGGTTGGTTACAGCCCTTTTGAACTTTTGTATGGCCAACCTGTTAGGGGTCTTTTGTGTCTGGTGAAGGCGGGATGGGAGTTACCTCTCAAACCCCATAAACAGGACATACTGGACTATGTACTTGGTCTCCACTCCAGGATGGCTGAGTACATGAAAACGGCAACTAAAAACCTTGAGGCTAGCCATGAATTACAAAAGGCCTGGCATGACCAAAAGGCTGTACTGACGGTTTACCAGCCAGGACAGAAAGTGTGGGTGTTGGAGCCTGTGGCCCCAGCAGCCCTCCAGGACAAATGGAGTGGCCCCCATACAATTGTTGAACAAAAAGGAGAGGTCACCTACTTGGTAGACCTTGGAACCCCTAGGAGTCCCCACAGGGTACTTCATGTCAACAGACTTAAACCATATGTTGACAGGGCAGACATGGGCTTGCTCATGGCTACTGATGAAGGACAGAAGGAAGAGAGTGACCCACTCCCTGACCTGCTTTCTCAGAACCCTGATGACGGATCAATTGATGGTGTACCCTTGGCAGACAGCCTCACTGTCCAGCAACAAACTGACTGCAGAAAACTTCTCAGCCAGTTCAGACATATGTTTTCTCGGACTCTAAGTCAGACTACCTGGTGCACCCTTGAAGTGGACACTGGGGACAGTCTGCCTGTGAAGAATAAGATCTACAGGCAACCTGACCATGTCAGGGACTGTTTGATGACAGAAGCCCAAAAGATGTTGGATTTGGGAGTCATTGAACCCTCAGATAGCCCTTGGTCTAGTCCAGTGGTGCTGGTACCTAAACCTCGCACCAAAGTTGGTAATAGAGAGATGAGGTTTTGTGTGGACTACAGGGGTCTCAATGCAGTCACTAGGACTGATGCCCATCCCATCCAAAGGGCAGATGAGCTAATAGATACTTTGGCCTCAGCCAAGTTTCTAAGCACATATTACTTGACAGCTGGCTACTGGCAGATCAGACTAGCTGATGATGCAAAGACAGCATTTTCTACCCCTAGTGGGCACTATCAATTTGTGGTAATGCCCTTTGGTTTGAAGAATGCACCTGCAACTTTCCAAAGGCTGGTGAATTAAGTCCTTACAGGCCTGGAAGACTATAGTGCAGCATATCTAGATGAGATTGCTGCCTTTAGGTCCACCTGGGAGGATCACCTGGTCCACCTAAGGAATGTTTGAGGCCCTGCAAAAAGCAGGCCGAACTATCAAGGCTACTAAGTGCCAGATAGGGCAGAGTAAGGTTGTGTACCTGGGCCACCTTGTAAGTGGAGGCCAGGTTCAACCATTGCAGAGCAAAATCCAGACCATAATGGACTGGGTTGCTCCCACTACCCAGACTCGGGTGAGAGCCTTCTTAGGCCTGACTGGGTATTATAGAAGATTTGTCAAAGGGTATGGATCAATAGTGACACCCCTGAATGACAACCTCTAAGAAAATGCCCAAAAAGATTCAGTGGACAGTTAGCTGTCAAAAGGCATTTGATGACCTGAAGCAGGCCATGTGCACTGCTCCCATTCTGCAAAGTCTACAGGTAAGTAACATTTGGTCTTCTCCAGTATTGGGGTGTCTTTCATAGATTCACATGCTTGAATAGAATAGTGAGCAGTACTCTGCAGCCTGAAGAGGCTGTATCAACGTTGCATGAAATACAATGACATTGTATGATAAAAACACACAGCTGATAACAACCCAAGGAGGAGGGAAGTAACAGGCTCACCTTATTTGAAGAGATTTCGAAGAACTGCTTGGCCCACATTGATTGCATCCAGGCAGTAGTGCCTCGTGAAAGTGTGGCTGCTGGACCAGGTAGCTGCCCGGCAGATCTGATGAATGGGCACACCAGCGAATAAACCTGTGGAGGAGGTCATTGCCCTTGTAGTACGCGCCCTCACTCCAGAAGGAAGAGGCATGCCAGCCTTCTGATGGCAGAAAGATATCGCTGTAGAAATTCAACGTGCAATTGTTGGTTTGGTAACAGCATGTCCCTTACAGGTTTGCCCGTAGGCAACCAACAGTTGATCAGACTGGCGAAAGGGTGCCGTTCTGCTGATATAAAACTTGAGACACCTCTTTAAGTCCAAAGAGTGTAGACTCTGTTCCGCTGGAGATTGCGGATGAGGAAAAAATGTTTTAAAATTTCGGGTTCATTAAGATGAAAATCGGACGGCACCTTCGGCATGAAAGCTGGGTTAGTGCAAAGGATAACAGTCCGATTTAAATTGAAGAAAAGGAGGCTGGATTGTAAAGGCGTGAATGTCACTTACTCGGCGAGAGGAAGTCAGTGCAAGCAGGAGGGCGACCTTCCAGGTTAAAAATGTGAAATCCGCTGAATGGATTGGCTCAAAGGACGCCTTCATAAGCTGCGCCAATACGATGTTAAGACGCCACGTGGGCGGAGGACGCCGAATGGGTGGAAACATCCGGAACAACCCTTTAAAGAATTGCTGAATTACTCTAGATGAATAGAGAGAGGAAGAGCCGTCCTGGGGAAAGCGAAAAAATTGCCGCTAGAAAGACTTAAGGTGGAGTAAGACAGTCCTGACTGTGCCAACTGCAAAAAGAAAGGCAGAATCTGTGCCGGGGAGGCGTGCACTGGGTGGATGTGAACAGACCAGCACCAGTGACAGAAGCGCTTCCACTTTAGCTTGTAGGTCTTCACCGTGGAAGGCGCCCGCGCCTTGGCAAGAACTTCCCTGCAGGTAGGTGAAATGTTCAAGTGAGCAAATTCAAGGTCCTCAGGTTCCAGGCAGACAATTTGAGAGAACTGGGATTCGGATGGCAGATCCGACCGTTGTTCATAGTTAGAAGGTCCGGCCGAGGGCGAAGAAGGATGGGCTCGCACAGAGAGAAGCAGTAGCTCCGAGAACCATGCCTGCCAAGGCCACCGTGGAGCAATCAGGAGAATGTGGCACGGTTGTCTCCGCATTTTCCACAACACTCGAGGAATCGGAGGGATCGGCGGAAAAGCGTAGGCAAATATCTTGCACCAGTCCATCGAAAGGGCATTTCCGCGCGACCCTCTATGGGGAAGCCAACTTGCTTAACACTGGCATTTGCTGTTCTGTGGAGTTGCAAAGAGATCCAGGTTTGGGTGATCCCAAAGGCTGAAGACAAAGTCTAGAGTCGGCTGATGCAACTCCCACTCGTGGATCGATGACGCTGACCGACTGAGTGAGTCTGCTAGAATGTTGGAAATGCCAGGCAGGTGGACTGCAGTGAGCGTGATCTGATGGAGTATGGCCCAATCCCAGATCTTCTGAGCCAGCTGGGAAAGCAGTGGAGATTTTGTCCCACCCTGCTTGTTTAGGTAGTGCATGCTGGTGGTGTTGTCCGTTTGAATGAGCACTGATTCCCCTTGAAGCTGGAGCCGGAAGGATTTGAGTGCAAGGAAAATTGCCATCAGTTCTAGTCTGTTGATGTGGCAAGAACGGTGACAGAGTCCATTTGCCCTTGATGGACAGATCTTGAAGGTGTCCGCCCCACCCTTCCAGGGAGGCATCCGTGGTAAGAACGAGTTCCGGGGCTTTTGCCAGAAAAGAAGTTACAGCTGCGATGTTGCGAGATTGTGTCCACCAGTGCAGAGATTGTGCCATGCGAGCGATTACGAAGATCCAGTCGCTGAAAGAACCGGAGATCTGACGCCATTGTTTGTCTAGTTCTTCTTGAATGGGACGACTCTTCAGTCTGCAATGTGGGATCAAAGAAATGCAGGAGGACGCCATCCCCAGAAAGGACTTCAATATGCGGACTGAAACAGACCGCTTTGATCTGATGGAAGCTGCGAGCTGCAGGATCAGTGTTTGCCTATCGGCGGAGACGAAAGCCATGGCCATGGAGGTATTGATGGTAGCGCCTAGGAACGTTCTGTGCAGAGCTGGCGTGAGCTGAGATTTCTGTATGTTGACTGACAGTCCCAGAGAGTGGAACAGAGTCTGACAAAACTGAGTATCTAGGGATGCTTGGTGGTAGGACTGCGACTTGATGAGACAATCGTCCAAATATGGGATTATTTGGATGCCTCACAACCGCAAATGGGCCACCACCGGGGCAAGGACTTTCGTGAAGACTCGATGAGCTGAGCGAAGCCCGAAGGGCAGGACTTTGCATTGAAAGTCCCTGTGGCCTACACGGAAGCGTAGGTATTTCCTGTGGCGTGGTAAAATTGGCACGTGGAAATAAGCATCCTGAAGATCGATTGTGGTCATGAAGTCGTCTTGAGAAAGGAACTGAATAATGTCCCTCAGCGTGAGCATGCGGAATGATTGGTCTTTCAGAAACTTGTTGAGGGACCTCAGGTCGAGGATAGGGCGCCACACCCCAGATTTCTTTAATACAAGGAAAAAACGGGAATAGAAGCCTAGCCCCTTCTGAGATTCCAGAACCACTTCGATGGCCCCTTTCTTGAGCATAATGCTGATCTGATGGAAAAGCTCTTTGAGATGAGCGGGAGGAGGACCGGATGGAGGGGTGTTTCGAGGGAATTTGACGAATTCTAGGGCATGGCCCTTTGAAACAATGTCCAACACCCAACGGTCTGAAGTGATCAATGACCAATTTGAAAAGAATTTTGAGATCTGTCCTCTAACTCGGGACGGGGGAGGGGCACTGAGGGGAGGGGGATATAAACAAAGAGTCATTGTTTTTTGGAGGAGTTCCCCCTATAGTTGGACTTGCCTCTGTAGGATTTACTAGTCTGTTGTCTGCAAGTGTGGGTTTTGGGAGGAAAAACGTTGGTGTCCTTGGCTGTAAGAGCGGTATGGAGTGGAATTGCCACGAAAGGAAGAGGTGGTGCTGCGGCCGCGAGCACCCCGAAAAGGCTGCCTTCTAAACTGTAGCGTGCCAAGGGAACGAGCCATCTCAGTGTCCTTCTTGATTGTTTGGAGGGCCTTATCGACATGCTGTCCAAACAAGGACTCCCCATCAAAGGGCATATCGAGAATCTTTGCCTGGACTTCTTGACGAAAAGAAGTGGAACGAAGCCAGCCTTGCCTCCTTAAAACAGCTGCTCCAGCCAGCTGTCGAAAACCAGTTGAGGCGATGGCTACAGAGCAATCAATCTCTGAAGATGCTCTTTCACCTTCTTGCAGAATTTTGAGAGCGTCCGCTCTAGAGGGCTCTGGAATGAGCTTAATGAAAGCTTCCATGTCCGACCACATTTGGCGATCGTAATGGCCCAAGATGGCCAAAGAATTTGCTGCCCTTACTGTTGTGGAGGCCATGGAAGAGAACTTCTTCCCAATGGCGTCCAGGCGACGGCCATCACGGTCAGGTGGAGAGGAAAGTGGAGACGAGGGATTCTTCGAGCGACGTTGTGCCGCCTGGGTGATGACTGAATCCGGCTTAGGCTGGGATACCAAGCAAGCAGGAGAAGAGTCCGGGGCCTTATACTTTTTCTCCAACAGCGGAAGAACTGCCGGGATTGAATTAGGTGTTTATCAGTTTAATCCCTTCATTCCAAATAAAGTCAATTATGGGCACGGACCAAACTTGTTTCTGTGGTTGTGATTTGAAATCATACAGAAAGCAATCCTCCTCTCTCACGATCATGGGGAGATGAAATCGCTGCACCGCTCTTTCCATCAGCTGATGGAAACCTGTAATGTCAACAGGTAGAGAGTTCACTGGCGACTTCGGAGGCGAAGAAGGCGAATTTGATAATCATCCCAGTCGGCCATGGTGTCGTCGTGATCGCCCTGGAGCTCTCCATCCTCCGTATCTTGAAGAACGTCACCGTCACCCTCTGCAGGGGGTACTAGTGAAGGGGCGGATGGCGTTGGCTCCGCCGGCACTGGAGGAGGAGTCGGAAAGTTCGATGGCGCATCACGTGGAGAACTGTGAGAAGAAGGTGGAAAACGGTGATTGTAATCCTCCAACATAAATTGGAGATTAGAGATGAGGGACAAAGGAAGCTGTGCCATTGGGACCTGTGTAGGAGGATCCTGCTCCTCTTCTTGATAATAATGATCGTCCAGATCCTCATCCTCGAAATCCTGACATTTAATGAAGAGTTCAGATGGACTGCGAGCAGCCCGGAATGTGGAATGAATGTTCTCATCAGAAGCAGAGTCATCCTCGTTGCCATGTTATCCTATGGTACTTTTGACTTGATATGTTATTTTAAACTATATAAAGTTTATTTAGATATGTATTTTATGCTTATATAGTTTATGTATGTATCTATATACATGAGACTTATTGCTTTTTATGTACCGTGGGACTCCCACTTAGACGACGGGGAATATTCAAGCATGTGAATCTATAAAAGACACCCCAATACTGGAGAATTCATATTACTTGATAACCAAGTTCTTTTTCTAAATTCATCCCAAATTTATTTTTGAGTCATTTATTGCTTCTGTGAAGACAACAAATGCTTACTTAGCACTACCCTCTGATAAGCCTAAACTGCTCACTCGCACTACCACAAAAGAGCATTTAGTGTTATCATTTTTGCCTCTGTAAACCACATAAAGGTAAGCGTGAACTCTTAACACATTGTACCTCGTTTTGGTCCACTATATAAAGAGCCAGCTTCCTACATTGGTGGATCAGCTGTGGAATACAAGACTTAGCACTTGCTGATACCACTTGGTTAATACGTTACTGCACTAACTAAATCCACAATAGTTAAAAATAATTGTTTTGAATTTGTCGATTTTTCCAAATTTCTAAACTTGAACTGATAGGGTTTTGTTTAAGTCCCTCAGTCCAATTGTATTAGAATTGTTAAAATATCCTGGCCAGTTAGGCTGTAAAAGTATAGTCTGGAAAATTGTTTCCAACTTTCTGAAAAGGTCCCAACTGATCTAATACCATGTCCAAGGCAGAGGGTACTAG
Organism: Triturus cristatus; assembly: GCF_964204655.1. Classification (NCBI taxonomy): domain Eukaryota; kingdom Metazoa; phylum Chordata; class Amphibia; order Caudata; family Salamandridae; genus Triturus; species Triturus cristatus. Next base: position 618,806,682 of record NC_140584.1, read on the forward strand.
CCAGCGGCACAACCTAGGTCCCTACAAGAAACTTAAGATGGTCCAACCTAAGTACCTCTGCAAAGCATGAAACCTTGACAAGGGGTCTAAACCTAACAAGGCTGCTTTCGTAGCATGACAGAGCCATGGCAATGGAAGAAAGCAATATTAATACAGATGAGGGAGAGGTCAGTGAAAGGTTGTCTTCAAATTCCCCTACTGCCAGCACCTTCACTGGGAGTACTTCTGGTAGTATTCCAGGTGAAGTTGAGGATGAGAATACTGAACTTCAGAAATCAGCTAGAATAGCTCTGGAAGCTTAACTTCTAGCCAATGAAAAAGACAGTTGAGATGGGCCTAGCACCCATCTCGGGTGGCAGCAAAAACTTAATAGGGAGAAGGATGAATCTTTTGCTCTTAATATTACCAAAGTGATAGTCCCAAAGTGTGTAGAAGGTGATGATATCACCAAGTGGTTAATAGCCTTTGAGAGGACTTGTAGAATGAGAAGGCTTAGCAAAAAACATTGGGGCTCTCTACTTTGAGAGCTGTTCTGAGACAGATGCAGAGTCATATGATCTCATGAAGGAGGCCCTGAATGAGGTCTTTCGAATAACCACTGAACAGTAAAGAATTAAGTTCAGGGAGACTCAGAAAACCCTAAGTCAGACCTTGGTTGATTTTGTGGACTTTTCAGTCAAGACACTAAGCGGCTGGTTAAAAGGCAACAAGGTGCAGGAATATGGAGGGCTCTATAATTTGATTATGTAAGAGCACAGTTTAGCAAACTGTACATCAGAAACGTTACATCAGCATCCAGTGGATACATCACTTTCTAGTCCCAGTGAGCTGGCTAAGAAAGCGGATGAATGAGTTAGGATTCCCAGGGAGAGATTCCGAGAAAGGGGGTTAGGGCTTAAAAGGGTAAAGTAGGAGGTGGTAAGTCCTCCAAAATAGTTCCTTAAGAAACCGAGGCTCCAAAAAAAGTGGGTAGTGCATTCTACCCAACTCTAGTGGTAAACAGAGTAGTCAGGACCCTAAGATTAAAACGTCACGAACTGTAGGCCTTGCTTTGATTGTCCAGCAAGATGGGCACTATAGAGGGGACCATGTTTTTCCCAAGACGAATGTAGGAACTGGGGTTTTCAGTATAGCCTTTGAGGATTGCTCCTCAGATGAGGACAGCCTTATAGCTTAGCAGGGAAATTGGGCCAGAAAGTGAGTTGGTGATTCCAGAGGGAAGCAGACACTTCCATCACATTGAGGTGAAAGGAATCCCCATCACTGCCCTGAGAGATATCTGTGCCTGTCACACCTTTGTGCAGGACAGGTTAGTATCCCCATTTGCCTGGAGATACTTGACGAGAAAGGGCTGTCCCAGGTGAGTTTACTGTTAAGCCTGTAGCTTTAGTACCATTAGAGATAGCTGGGTCACTTAGCTGGCCGAGAGTAGTAGTCAGTCCACACCTCCCCCTTGATTACCTCCTTGGAAATGACCTCCCAGTGGTTGGTCTAAGCCCAAAAGAGCTGCTGGTCTGGTGCCATGCCGCTCCCAAGAATTCTGAAGGTGCTGAACATACAGCTAGTTAAAGTAGACCCCAGAAGAAAGGCAAGAGAAGTGTAGGAAAGGTCTGCAACTTTTTGAAAAAGTTCCAGTGAGCCAAGGAGATAATGCTCCAGTAAGGAACGGCTCCAAATTTGATACTGGTGAAGTTGTACCTGCCTCACAAGAAGTCCTGACTAGTTAGACAGCTGTTAAGCAGGAGATTGTTACACCTCAGCCAATATTGGAAAGCGTACGAGGACAGTGTTTGCAACAAGAGGTAGAAAACCCGCTACTCAAAAACAGAAGTTGACCCCTTGAACCCAAAGAAACCCATTTGTTAGCCCATCCAGCTGTCAGTGGTGAGCTAAAGGTGTGGTTCTGGGTGCTGACAGCTATGAGTAGCCTCTGTTGGTTGTTGACCTTTATGGCTGCTCTGTCCTTGGTACAGTGATCTGACGCCATGTTAAATAGCAAGTTAGGCCCCCTGACCCTGCTGGTCATAGTGGGCTTAATCCAGTTGTGGATAGGCTCTGGGGGTAAGCCAGGGGTATCCCTGGCTTAGAGTTAGCAGAGGTAGCCACCTCTAGCCCAAAGGACAGGAGAAAGGGTGAAAGATCTAGTGCAGTTTAAAATGGATCATCTAACTGTTGGGATAGGTCAGCTGGACAGGAGGATGTGAGACAGAGTAGGCCCTGCAACAATGCAGCCTGTTTCCTTACTCTCTTACTCCTATCACAGACTAGGAAAACTCTCCTAGGTTGTGGCTGAGTCTCCTGGGCTGTTGGGTGGGGTGGGGAGCGGTACATAGGGAACTGGACTTTTGTCACCCCCCCCCCCCCCCTCGCCCCCTCTGGCTTCTGGATACTCTTTTTCGACTGAAAGTGCACTGATGCCCGCTAATCAGACCTCGGTGCACTTAAAACAACATAAGCGCTGATTGTTTCACAACTGGCTAAGGACTTTAGCACCCCTATCAGTACATAGTAAATTGAGGTATTAAGAGGGTCCCTAAAGGCTGCAGCATATCCTATGCCGCCCTAGAGGAATTCACAAACAAATTCCAGCATTGTCGGCAGCTTGATATGGTGCAAACCATTCTTGAAAACAGGATATGGCACACTCATGTGAGCCATGCCAAATACACTGCATGGGCTAAATGTAAGTAGCCCCTACAGCAGGCAGGCCCTGTAGCCCTAAGGCAGGGTGCATTGTAGTACATATGAGGACATATCTACATGAGCAGATATGACCCGGTAATGTCTAATTCCATTGTTTGATATTACAAGTGAGCAGGGAAGCCATCTTAAAGTATGTACTGGGCACTGGTATAGGAAGCTGGCTGTTTATATAGTGGACAAAAAAGAGGTACACTGTGTAAAGAGTCCAGGCAACCCCCAAATGGTTTACAGAGGCACAAACGACACCCCAAATGCTCTTTTGTGGTAGTGTGAGTGATATGCTAGGCATATCTGAGGGTAGTGCTAAGCATGTACTGCACACACAAAGGCAGCAAGTGAGAGATGCAAAGAAATCTGACACCAATTTATAAAACGAATAGTTTCTTAACTGTCGGTGTAGTTTTGCAGCTTGAAGATCTTTCTGGATTCACTATGCTGTGCATTATTCCGCGGTCTGGTGGTTGGGTCCGGAATCGTAGTCTTTCTTTTGTCTTTTTTTCCCGTAGCCCAGGTGGGCGTTGACGTCCCACCATTTGGTGCACTTCTCGTGACGTCGTCCTGCTTCCTGCGAAAGTCCCACCTCGGGGCGCCATCTTCGGATTCTTTTTTTTTTTTTTTTTAACCCTAGGCAATTTTCAGTATTTCTTCTCAATCATATCCTCTCTCACATTTCTTTTTAAGTCTCCTTTTGTTCTCCATTCTCTGTCTTTCCCCCCTCTTCTCCATCCTCATCTTTCTGGCGGAGGTGGGTGGATTCGCCAATGAATCCAGAAAGATCTTCAAGCTGCAAAACTACACCGACCGGTAAGACACTATTAGTTTTGCAGCGTGAATCTTTCTGGATTCACTATGCTGTGCATCGATTTTGTAGCGGTTTGTCACTTTTGTGGCGGCTGGGTGGAAGATGAGCGTTGGTCACTGAATATATGTCGAAGGACCATTTGTCCTACTTGTGCTTCCTTGTTCATTTGTATATCCACGCAGTAGTGCTTAGTGAACGTGTGCACTGAAGCCCATGTTGCTGCCAGGCATATGTCTTGAATGGGTGTGTTTGCCAGAAAGGCAATTGTTGCTCCTTTCTTCCTTGTGGAGTGGACCCGTGCCCTTTCGATAGTTCTTGCCCTGCCTGTTTGTGCCAGAACTGTATAGTCAGTGCGATCCATCGCGCGATGGTGCCTTTCGTTACTGGTCTACCCAGGAAGCTGGTTGCGAAGGACACAAAAACCTGCTTAGTTTTCCTGTGCTCTTTGGTTCTCTCGATGTAGTGCATCACCGCCCTTCTAGCGTCTAGAGTGTGCAGGGCCCCTTCTGCGCCTGTGGTAGGCTTCTGAAAGAAGCTTGGTATTTGTATTGTCTGGTTCATATGGAATGCCGACACCACCTTCGGCATGAAGTGTGGGTCATTTCTCATTACGACTCTGTCCTTGTGTATCTGGATGTAAGGCTCTTGCAGCGTTCGCGCTTGCAGCTCGCTTACTCTGCGCAGTGAGGTTATTGCCACCAGAAAGGCTGTCTACATTGTTAGCATTTGAAGGGAGGCCTTGTGAATGGGCTCAAAGGGCGCCTTCATAAGTTCCGTTAGGACTAAGTTGAGGTTCCACGCCGGCGGCGGCTTCCTTTTTGGTGGCGCTATCCTTTTTGCCCCCTCCAGGAACCTCTTTACAACTCTTGATGTAAAGAAACTTTCACCCGTCTCACCTCGTGTGTAGGCAACAATCGCTGCGAGGTGTAACCTTAGTGGGGATGAACATAGTTTAGCCTTTAGTAGGTGCGCAAGGTGTCTCAGCACCGTTGATTCCTTTGTCAACTTATTTTGCAGTTTATTTTTCCTGCACCAATGTGTGTACCTCTTCCATTTTTCCCATAGCGTTTGTGTCGTCGGTCTCCTTGCCTCCCAGAGCACTCGCATAGTGCTTTGAGGTAGCTTAAGGTGTGCGAACTCTATGTCTTCAGGAGCCATGCCGCTAGGCCGAGGCTCTCTGGCTCGGGGAGTAGAACCTCTCCGTTCTGCATGGAGAGTAAGTCCTTTCTTTTGGTGAACTTGTGTGGTGGGCCCTGTGCCATCGCCACTATTTGTGAGTAACAGGTCTGTCTTGCCCACTGTAGTGCCACTAGGATCAGCGTCATGTTTCTGGTCCTGCACTTGTTGAGTACCCTGTGTATCAGTGGTATTGGTGGAAAAGAGTAGGCAAATGTTTTTGACCAGCTTATCCATAGGGCATTCCCCTTGGATTGTTTTTCTGGTTGTCTGGATGCGAAGCTTTGGCATTTTGCATTCTGGTGTGTTGCAAACAGGTCTATTGTCGGTGTACCCCACATTCTGAATAGCTTTTGAGTTTCCTGTCCATTGAGCTCCCACTCGTGGGTCGCTGAAGTCTGCATGCTGAGCCAGTCTGCTTCCACATTGTCCTTGACTGGTAGGTGTATGGCCAGCAGGTCTATTTTGAGTGGGATGGCCCATCCCCAAATCTCCTGCGCCAGGTTGGAGAGGGGAAATGATTGTGTTCCTCCCGGCTTGTTGATGTAGAACATCGTTGTTGTATTGTCTGTTTGTATCAACACCTTCTGGCTGTACAGTTTTTTCTGGAAGGCTTTCAGGGCTAGGAATACGGTCTTCAATTCCAGGTAGTTGATGTGTCTGACCGCATCTTCTGGAGTCCACAGACCCCTCACTTTGAGCTTGTCCATATGTGCTCCCCATCCTATCTGGGATGAGTCTGTGGTGATGGTCACGGTTGGGCTTAGTGGTGTCAAGGGCTTCCCTATAGTTATGTTCTCTCTGTTCCACCATGCTATCTCTTCTTGCACAGCGTGCGTTACAACCACTAGATCCTCCCAACTTCCGCTTGCTTATGACCATTGCTGTTGCAGCCATTCCTGCAAAGGTCTCATGTGTAGGCGTACATTGGGAACTAGGTGAATGCATGACGCCATCATCCCCATGATCTTGCTCGCTGTTCTCACTGTCAGAGCTTGCCCCTTCTGGTAGAGGCACGTCTCCTTCAGCAGGGTCAGTGTTCTCTTGTTGCTGGGCATCACTGTTCTCTGTAAGGTGTTGATCTGTGCCCCCAGGAAGATCTTCACCTGTTCTGGTTCCATAGAGGATTTCCCCCAGTGTATTGAGAATCCCAGCTTCGTTAGTGTGTTCGTGACCTGCTGTGCGTGTTCCTCGCATCTTTCGCGTGAACTTGCCTTTATTAGCCAGTCGTCGAGATAAGGGTACACATGAATCCCTTCCCTCCGCAGGTACGCTGCCACTGCCGCCAGGCATTTCGTGAAAACCCTTGGTGCGGACTTTAGCCCGAATGCCAAGGTTGTGAATTGGTAGTGTTCCTTGCCGATGGCGAAACTTAACAGACTTTTGTGCTGCCTGTTCATTGGGATGTGCAGGTAGGCATCTTTGAGATCCACGGTGGACATGAAGTCTCCGTCTCTCATTTGCGGGAGTACCTCTTGTAGGGACGTCATTTAGAATTTTTGCGTCCTTACGTACTTGTTTAGGAACCGTAGATCCAGGATGGGTCTTAGTGTTCCGTCCACCTTTGGTACCAGAAAGTAGTTTGAGTACACTCCCTTGTTCCTTTCTTTGAATGGTACTGGCTCTATGGCATCCTTTAGGAGTAGCTCTTGTGCTTCTTCTACGAGTTGCACTAGCTCCTGTCCTGAGTGTTACCTCCTTTTTGGTTTTCTGTTTGGTGGTTTCCTTTCCAACTCTATGCAGCATCCGAACTGTATGATGTTGAGTATCCATTTGTCTGTTGTTATCTTTTGCCATTCCTGAAGGAAACGTCTCAGCCTGCCGCCTACTGGTGTTGCATGCTCGTTGGCGTTTAGTCTGTGTAACCCTCTCGTCTTGGATCTTTTGTGCTCCACCCTCGGAGGGATCTTGTGGTTGAGCACTCTTTCCCGTGTGAAGTCACTTTGAGGTGGGTTGGTCTCCCCCTCTGCGTCTTTGGCCTCGTCCGTTCCCCCTACTTCGAAAGGACTGGCCCCGAGGCTGGTACTGCCAGTTTTGTTTCTGCTGGGCCTGCTGCCCGTGATTGTCGCCTTGATGGCCCTGCTGGAATGGTGTGACGTTCCCGGCTGGTTTCCTCTTCTTCCGTAAGGTCTCGGTGTCGGGGTACCTATTCTCATCCCTCTGAATTGCAGGGCCCCCATGGACCTTGCCGTTTCATTCTCCTTTTTGAGCTGGGTGAGTTTTTCATCCACTGGTGCCCCGAACAGCATCTCTCCGTTGAAAGGGGTGTTCAGGATGTTGTTCTGAACTTCTTGCTTGAAGCCCGAAATCCTGAGCCAGGCTTGCATTCTTTCTGTTATTCCTATTGCCATCAGCCTGCTTGATGTTTCTGCTCCATCCAATGCTGTTTTAAGGCAAGAGTTTGTTAAATTCTTTCCTTCCTTCACTAGGTGCGCAGCTCTTTGTTGGTATTGCTCAGGGAGGTGCTTGATTAGTTCCCCCATTTCGTCCCAATGTTGGCATTGGTGCCTGTTCAGTAGGGCATTGGAGTTCGCCATGCGCCAGTGCATTGCCGCGTTTCTCTCTATTTTCCTCCCAGTCAGGTCCATCCTCCTGCTTTCCTTGCCTGGAGGTGGTCCAGAGGTTGCCGGGACATTTGCCCTCTTCCTGGCAGTAGATGCAATGATTGAATCTGCTGTGACGGATCCTTTGATGTATGGAGGGTCCTGGGAGGAGTGTTTATATTTTTTCTCCGTCCTAGGAGTGATGGACCTGCATGTTGCTGGGTCCTTGAACGCCTCGTTCCCCTGGTTCATGACACTCTGGAGCATGGGGAGGAACTGGCCCCTAGTTTGGATGGGGAGCAAGTCTGCTTTCGGCTTTTCTTCCTCCAGCTTAAAACCAAAAGCTGCAGCCGCGCTTTTGACTACCATATTGTAAGCCCCAATGTCATCTGGCGGCGAAGGCCTCGAAGGGTAAGTCTCCACAGGCTCTTCTGGAATTTCGGCGTCGAGGTCCTGCCACTCCAGGTCCTGTGTCGTCGACTGCGCCGAGCCGTAGTTAGATTGTTGTTCCTCATATTCTTCTCCCTCATAGTAAAGGTCCTCTTCTTCCTCTCCGGGAGTCTTCGACAGTTCTTCTGCGTCAAACTCCTCCTGTTCCTCGACTTCGACGATGATCAACGGTGGTTTCGTTGGGATAGTGAATTTTTTTCAATATTCTCGTTGAACTCCCTTTTCCTTTGAAGGATGCTCTCCATCTCTGCCTCCTCTTTTTCTTTTCCATTTCGGAGGCGTGTTCGGCGTCGAGCGCTGGTCTTTTCGACGGAGCTTGCGTCGACGCGACCTTATCTTTCGAAGTCGAACGCCCACTTTCTTGGCCTTGCTTCGACGACCTTTGCTTTTCGGCAGGCTTCGGCACCTGGGAGTTCTCGAAGGATCCGCTGGGCCTTTCGTCCTTGGATCCACTCGCGGTCGCCGAAATTTTCAGCGCCGGTGTTCCTTTCGAGGACTTTGACTCTGTTTTTCGAGAGTCTGACTCTGTTTTTCGGGGCTCTGTCGAGGGTTTAGTGCTCGACGTCTCTCCTACCTTGTCAGACGTTTTCTTATCGGTCTCTGCGACCGTGAAGTCATCAGGTCCCTCTGCGACGACGTCTTCTTCGGTGGAGAGGCCCAGTTCGTACAGTGACGGGGCCTTTCCTTTGCCCTCCATGTTGTAGTTGGCTCTCCTCTGTCTCTCTCTTACCCGGAGCGTCTTCGTTGTGAAGGCCGAACAGGCGTTGCAGTCCTTGCTCTCGTGGTCAACTGGCAGGCAAAGGTTGCAGACCGGATGTTGGTCCTTCTGCGCGTATTTATGGTGGCAGTTACGGCAGAATTTAAAAGGTGTCTTGTCCATTCCTGCGCTCAGCGTCCCTGAGTGCGCATTCTCCGTTGGACGTCGAAGATCTCGAGGTTCTCCTCCTTCGTCGTCCCGGCTTGTTGTTGTTCCTTTCTGTAGTCTTCCTCAACTTCTTCGATGAAACTCGTGCTTTTTCTTCTTTTCTTCGCAAAAAACTCTGGAGCTTCACGGTGACGATCCAGACCCAACGGCGGAAAAAAGAATTTGAAGATGGCGCCCCAAGGTGGGACTTCCGCAGGAAGCAGGACGACGTCACGAGAAGTGCACCAAATGGTGGGACGTCGACACCCACCTGGGCTACGAAAAAAAAAAAAAAAAAAACACAAATGAAAGACTACGATTCCGGACCCAACCACCAGACCGCGGAATAATGCACAGCAGTGAATCCAGAAAGATTCACGCTGCAAAAATAGCCTTTTTTCCTATGAATTTAGATACCAAGATCATCGGACTCAGGTAAGTACTTTTCACTGTATAAATTGGTACAGTTTTCAAAAGTGGACCGTGCAGATTTTGGGAGCAGTAATTTTATCTTATGGTGGCAAAACATGTATTGAATTTTGGCACTTAACAGTGACTTAAGGAACTGTTTTTCTTGACTCAAGAGTATGGGGTAAGGACTAACGCCACACCAACAGTTCACCTTAGGAAGAACTGGAGAGTCCGGGTGCAGAGTTGTGTTAAGGCGGCGGGTGCCCCATTCACTACAATGGGGAATGGTCTGGTCAGAAAGAGGCTGCAAGCTTTGACTGGGAGGCAAGTCCAGTGGAACCCACAGGAGTCTTCGATCCTCAAGATGCTCAGGCAAGTAGGGACACCATTGGTATACTTCTACTCAGGGGCTCGGGTGCAGTGGTATTTTGGCATCGGTTTTGATGCTGGAGGCAATCGCTGTTTTGGGAGGGTCGGCAGAAAGAGGGGCTCGGCTCTACTGGGTTTCAGGACCCGTGGGCTCCATCACATCCCTCAGACTCCGGGCGTGGGTAGAGGGGCAGTTTGAGGTGTCAGTTGGGGACTCACTCTGTCTTTGGTTCTGCAGAAGGAAGGAAAACAGGCCACACACTGCCCTTGAAGTCCCTCAACTGCCGGTTGGTTTTCCTCGGTGTTGGTGTCCTGAGTGGACATAAACCTTGGCTGCGTCCTGGAGTACAATACCCCAGGTATTGGCACTGTGCAGCTCGGTCGGTCTTTGTGTCCCCACACTTGGAGGGAGGATGGATCTGACCTGTAGGAGTATGGAGACCTCCTCCGGGTGGGCCACAGCGCCGGTAGGCGGCAGGACAGTACACTATCTTATTTCTTTGGTTCCTGTGGCTGCAGGGGATTAGCTCCTCTACTTCAAGCGAGTTTCTCTGTCAATTGGTGAAGCACTGGCTGCCCTCCAGGTTTGTTGGAGTCTGCACAGCAGCAGGACGAGTCGGTGGCTCCACGAAGGTCGGGTGCAGCAGGCAGGCAGGTTTGCCGCCATGTCAGTTGTGCTCCTCTGATCTCAAGTCGGCAGTCTTTTTTGGTCCACTTCTTTTTGTCTGTTGAAATCTGAGGTTCTGGCATCAGGGGTGCCACATAAATACTGTATTTAGAGACATTATAGGAAGTGTTTAGGGTGACTATATCCTCTAGAAAACCACTTCCAGTGGTAAGTGGGCATAACCCTGACCCAGAGGACCAAATTCCACCAAAAACCAAGATGGCGGAATTTTCCTAGTCATGTTCACTTCAGGTAGCCCACCTTGTGGATGGCACTAGTCGGAGGGTGAACACACCTCCAGACTAATTTTCCGGTCTGTCCTGGTGCCAAATGGGCCCTGAAAGGGCGGGTTGGGGTCCGGGGGGGAAAGAGGGGGGGGGACATTTACCCTGTCCGGGGAAGCCTTGGGTCGCATATCAACTGCGGCAGAGGCCTTTGAAGCCAGTGCACTTCAGTCAAAGTTGCATCGAATACCAAGCAAAAAGTGGGGAGACTGCTGCAACAGAAATCCAGTTTCCTACAACTGGTCAAAATGAGTCTCCGAGATACATAATGGCTTCAGTAAGACATATGGTGTTTGGTATCAAACACCTTGCGTTAATAAACCCACAACGATTCCAGTGATGAATGTATTAATACATGCACCCAAATGGGATCTTAGAGGTGCTACCTGAAGTGCACCAGACTAGGAAAATTCCACCATATTGGTTTTTGGTGGAATTAGGTCCTCTGGGTCAGGCCTATGACCACTTCCCACAGGAAGTAGTTGTATTGAGGGTGTAGTGACCCTAAAGGAAGGTAGCCCATTGGCTACTACCCGGCAATGCCCCTAAATACAGTATATAGGTGGCACCTCTGATGGCAGGGCCTCTGATTCAACGGATCAAGAAGAGGACAAAGAGTTGCGAGAAAGCGAGAACTGAAGACTTGCTGTGTACTTTTGGCACCAAACCCTGCTCATCTTACCACCTTTATTGGTCTTGACGATTTTGAACAGAGACTTGTCCTGCAAATGACCAGCTTCCAAGAACCCTGGGAGACATCAAGCCTTTCGCAAATTGCCAGCAATCTTTCTTGGAGTACAGGAGCTACTCCTCAGCAGTCCACATACATCAAAATAATGAAAAGGCACGGGTTTACAGAGCTGCTGCTCCCCGACCAGCCGCCTCACAGGAAAGGGACCCTGTGCTCCTGAAGGACAGATCTGCCCCCTCCCCCCACAACCAACTGAGGCGACACCAGGGACCAACCGGAGCCGCAGAGGACTAATGCCCGGGGTACTGGACCTGTAGCAGCAAACAGAGCCCACCAGAGTCCAATCCGGACTCCCACTGCACCGAGGCGGAGTAGTTATCCAGGGACGTCAGCACCACAGGGGCCCACTTCTGGAGTGGTCCCGCTGTCCTGATTTTGCACCCTCAACCTGCAAAGACCGACCACCGCAAGATCAGCTGACCTTTCCACTCCACCCTGAGCGGCCCAGCCCGGGTACAGACGAACCCACAAGTCCCCTTCTGATGCCTGTTTCTAGGTTCCACCACTTTTTTCCACCGACATAGTGCGCACAGCTACCAACTAGACCAGGACTTCAGCAACAAGATGCACCATTGCAGGTAATGAGTAACTGCTGGAGGCACTTTGGGCCTTGGCCCCCCACAACCCTAATTCCCAAAGGAGACCACCAAAAACCGATCACAAATAACTGTAAACATATGCCTTTTCTCCCTTAGTGAAGCACTGCTGCCTAAAGAGGCATTTAAGTAAAAAAAATTAAAAAATGTACTTAACTGTAAAGATTTATATTTTTAAAAAGTACTTGATACCGAAGTTTTTGGCATCTAAATTTATATAAAAATACTAGTTATTTTTCTAAATTGGTCTTGGATTCATTCTTGGGTGTCATGTTTTGCCTCTGAGTACAACAAATGCTAGCACTACCCTCTGATAAGCCTAAACTGCTCGCCCACACTACCACAAAAGAGCATTTAGCGTTATCATTTCTGCCCCTGTAAACCAAATAGGACTGCCTGGACTCGTTACACAGTGCACCACGTTTTGATCCACTATATAAAAGAGCCAGCTTCCTACACACACCCAAAAAAAGTCTTGGAAATTAGATTTTGAAGTAAATTATAGACTTATCTGTCTGAAAAGAGAGTAATGGTCCGAGACTGGCTTTCCAAATGACATCCGTGAGATGACCTCTGAGAGGAGTGAGGCTCAGGGCGCTCACCTCAGTGGATAGGCTTCAGGTAGGTTTCATTTAGGTGAGTGAGCTACTAAAGTGAAACTGGTTAAGGTCTTGCAGCTTTATGATTTCATGCTACCAAAGGGACTCCCACTTCAACTACGGGGAATGATTCAAGCATTAGAATCTATAAAAGATCCAAGACTGCAGAACCTCAGCCTTACTTGCCTGCTGAGGCCTGGTACATTGTTCAAGAACTTCCTGCACAGATTAAAAGCACCAAAATCACAAAAGGTGTTGACCATCAAGGCCCCCACTCCTGCAGAATCATCCATCTCACTGCCACAGACAAAGAATTAACAAATTGCTCCCAATTACATTGCCCGCATTTGTTGCACATACACTGCTACTCGTTTATTTACCACAAACAACCAAGTGTAAAACTGAATACAGCATAAAAAAAATCAATTTAAAAGATTTACAACATCATCAAGTTTATTACACAATTTCTTTAACCTATGAAGACACAACACAAATCAAGGTCTTGAGGTCAGCTGCAATGCAGGGCGTTTTTTTTGTTACTGAACTATTTTGGTGTAACTAAAAATTGTGCTGGTATGTAAAAAAACACGACCCATTCAGGGAAGGGCTTTTGTAGCATTTTGACATTACCTGCATATCATCAAAAATAAAAACATAGGGATCATCATGTGCACTTGATCTGCAATGAGAGAGAGACAAACTGGAAAAATATCAGAGCGAAGATTGGGTGAGAAGAAGGAACATGAATATGGGAACCAGGCCAAAATTAAAGGATAGGAAAAGGTATGTAACATTGCCTTGTGCTCTAAAGGCAAGACATTTGAAATAAAGGTTCAATTAGCGAATAAACACTACTCTAAGCAAATGATAAATTGAGGCCTCCCTGAAAAATACAAAGAAAAAGGCCTCCTTGGACCAGGCTAAGGGAAGTGAAAGATTTCTGCTGATCACTGGGCCTCGTTGCTATTGTAGTGGAGATGAAGTCCTCGTTCCTCTTGACAGAGAGGAACATGACATTGTTCATCCTACTGACCGATCAACATAGTTAGTTAAAGAAGAGGGGCTATACTACTCTCAGTAGAAGGTCATGAACTCTTGTTCAGATTAAATAAGTCGTCGTCCTCTCTGTATTTGAAAAGAAGCCTTCATCTCTGTGGTGAGAAGGAAAGCTACCTCACTCCTCCCTTCTCATTGGATGAGGCCTCAAAAGATACAAATCTTCTTAAAAGGGATAAAAGGGAAAGAGGCATCAGTCCATTTGGTACAGAGAAAAAATGCTTCACGTTAAAGTTTAAGAGATTATGCATCATTATGAATTTCAAGGTGAAAGATCATATTTCGACAGCTCTAGATATAGAAAATGTCCAAAGAGAGTCAGAGACTGAGTGAAACAGCAATTAACTGTCAGGAAGCAGAACTGTCAACGCATGATGCCCCTTCGTTCGTATAATTGTGAATATAGGTAAAGAACTGCAAGCCATCGGTTGGAAGGGATGGTTTTCGTCCAGAGGATGGGGAAGGAATGCTCTCTCTGAACAACGTGGATGCTCACACACGGCATGAAGATGGCAGCCAGGACCCCTCTGTCCTTCAGTCTTGTTCACAATGACAAAATGCAAGTCCATAAAAAAAGCTTATTCACATTAACCCCTGAAAAAGAAGAAAGAATCCATCAATCCAATCACACAAAGCTAACTCCCTCAATAAAATGCACATCCTTAAGTAATTTATACATACAATATATGTGTGTGTAGACCAACTTGGGATGGCAGAATGTGCATCAGTGAATCACTCATCGCAAATTTATCAAGAGATTTTCCTTACCTAGTTATTTACTAGACTTCAGATATGGTCATGCCATAAATCTAGTCCTCCAGCACTACATCAAAAACATAAAACTCAAACACCATTTGGGCAGTCATAAACAAGAACATACAAAGACAGAAGGTGTAGCTTTTGTATAGTGCATGTACAAAGAGGTAGGGAAAATAGAAATATAGAAGTACCCATGAAGAACACACATGCTTAGAAGCAACCATGTGCACAGATCAAATGTTACACATAAATGTGTACAGGCCTGCAGACAAGATTAGGGGTGGGGGGTTGAATGGGTTGAGCAAGAGCAATGGGTATAAGATTGTGTGCAATAACAAGGCAATAGGCGCGGGGGGGGGGGGAGGGTTGGAGAGCACTGAGCAATGTGAAGTAAGTGGGCACTAGGTAATGTTAACAGCTTTGAGTGGTGTGAGCAGCTCATACAGCTTTTTAATTTTCTTTGCATTCCAGTACTTTCGTTTTTTTTACCTTGTAAAAGCAGGACTACAAGTTCAAGAATGCATAAGAAAAAGTAGAACTGGTAAGTTTTAGTAAATGGTTAGGGGAGAGGATGATCCTTATGGCTAGAGCGGTCGACCTCGAAGATGGGGAACCGGGTTCTAGTCTCGACAGGGATGCTCAACTGCCTAGGATTCTGGGCAAATGACGAAATCTCCCCGCGCCTAACAAAAATGAATGTGTCCATCTGTAACGAAACTGGTGCTCATGAAAAGCGATCTGATACCTGATATTTTAAGGTCGAGTTTGCGCTATATAAAACTCTTGCTTGGCATGGGAGAACAGGAGATTGGGGAAGAAATTATTATTTTCGTTATAATCCACTTGAGTGAGTTATTTATGAAGCAGCACAGTAAACAATGTGTGCTTAGGTAACATTTTTAAAATAAACTGTTCCAAAATGTATGGTAAACTACTACAAGAGGTGTTACATTTGAATTAGCTAGGGTAATTGCTTTCTTTCTATCTCACATTCGTTTATTCCAGTAACAACCTTTCCCAACCAATCTAGAGCAGTGCCCTAACTAGAAAATCCTTTTGAATGAGGCTAATAAATAGTATAGGCGGTAAGTGACATGGAGGGATTTGATGAATGCCTGTAATTTCCTTTTGGATTGCCAACCGAGGGACAGAATAATTTGCTATGCAGTCTTTCGTAAAGTTGCACATTCACCGTCAAGCCCCGAAAAAACACATCTCTTGCATTTCTATTACTCCATGTTCTTATGAAAGTCTCTTGAAAGGCTTTGCTTAAACTGTGCCATCTAGCCCGCATACAATTCTCAATAGACTAATCTGGTTTTCCCATCGAATGCTAAAAACATCAGGCAAGCTCACTTGAGGTCCTCTACATTTTTGTTGGTTGCTGAATTTGAGAGACTAGCTACTACCCTCTCACTTTATGATAAGCCGTTGACTGCCAGTAGTAGCTGTGTTTTATAGTTAGTGGTACAGGACTCATAGCGTTTAATACAGGGATTACAAACTTATTCTACAATAAAAGCTACTTAAGGTCAATGAAACTCATTGAGAGCTACCAATATTAGTGGCGTAATGGTGACCACATCAATCAAGATTAAACTAGGGGTCACCATATGCAAGATTACTACCAGCAATCATGTCAGTGCATAAGGCATGGTTGCATGCAGCAATGTATAAAGGTTGTGTCAATATGGAATGCCTCTACATGGTTAACACAACAGCCATACCTGAAATGCCTCTGGCATCAAGGTAGTAACATTTGTAAAAAGTCATTCCAATCTTTAAATATACTTGGAAATTATGCTATTTTCTCTAAATATCAGCTAATGAGTTTCGAATAAAGGCTTTTTTGTCTCAACTAAACTCTCTAAATTTTAATATACCTATATTAATTCAACCGAGTAAAAGCTTTTCCATTCCATAACTTTACTTCGGTCTCGTGGACCATAAAAGTACATAATATTAAAATTCCTCCAAAGGGGTATACACAAATGAACCATAAATAGTACATAACCATACAGTTGATTCGTATAAAAAAAAATGTATAGTAAAAAGTGTCACAATAATAAAAATAAAAAAAAAACTATACAATTTAAAACCTTTAACGATAGTAATGTACATTTTAGATTCTTCCAGAGGATGAGCCTAGGCATATAGCAAAGTACAGTGCAGTCAGAGGTTTAAAAACATATTTCATCAGGAGATATTAGCGATAAAACTGTTAAAAATGAAGGAATAGGTACAAAGACAAGAAGTATACAAACAATGCAAGTTTCTAGGGCTGCAATTACGGATTAAAAAAAGTCCAATGTACAAGCCACATTGAAATTAAAAATAATAGATACGGCAAAAACAATGGAGGCATGAGTGTCGTACTTTAGGACTCTAGATGCCTCAGCACAATGTACGAAGCCTAGGTTCCTGCAAAGTTCGATAAGCCAGCGCTGTGTGGGTAATTGATAACCAGGGCAGAAAAAAAAAAAGACATGTACCTCTGTCTCTTCCTTATAATTACAGGAAGGACATCCTCCAGATAGAGTTTTGGAACATTTTTTTGAAACGACATGGAGCGGTAGAGTCCAAAATCTGAACTGTACATACAATTTCCTTGCCAGAATTGGTTGGATGTCAACCAAGAAAGATTCCATAATGTGCTTGTGTTTGATTTTTAGAAATTCGGCTGTCAAATGGCCGGAGGACGAGCTTTCCTGGATGTCAGCAAATTTATGCCTCCTGAAGGATTTTACCAATTTTGACCGCGAGATTAAAGACACTATTCTTCTGGAGTGCTCCATAGGCCTGCTTTGCCCAACCGGTTACAAACATCCTTTATGTATGCAAACCAAAGTATTTGGTGATCCTGCCAGGTGGCCCTAAAGACAGCAATATCATCTAGATATGCTGCACTAAAGGACTCCAATCCAACAAGGACTTGATTCTATGTCAGGACCCGAGGCACCGATTATGCTTCTCATTTCTTTACTGTTAAATTTCTCAGCAGCCAATAAAATTACAGAAAAACAAAATACTTCCATACCCATGAAACACTGTGTCACATGATCAACCATAGAGCATCCTGTATATAAAGTCTAGATTACAACTTCCTCTTTCTTTGCTGCTCCGCAGCCAGTTAAGTGCTTTTTCCTTACTTCTAATGCTTGCCACTTTTGTTGTGGAATGTTAATTGTTTAAACTGTATTTCCATTGGAGTATTGTGTTATTGCATTTACTATTGTACATTGTTATTGTGCTTGATTTTGGTGACCGTTTTATATGTCGCATTAGAGCTCGGCGGTCTTCCGGCCACGTTCTTTTCAGCACGCGTCTATCTGAGCGCGAGTTGGGAGCGCTAAGCCTCCTGGACCGGGTGCCCCCGTCCGCGTTCATTCTTTGGTGGAGCGGGAGGAGAAGGGAGTGAGGACGCGCGTCAGACTGACGCGTAGTCCGATTTCTGTGTATACAAGCGGCAGATACCGCGCATGCGCGGCGGCCATTTTGCCCACATTATTTTTTTATATTAAGTGCATTTGGGCTTGAGTGAGCGCGGGAGCAGCGCAACTTTTGCTCGTCCAGACTCCCGGTGACACCCTCTCGTCTATTGAGTGGGGCTGTATAATTGAGCATAGGCTTTGCCTAGAGTGGTTCTTGCAAGCCCTCCCTCCACGTTTTACTTCAGTGTTTCAACAGGTTACTGTTCACTGTTCTTTTCAATGTTTACAGATACAACTGTTACCACTTACTGTTTATTTACATTACCCTTTGTGTAAGGGACAGGCAATTCTTCCTGTGGGAACGTAAGTCACTTTAGTGACACAATGTCAGATTATTATTTTGAGGAGGATTATTATGATGAGGAACCCTCTGGGTCTATGGAACAGGACCTTGTTGAAGCACTCTACGCAGGTGTGCAACACTCCGTCAATAAGGCTCTGGTGAGGGCCATAGAACCACTAAAGCGCCATTTATCCACCTATGCTAAGCAACAGGGTTGGCTCCCCAGCTCCAGCAGTCGATTTAGCGCCAGTGGGAAGGGACCCAAGAACCCCCATGCGGCAGATTTTGCAAAGCTAGCAAAAGCTATGGCTTCTGGCCATGATTATGGCACTTCCTCTAAGGAAGCATCCATCACTAAGTTACCTCAGGATGATGGGGATGGTACCTCATCCAAACAGGCGTCAGACCAGGAGGAGACTCTTAGACCTTCCAAGAAATTAAGAAAGGAACGCTATGTTGACGCACTTTCCCAGCCTAAGCTCTTAACTTTCGAGCCGGCTGAGATAGTGTATCCTAATTCCACCGCCTGGCTTCCACCTCCTGAGGTAGCCGAATATGTACAATCTCACATTCGTCAGGCTTTTGATAAGGATGTGAGGGCGCGACTCAAATCAGAGTGCGCTAGGCCTGATTTTGCGGATAAGGTGACGGAGACCCCGGAGGTGGATCCTTCCATCCTCACATATCCAAAGAAGTATTCTAAGGATTCTAAAAAGGGCATTGACTGGGCGTGGAGGTCATGTCAGGACAAACTTTTGGATTTGACAGGTCCACTCACTAAAAATTGGGTTATCGTACCAAGGAGTCTGCAATGGAGATTGATCCTGATGAATTGATTGGCTGGGCTCAAAGAGCGGTTTGTCAACTGGGTAGCGCTAATTGCGCCATGTCCAGTGAGAGACAGCGCTCAATACTTTTGAAACTTGATCCCAAACTGGCGGAACTTTCTTATTCCAAATCGGGTCCACTTGCTCAAGGCCGCCTCTTCGGTCAACCCTTCCTTAAGGATCTGACAAAAGTTTGTGGCCAATTTTAGTGGTCTAGATAAAGCCAAGGGTTCACTTAAACGTGCTTTCTGCCTGTTTTTTTGCAGGGCTGGACGATATCGAGAGAGGTTGTTCGGCCGATGTTACGGTCAAGGTGCCCAACGTGGTCAGTAACAGCAACACAGAGGAGGTTACCCTTCCCTTCGGCCTCTCGTCAGCACCTTGGTGCTTCACGAAACTTGAGGCCAGTAGTAGAATCCTTGAGAACGCGGGGGGTTTGTCTGATAATCTACTTGGATGACATCCTCATCATGACTCCTCGTCCTCAACTTGTGAGGACCCATCTAGAATGGACAATCGGTCTTTTGTAGTGTCTCCGTTTTCTTGTAAATCCACAAAAATCGGTCTTAGTTCAACTCAATCGATCGAGTTTCTAGGTTTTCAGATCAACTCTGAGTTGTCAACTCCTCTTGCCAACCAAACAAATCAGTTCTATCAAGAGAGTTGAGGTTGATTTTGCACAAGCAGAGTGTCATTGAGATCTGTAGCCCGGATCGTAGGGCTGTTAGCTTCCTCAATTCAAGCGATCTTTCCGGGCCCTCTTCACTACTGAGAACTTAAACGGCTCAAGATTCGACATCTCCAGAAAGGCCTCGGTTACACAGATCAGATTTCTCTTTCCCAGGAGGCGAGGTTGGAGATGCTTTGGTGGCTGGACCACATGGAGGCCTGGAATGGTGGAGCCCTCTTCGGATCTACCCCGAAAGTAGTGATGGAATCTGACACCAGTCGGTGGGGTTGGGGAGCCCATTGCGGTCAGATGTACACCTTTGCGATCCGCTGTCTTTCCCCTTGCAAGACTAACTGTTGCATCCTGCTTCGCATGGACAATGTGTCAGCAGTCTGCTATGTAAACAAGCTAGGGAGGACAAAATCCCGGATTCTAGCAGAGATTGGCAAGGGTTTTTGGCACTTTTGTCTTCAGAACAAAATATCGGTGATGGAGGTGTATCTTCTGGGCTGCAACAACGAGATTGCCAATTGGCACTCCCGACACCTACGGGATTTGAGCGACTGGAGGCCCCATCCAGAGATTTTCCAGTCGCTGAACTAGTTTTGGGGACCCTGTCAGATAGACCTGTTCGCTTCACGCCTCAACAGGCAACTTCCAGCTTTTTACAGCTGGTTCTCGTATACGGAATCTCTGGCTACGAATGAGTTTCTATAAGATTGCCCGATGTCGCTACGTTTGTAATGATTCCCAGGGTTCTGGCACGAACCAGATGTTATCAGAGTTGATTCTGATAACTCCACTAAGGAGAGCGTAGGCATGGTTCCCAGTACTTCTGGAGATGCTTTGTGCAGTGCCGATCCTCCTTCCACAGCGGTGGAACCTGTTGCTGGATCCTCTGAAAGCTCGACATCCTTTGATAGAACCAAGACAACTCCTGGTAGCCTGGCCGGTTTTAGGGACAGATGGAAGGTCCCTGGCCTTTCGCGAGACGCTGACAGATTTATCAGCGAAGCATGGTCATCCAACACACACAAGCGATATTCTTCAGCTTGGAAACAGTGGTGTAGTTGATGCTTTCAACGGGATGTTGATCCCCCTAAAGCACGTCTCGTTCATTGTGAACTTTCCAGCTTCAATCGCGGCTTGGGGCCACGCATATAGAACGGTGAATAATTTTCGTCCGCCATCTCAGCCAGTCACGTGTCAATGGATGGCAAACCGGCAGGAGAACATCCTTTGATAAGTACGCTGCTCAGGGGTATCTGGATGGTCAAACCCCCTTGTCCCAAATATTCAGATTTATGGGATGTGTCCTCCGTTTAGAGATTCTTGGACTCTTGGCCCTTCAACAAGTATTTGTTAAGAAAACCGCTTTCTTGACTATGCTACATTGCCTAGTGTCCTGCAAACGGGTTCCAGATGTCCGTGCTTTGGATCTAGCAGGTCATAGGTTTTCCCCAGAGGGTGTAACTTTTGTAATTTCAAACTGTACTAAGTGTAATACATCTTCCATAGCTTACCCAGCTTTCCCTAATAATCCTAAACTGTGTGTGGTACAGTGTATAAAAGATGAGGTGAGTACCGCTGAATTATGGGCAAGACATGAGGGGCCAATTGTTAATTGCTTTACAAAAGCCCTTTCGACCCCCAACTACCTTGTCTAAATGGATGCATTGGCTCATGGGCGAAGCAGGTATCGATATTTGGGGCACATTCAGCTTGTGGCGCTATGGCTTCTAAGGCTCTCTATAGGGGTCAGCTTAGCAGATCTTTTTTTTTTCTTAGCCGACAGTTTTTAAAAAAGCATTTAGAGTCTGATCTATATGGGACTGTAAATCCATTAATGTATTAGTAACCCACACCGGGGGACTTGAGATTGGTGGATGGCAAACAGTGTCCGTAGAATTAGGGATAAAATCAGAGGGTGCGGGTATTATGAACGCATCTGATTGGTCATCTGACACAACGTTTAAGTCTTTTTACTATAAGCCTATTGTGGATGTGGCATCAGTAGTGGTGGCTAAGCTTTGAACAAGCATAATCGGGGCCTCGGGTCCAGACATAGAATTTAAAATTTGCGAACATAGTCTGGAATAAGGAGCCCCGTTGGGGTGCACGTTTTCTCAGCCAGAAGTGCTTTTTCTACGTTCAAGATGGTTCTTCGCAGTCATATTGTTGTTCATGGCCTTAACGGTTTGATTTTTGGTCAAAGAAAGAGGAAGTTGTAATTCAGACTGCAGTTTATATACAGGATACTCTCTACGGTTGATCATGTGACAGTGTTTCATGGGTATTGAAGTATTTTGTTTTTCTGCAATTTTATTGGCTGCTGAGAAATTTAACAGTAAAGAAATGAGAAGCACAATCCTCGCCTCCGTGTCCTTAATAGAATTGAAAATTCTTGTCGCGTAAGTTTGCAAATCTTGAATCCACCAACCTTTGGAAGGTGGCTGTGCTATTCTTTAAACCAAAGTTCATAATAGTAAACTGATAATGCCCATCAGGTGTGGAGAATGCAGTCTTTTCTTTTGCTCCTGGTGCCATGCAAATCTGCCAGTACCCTGCAGTTAAGTCAAAGGTACATAGAAATTTGGCTGCACCCAATTTATCAATTCATCAACCCTTGGGATAGGGTGAGCATCTGTCTTGGTGACAGTTGAGCCCTTTATAGTCCACAATCTCATTTCTCTTTTTCCACCCTCTGGATGAGGTTCGAGAACTAGAACTACTGGGCTGGCCCAGGGGCTCCGACTAGAACCTCTGGGCTGGCCCAGGGGCTCTAAGAGGGATCGATAACCGCTAACTCCAGCATCTTGCTGATTTCAGCTATGATGCTTTCTTTGATTTGATCAGACTGTTGATAGATTTTTGTTCTCGACAGGTACACTGTCCCCAGGGTCCACATCATGGGAACACCAGTTTGTCTGACCAGGGGTCAAGGAAAAGAGCTTATCATACTGTTGCAAGACTTGCTAGCAATCCATTTGCTGTTGGGCAGAGAGGGTGTCTGAGTAGACAACTTCATCCACCAACCCATGTAAGGGGCTGTAAGAGAGGAGGTCAGGAAGAGGTTCACTCGGTCCCTGATCCTCATCAGTCTCCATCAGCAAGGTGATGTCAGCCCGGTCATGGAAAAGCTTAAGGTGGTTCACATGGACCACCCTCTTGGGTGTCCTGCTTGTGCCCAGATCTACCAAGTAGGTGACCTCACTTGTCTTTTCTAAGATGGCGTAAGAGCCTTTCCATTTGTCCTGGAGAGCCCTTGGTGCCATCGGCTCCAACACCCACACCTTTTGCTCTGGTTGGAACTACACCATTGCAGCCTTTTAGTCATACCAGTGCTTCTGAAGCTGCTGGCTGGCCTCTGGATTCTTGGAAGCTTTTTCTATGTACTCTGCCATTCTGGTCCTTAGGCCTAGTACATAATCCATAATGTCTTGTTTGGGTTCTTGGAGAGGCTTCTACCAGCCCTTTTTTACAAGACAGGATGGCCAAACAGAAGTTCAATGGGGGGAAAACCATACTCCCTTCTGAGGCACCTCACTGTAGGCGAAAAGCAAGCATGGTAAGAGGACATCCCATCTCCTTTTGAGATTTTCAGGGAGCCCCATAATCATGTCTTGTTAAACCTCTCAACAAGACCATTGGTTTTGGGGTGATAGGGTGTAGTAAACTTGTACTGCACTCCACACTCTTTCCACATGTGTTTTAGGTAAGCAGACATGAAGTTTGACTCCCTGTCTGAAACCACCTCCTTAGGAACCCATATCCCGGGGAAGACACCAATGAGGGCCTTGGCTACTGCAGGAGCTGTAGTAGACCTAAGGGAAATTGCCTCAGGATACCTAGTGGCATGATCCACTACCACTAGTATAAATTTGCTTCCTGATGCTGAGGGAGGTTCATGTGGACCCACTATGTCCACACCTACCCTTTCAAAGGGAAACCCAACCACTGGTAGTGGAATTAAAGGGGTTTTTGGGTGTCAATCTATTTTGCCACTGGCTTGACAGGTGACACAGGGGCTGACAAACTCCTTTACCTTCTGAGACACCTGGGGCCGGTAATAGTGGCTAACCAGCCTTTCCCAAGATTTGGTTTGGCCCAGATGTCCAGCTAAGGGGATGTCATGAGCTAAAGTGAGTAAGAACTCCTTGTACTTCTGAGGCACTACCACTCTCCCAGTGGCTCCAGGATTGGGGTCTCTGGCATCAGTGTACAGTAGTCCCCTCCTCCCAATAGACTGAGGGTACCACTGACATCTCCCTTTTCCTGTGCAGCAGCTAGCTGCCTCAACCTTTAAAGAGTTGGACAGTCCTGCTGACCAAGGCACAGCTCTTTCCTAATATGTCCCCCTGGGCCTAAGAGCTCAACCTGGTAAGGTTCAAGTTCCATAGGCTCAGTTCGCACTGGGGCTTCCAAGTCCTCTCCTTTTTCACCCTGCTTTCGGCTCTGTGCTCTAGTCTAGACACACAATCTCAGGAATGTCCAGCATTGCTGCATGGTTTTCAATTCTACCTCAGCCCACACAAGGTTTCCAGGTCATTACCAAGCAAACAGGCAGCTGGAAGCTTTGGAAGGACCACTACCTGTTGCAGGCCATTACTCCCCCACCACCCAGCCTATGTCACCATAGCCAGTGCATGGTTAGTGGTAACACTCAGCGTTGGTGACTGGGTAAGATTTCCCAATAAGGTACTGCTCTTGGGAAACCAGTGTATCTCTCACCATAGTGACACTGTCACCTGTATCCCTCATGGCCTCTATCTAGTCCCATTGATCCAGGGGTATTGCAAATACTTCTTTAAGTTGGGTGACCACACAACTAAAGTGGCAAACTCAACTTCACCTTCAGTGACTAGGACTGCTTCAGTGTGAACCCTGATTTGCCCTGGGCACACTGTTGATCCCATCTGTAGACTGACAATACCAGGAGTAGCTGTAGGAGGACTAGGGGGCTTTCTTGTGAGGACAAGTAGCATGTCTACTTAACTTCTTACAGTTGAAGCACCAGGCCTTTAGGGGATCAACGTTTTTTTCCTTGTAGAGTTTTGGGACCAACCACCCTATGAAGGTATTTGGGGCCCTTTTGAAGACCAAGGCTTTTTAACTAGGGGGTTCCCACTACCTTTCCGGGGGAAGTTTTGTGAACCCTTTCTTTTGGTAACCCCCAGTGGCTGTTTGTGTTACCCTTGTCTTGACCCCCTTCTTTCCCAATTCTTGGGGAGAAATTAGACCTAGGTCTACCAAATGCTGACATAACTTTTCATTAGTGCAATTACTTAACCCCTTCGACGCGCTTGACGGAACGGTTCCGTCATGCACGTCGGTTGGGCTGTGCTTATGACGGAACCGTTCCGTCATGGACCCGCCCGCGCACGGAATCTTCAGCGTGGCGCGGAAGTCCGCACCGCGCTGAAGGGGTTAAAATATGTTCTTTCATAAACAAAACGTCAAGTTCATTGAAATCATGCACATTAGTTCCAGTTAACCAACCATCTAGTGTCTTAACTGAGTAGTCAACGAAGTCAATCCATGAGTAATTTGGGGTTTTGTGAGCCCCCTGAATCTAATTCTATAGTCCCCAGTTGTGAGTCCAAAGCCCTCAATCAGTATTCTTCATTAGGTCATAAAACCCAGCATCTGCCCCTGTAAGGGTCAGGAGTCTGTCCCTGCAGGTACCAGTGAACAGCTCCCAAAGGAGTGCCCTCCAGAGTGACTACCTCACTTTTCTAATTTCACAGGCCCTCTCAAAGGCTGTGAACCCTTTTGTGATATCACCCTCTTCATATTTAGGGACAATCCCTTTGGGGATTTTAGGATCATAATATTGCTCTTTATACTTATTTAGTAAACTGCTGTCACCATTGATGGGAGCTAAGCCCATCTCTGCTCTCTCCTTCTCCAGAGCCAGGAGTCTGGTCTCTAGATCCAATCTTTTTGTCAACCTTACTAAAAGGTTGGTCTCATCATTGAGGCTGTCCTCAATGTCTTCAGTAGCACCTGATCCACCTGTGTGGGCTCTAGGTGCTGAGAGGTTTATGCTTGGAGTCCGGGCCGCTGGGGACTTCCTCCCCCTATGAAGGAGGGGGAGGGGGTGGGGGGGGGGGATTGGTAGTTATTCTCATCCCCTCCCTCTACTTCATCTGAGAGGTCTTCACCATTCTCAGGAGGACAGTCCTTAGCATACCCTGCTAACAACTCCTAGAGCTTTTGTTTGGAGGGATGGGACCCCATGATTATATTTTTAAGCTTGCATAGAGACCGTAACTATATAAGAGGTGAGGTCGAGCTCCTCAACCTAATTCTCAATGCCATGGTGATCTTCACTAACAGTTAGGTTCTTGTTAAGAAACATTCTAACAAAAAGTTCTAACCCCTCTTCCCGCAAACTAAAGTGAAATTTTATTTTTCTAGAATTCTAAAGGGGCTTAACTAAGGCCCTAACCAGACTTTTAGTAATTTGTAAAAATATGACCATTTAAAAATCAGAATGAGACAATTTAAGAGTTATGTTGTGTGATCAGGTGGTGACCAAGTCAGTGCAAAGTTGTATATTCCACCGCTGATCCACCAATGTAAGAAGCTGGCCCTGTATATACTATACCAAAATGAGGTATAGTGTGCACAGAGTCTAGTGGAACCCCAAAGGTAGGCAAAGGTAAAAGCAGATAGCCCCTTACTCTCCATTTGTGGTAGCGTGGGCGAGCAGTAAGGCTTTATCAGAGGGTAGTGTTAAGTATTTGTTTTACACACCATCAGCAAATGACGTCAGACACTCAGACTGAACTCAGACCAATTTGATTTGTATACAAATATTTAGATGTATTGACTTTTTAGAACCAAGCAAGCCTGGCACAGGTAAGTGTATAAGGTACTTTTCAAGGCAGGTTGAACAATACAAGCAAGCTGAATGAAAATGTTTTTGTTATAGGTTTGTAAATCTTTTCACTACAGTGGAAATTACTGTTATATTACTTTTGATTACTTTATGGATTGCTTTTTCTACTCCGTGTGATATGCCTAGATAACACACTGGGACATTTCCTCGAGAAAAGGTAAGCAAAGCAGTTTTTAGTTATTTGCATTTTTTCCCCAAGTTTCATACAAAACCAACTCCACACTTAACAATTTTCAAGGAAAGCTGGCAATGCAATCCTATGGAACGCAATGGAATGAACGGTTTACAGGAAAGTAGATGTTTGTGTGACTTGGTATTCTGGGGTTAGAACCAGGGTTCCCCCAGGATTGAGGATGCACTCTTAAAGCACCCTCAGCGGCACCAGGGCGACCTGGTGAAGAGTGCTGAGGCCCATGGTTATCCAATGGGGGATAGGGTGCCTCCGGTTGGTGGCTGCTCACGAGCAGGCTACAGGGTTGTGGGAGCAAAGCTCCTGGTGTTAGGCTCAGGGCAAAGGTGGATCTAAATTAGCACCCAAAGTACACTTGCAGCGGCGGCTGGGTGCAGGGTGCCTTTTTGGTTTCAATGGGGATTCTCTGGTTACAACAAAGACTGCAGGCTCGGGGATGAAGATCTTCTGGAGGTGACTACCAGTTGGAGAGCTAAGTTGGGATGCCTGGGGATGCTGGGACACCATCGGTTGGGCCACTCAACGCCGTGGGGCTTTGGGTGCAGGGGTGTCTTTAGGAGTCTGGTTTCTCTTACCAGCTCTGGTTTCGGTAGGGGGATCCTCAAGAAAGAGGCTGCAGGCTTTGTTGAGAGATTCGAGGCAGGTCAGAGATCACCAGATCTCGGGTCAGAATCTCCAGGGAGGTCTCCTCGCGATGTTGGGCAACTCAAACTCGGGCCAGGGGAGACTGGTGCAGAGTTGGCCGGAACTTGAGTCTGTGGGTGAACAAATACGGTGTTCACGGGAGACAAAGTCTTTTCTTTGATGGGCAGGGCAGGTTCTCGGGGTTCTTGAGGTTGCTGGCTGCAGGAGAAACCGGAGTTTTGCTTCTGGACATTCGAGGTGGAGACAGGCTGGTAGGGCTGGGGCCAAGTCAGTGGGCGTTGTCCTCTTAGCTTCGGCACGGCTGTTAGGTCCTTTTCTTCTTGCTTGTCTGCCGAAGCAAGGTTCAAGGGTGCCCCTAAATACTAGAATTAGGGGTGCTATAGGTAAGTATCACCCCTATTATGCTACACTCCAGTGGAAGGGGGGGGCATATGCCTCACTCTGGTTGGCTGGGTTCCCCATCTGCAAGATGGCAAGGACTGAGTTGTGCTTCACCTCCCCACCTGAGGGGTGGGGTTGGCAAAGATAGGCACACCTCTTTTCCTCACTTGGTTTTCCCGCCATGTTTCCCACCCAAAGTGGGGTCAGAACCGGTAGGGACCAGTTGCTGGAAGCAGCAAAATGTATGTGGAAGCTCACAAAGGCAGCAAACCTTTAAAGCTTCTCCTTCGTGGACCCTCCCCATCCTGGAGGAGGAGGTTTGGCACCTCGTCCCAGGATGTGCATTGTTAAAGGCCCCCCAAGAGCAGCAGGCTCTCGGCCCAGGGTCCAGAAACATGTCTGGTGGTGGCAGTTGGGGAGTAGCCACTCAGCCTGGACACTAGTGCTAGGCCATTTTTCAGGGGGCATCTCTAAGGTGCCCTGTGTGTGCATATTTCATTAAATCCCACACTGGAATCAGTGTGGGTTTAATGTGCTGGCAAGTTTGATACCAAACTTCTCAGTTTTCAGTAAAGCCATCATGGTACTGTGGAGGTTGTAGTGACAAATTCCCAGCACCATATACTCTTAATGGCATTACTGCACTTACAATGTCTATGAATTGGCTTAGACACTGTAGGGTTACAGGGATTATGCACCTGTACCTTCACCACTGGTATAGTGCACCCAGCTAGAGGGGTGGCTGATCTATGCCAGGGCAGGGTCTTCCCTGACCACAGTGCCCTTGGTGCCTGCAGTACCATTTACAGTTTAGGGATAGGCCTTGGGTACCTGTTTGGCAGGAACCAAGGGCACACTCATTCAAAGTATTGAATATGCTACTTACCAGTATGCATCTGTTCTTGGCATGTAGGGCTGCTGACATTCATATCTGTGCATAGATCGCCGTCTAGTGTTGGGTCCGGATGTTTGCACGTTGTTGTCCTGGAAGAGTCTTCGAAGTATCCTGGGATAGGTGACTCTTCCCCTGGACTACAGTGCGCATGGGCATCCTCTCCATCCTCAGATTGTTTTTCGCCATTGTGGCAGTGATGGAGTAGATATAGAAAGTGATGACCATGCTTACAGTAATTCTGAGAGCTGCAGCTGCTACAGGCGCCGGGGAGGAGGGAGGGCGATATGAATGTCAGCAGCCCTACATGCCAAGAACAGATGCATACTGGTAAGTAGCATATTCAGTTCGAGGCATGTGGGCTGCTGAATTCATATCTGTGCATAGAATATATAGCAGTGCCCTCTTATTAGCGGCGGCTACCAGTGCCAGCTGCAGCGGTCTGAAAAAGAGTTTTGAGAACAGCCTGTCCTACAGCTGCCTGCTGTTTTGATTGCACATCTACACAATAGTGTTTGGTAAATGTATGTGTAGTGGACCAGGTGGCTGCTCTACATATGTCATGCAAAGGGATGTTTCCTAGGAAAGCCATTGAGGCCCCTAACTTACGTGTTGAGTGGGCTCGTGGGGGAATCGTTAAAGTACGTTTAGCCTTTTGATAGCAAATTTGGATACATTTAACGATCCATCTGGCTATTCCTGCTTTGGAGATAGCGTTACCCTTGTGGTGTGGGGCAAAGGCAACGAAAAGTTGTTGTGTTTTCCTAAAGGGTTTGGTCCTGTCGATATAATACATGAGGGCCCTTTTGACATCTAGTGTGTGGAGTGCCCTTTCTGCGACAGTTTGTGGGTTTTGGAAGAAAACGGGCAGTTCAATGGTTTGATTTATGTGGAACTGCGATACCACCTTTGGCATGAATTTGGGGTTGGTACGTAGTACGACCCTGTTGGTGTGAACCTGTATAAATGGCTCTTGAACGGTTAGTGCCTGGAGTTCACTAACTCTCCTCAAAGAAGTGATCGCTACTAGGAAAGCTACTTTCCAGGTAAGGAATTGAATCTCGCATGAGTGTAGAGGTTCAAAGGGTGGACCCATCAGGCGTGTGAGGACCAAGTTGAGGTTCCACATCGGAGCCGGTGGGTGGCTTGGTGGAATGACTCGTTTGAGTCCTTCCAAGAATGCTTTCATGGCAGGCACTCTGAATAGAGAGGTGCTGCCTGGTCTGCAGATAGGCTGATATTGCGGTCAAATGGACACGTATAGAGGTGTACGCCAGATTGCATCGGTATAGGTGTAATAGGTAACAAATAATGTTTTGGATGGATGCGTCTAGCGGGTTAATGTCATTATTATTGCAATAAATGACGAACCTCTTCCATTTGGCTGCATAGCAAGCTCTGGTAGTGGGTCGCCTGGCCTCCTTAATGATGTCCATACAGTCAGGTGGCAGGTTGAGGTAGCCAAACTCTAGGACTTCAGGAGCCAGATTGCCAGGTTCAGCTGTTGCGGATCTGGGTGCTGAATCTCTCCATGGTTCTGCGTCAAATGCTCGGGTTTGATCCGCAGCCTTTGATGCGGCACCACGGAAAGTTCGAGAAAGGTGGTGTACCACGGCTGGCGTGCCCACGTTGGAGCAACCAGGACGAGCGTCAGTGAGTGTTGACGCAGTTTGCGTGCCACCAGCGGTATCAGTGGTGCTGGGGGAAAAGCGTACGCAAATCTGCCGGACCAGTTCATCTATATCGCATTGCCCTGCGACTGCGGATGTGGGAACCTGGCGGCAAAGCTTTGGCATTTTCCGTTTTCGCTTGTCGCGAATAGGTCTATCTCTGGATGACCCCACTGCTGGAAGTACGGTTGGAGTACTGATGGGTGTAACTCCCACTCGTGCATCTGGTGGCTGTGTCTGCTGAGCAGATCCGCCATCTGGTTGTCCTTGCCGGGGAGGTGTTCTGCCATGAGGAACATGTTCCTTTGAATGGCCCACTTCCACATGCTCTGAGCCAGATGAGACAACTGTGGAGAGTGTGTTCCTCCCTGCTTCTGTATGTAGTACATGGCAGTCATGTTGTCCGTCCGGATCAACACGACTTTGTTGCACAAGTGTACTTTGAAAGCTTTCATAGCGAGGAAGATTGCCATCAGCTCTAGAAGGTTGATGTGCATCTTCTTTTGTTGTTGTGTCCATAGTCCCTGCACTGTGTAATGGAGTACATGAGCTCCCCATCCCTGGAGAGACGCGTCCGTTGTCAGTATCATCTGTGGGACAGGCTCTTGGAACGGTCGGCCCTTGCAAAGGTTTTGTGGATTCCACCAATGCAGAGAGTTGTATGCCCGACCGCTCACCAACACTAGGTCTTTCAACTGTCCTTGAGCCTGATTCCACTGACGTGCTAAGCACTCCTGAAGCGGGCGCATATGTAGTCTCGCGTGTGGGACTATGAAGATGCAGGAGGCCATCATGCCTATCAACTGCATGAACACTCGCGCGGGCAGGGAGTGTTGTGGTTTGAACTTGGAAATCAGCATTTGCATGCTGTTGATTCTCACTAAATTTGGCTGAGCTGTGGCCGCCAGAGTGTCTATAGTCGCACCTAGGTACTGTTGTACGTGTGCGGGCTGGAGATGGGATTTTGGGTAATTTAGTGAGAACCCCAGACTGTGAAGGAGGTGAATGGTGCGGGACATGTGGCTGGCACATTGGCTCGTTCAAGCGAAGTCAGCCCAGCAGTCGTCCAGGTAAGGGTAGACGTGTATGTGCTGCCTCCGTAGATGTGCCGCCACAGTAGCTAGGCACTTTGTAAACACCCTTGGTGCCGTTGTCACGCCGAAGGGAAGGACTCTGAATTGGTAGTGCTGTCCTTGAACAGTGAACCTGAGGTATTTTTTGTGTGATGGGTGAATGGGTATGTGGAAATACGCATCCCTGAGGTCCAGTGTGGCTAGAAAGTCTCCCTGCTTGAGCAGCGGGAGGACTTGCTGGAGAGTGAGCATGTGAAAATGCTCGGAAAGAATGTATCTGTTTAGGGGTCTCAGGTCTAGTATAGGTCTGAGTGACCCGTCCTTCTTTGGTATTAAAAAGTACAGGGAGTACACCCCCGTACCTTGCTCGTGGACGGGTACGACCTCTATTGCGCCTTTTAGAAGCATGCTTTGCACCTCCTGCTGTAAGAGCGTTAAGTGCTCTGAGGACATAGGACGGTTTTTTGGAGGTATTGTGGGTGGAGTGGAGGTTAGTTCTAGACAGTAACCGTATTTGACAATATCTTTGACCCACCTGTCCGTGGTGATGGAGTTCCACGTGGACAGGAACCTTTGTAGCCTTCCCCCGACAGGTGTTATGTGGTCGGGAGGAAGGGAGAGGGAGTCAGTGCTTGTTCTTGGGGGAGGACCTGGTGTTTCCGTAGCCGCGTCCTCTGCCCTTTGTACTGGAGCCCCGATATCCACCCCGGGTGTTTTTATCGTAGGTGGTTTGTGTATTGCTCTTGTTGTATGTTTGCTGTGACCCCTGTCCTCTACCTGCTCCTCTATTTCCGGGGCGACGAAAGGAGCCGCTCCGAAAGGACTGAGTCTGGAGAGCCCCCATGGACTTTGCAGTGTCCGTGTCCTTTTTTATTTTCTCTAGGGTGGTGTCAACCTCCGGGCCGAATAAATAGTCGGGGTTGACAGGCTGGTTGAGTATGTTGTTTTGCACCTCAGGTTTGAATCCGGAGATTCGTAACCAGGCATGTCGTCGCAGCATGACGCTAGTGTTTATGGCCCTGGCAGCTGTGTCTGCGGCATCCAGCGCGCACTTGATGGATGCGTTTCTGAGGAGCTGTCCCTCCCTGATGAGGATCTCTGCACCTTCTCTGAATTGGTCAGGGAGATGTTGGATTAGCTGCTCTAATGTGTCGTAGTGCGCTCTATCGTAGCGAGCGAGGAGTGCTTGAGTATTGGCAATGCGCCATATGTTGGCTGCCTGGGCGGCAACCCGTTTGCCAGAGGTCTCTAACACCTTGGACTCTTTGTCCGGGGGAGGAGCGTCACCTGTTTGTGAGTGTGCCCTCTTGCGAGCATTCGCAACGACAATGGAATCCAGAGGTAATTGGCCTCTGATGTAAGTAGGGTCCCCAGGCGCTGATCTGTATTTTTTGTCGATCCTGGGGTTTATCACTCTTGCCCTGGTGGGTTCCTTGAAGATGTCCTTTGCTGGTTTGAGGACACCCTTCAACATGGGTAGAGTTTTTATATTTCTTTCTGAGGATGCAAAAGTATCCATAAGAAAGTCGTCCTCGACGGTGTCCGAGTGAAGTTGCACTCCATGATTGGCCGCAGCACGTTCAATTAGAGCGTTGAACGCTGCCGTGTCCTCTGTGGGAGATGTTTTTGCTCCATAGAGTTGCGGGTCTTGTGCATCCATAGGTGCACCTGGGTCCACAGGGTCATCCCAAGTTTGATCAGGGTCCTGTTGGCCGTCAGGGTCCATGTCTCCGGGGTAGGGGACTTGGTCACCCATGTAGTCCCCCAACGCATCCGTGTCGGAGTGTGTGGGAGAGAAGGATTGTGGATCCTGGTAGGGTGAGTGGAAAGGTTCGTAAAGAACTGGTTCTGAAGCCACAGGCAGCTTTCTTTTGAGTGGAATCCTGAAGGAGTCCAAAGCCGGCTCCGAAGTTATTTTCCGTTTGTGGATAATCATCCTGCCGGTGTCGGCGTCGATTGTATGCGATGGAGACGTCTCCGCAGAGTGTTCGGCAGGCGTGATGGTGGTATGGGTCACCCGTGTCCTGATTTGGAACATTTTCGGGGCCGTGGATGGTGGCAGGCCAAAAGTAATGTTGGCTGGTGTCGAAGAGGCTGCTGGAGCTTTAATTGGCTCGGAGCCCGACGTGTCCTGGAGGACCATTTTCTTTTTGGTGCTTTGCGCAGCAATGGGTCGCGTTTGGAGCGCCCTCGAGTCTTTCGCACCGACCGGTTCTGTTGAGGCGGTCGTGGATTTTTTCGGTGCCGGTGGGTCATCGAGTCGAGGGGCGGGAGTGGCCGTCGACTTCTTCGATGATTGTGGTTTAGATGTCGCCGTGGAAGCGGTGTGAGACGCAGCAGGCTGCTTGACCTTTGGGGTCGGAGTCGATTGCGTCGGTGCCGGGAGCCGAGCAGGTTTGGTGGTACCGATGGCCTTCTTCCTTATGTCGACTCCGACGTCGGCCGCTTCGAGTTCGGCACCGAAGTCTCGTTTGGTGCGCTCGGTGCCGATGTGTTTTGCTGGCGTCGAAGGTGTGGAGGGCCTCGATCCGACCAGCGCCACTTTCGGTTTCAAGTGAACGAATACAGCTTTCGGTTTCGGTTTTAAAGAAGGGAAACCAGCCACTTTGGGCATTAATGGCTGCCGCTGAATGTCCGAGGCCGGGCCCGAGGGCGGGGCCGAAGAACTGCGGGATAGGTCTTGGGTAAGGCCCGAAGGCGATCCCTCGACCGGAGCCTTAGACTGTTGCACCGGGCTTTCTTCAGTCTGAACGGGTAGGCCTTGCTCGTCACCGGAGCTACTCTCTTCGGCCCCCAAGGCCTCATTGCAGTCTCCTACCTCGGTGTCGTCTTCATCTCTGGGAAAGAGTGTTTCGTCGACGTCTTCCGATCCGGAGTCATGTTCGGAAACGGGACTGGAGGGTAGGTTCTCCACTTCTTCGACATCTTCGGTCTCGGCGTTGAAGATGGCGGCCGGGGCCAGTGCTGCTTGCTGCGCCTCGAGTCTCGCCGCTCGTCGATTCCGTAGAGTCTTCTTGGATCGAAATCTGGCACAGGCCATGCATGTAGATTCGTCGTGATCCGGTGAAAGGCATTTGTTGCACACCGGATGGACGTCGACGTGGGGGTATTTCGCATTGCATACCGGACACCTCTTGAATGGTGTCCTCTATTCCATCGCTGATGTCGAATCGACGGTCGGGTAAGATGCGAAAGTTTGTTCTAGAAGTTAGTAAACTAACAAAGATACTATCGATACCGATCGAGAACAGTACCGACGCGAGCTAAAGGCCTTTTGGCCTGAAAACAGGTTTTCCTAACTTGAGTCAAGATAAGCACATCCGAACCCAATGGCGGAAAAAAACAATCTGAGGATGGAGAGGATGCCCATGCGCACTGTAGTCCAGGGGAGGAGTCACCTATCCCAGGATACTTCGAAGACTCTTCCAGGACAACAACGTGCAAACATCCGGACCCAACACTAGGCGGCGATCTATGCACAGATATGAATTCAGCAGCCCACATGCCTCGAACGTCAGCAGTTTAGCAAAAAGTGGGGCAACAATGCAAAGAGGGCACTTTCTTACACAGTGCTCTTGGTACCTATGGTACCATTTACAAGGGTCTTAAATGTGGCCAAAGAGTGCCAATTGGGTTATGTTTCAGTGCAGTTTAGGGACAGAACATGGGTCCTGGGTGTGAGAAAGGGACATCTTTCTTGCATGGTATGCCCCCACTTTTTGCTAAATTGCTGATGTACTTTGACTGAGTGTGCCCTGGGCTCCTGCCAATCAGGTACCCAGGGCCTATGTTCCTTCCCTAAAATTGTGTTGAAGCCTAAACCCAATTGGCATCTCTGGCCACATGTCAGCCTCTGATAAATGGTACACTAGGTACCCAGGGCCTTGTGACCAGAGAAGGCCCCTAAGGGCTGCAGCAATTATTGTGCCACCGTTAGAGGCCCTGTACTCTGACATACACACACTGCTTTTGCAGGCTGAGTGTCTTGGTACGGAACTAAACAGTCGACATGGCACACATCCCTGTGAGCCATGCCCACAACACACACTGCCCTGGCATACCTCAGTCACCCCTCTAGCTGGGTGCCCTATGACAGTGGTGTGGGTACAGGTGCAAGAGCCCTGTGCCCCTACAGTACCCAGGTCCATTCCTGGGCACTGTAAGTCCAGTCCTGCCATTAAGAGTATATGGTGCTGGGAGGTCGTCAACACGAACTCCACAGCACCATGATGGCAACACTGAAGACTGAGAAGTTTGGTATCAAACTTCTCAGCACATTAAAGCCGCACTGATGCCAGTGTGGGATTTAATGTACAATGCACGACAGAGGGCAACTTAGAGTTGCCCCCTGAACCTAACCAACAATCCACGTCTTGTCTGAGGGGCTGCCTAGGCTGCCACAAAGCATACATGTTGCTGGACCCCCTGGGTAGAGAGCCATCCGCTCTCCTGGGCCTGCACCAATGCACATCCTGGGCGAGGTGCTAAGTCTCCTCCCCCAGGATTGGCAGGGGAAGGTTCAAAGGCATGCCACCTTTGTGAGCTTCTCCAGGCCACTTGCTGGACTCATCAACTGGCCCCCCACCGGTTCTGACCACCAAACTGGCGGGAAACCCCAAGGAAGGAAAGGGGATGTGCCAGCCTCTGCCAACCCCACCCCTCAGGTGGGGGAGGCGAGGTGAAGCACATCTCCAGGCTCTCGCCATCTTGAAGATGGGGAGCCCTGTCCAATCAGGATTAGTCTACAGCCCCCCTCCCACAGGAGAGAGGCAGGATAGGGGGTGTACCCACCCCAAGGAAGGGGCCCATTGGTCCCTACCCTTTAACTACCTGTAATGCCCCTCAATTTAGTATTTTGGGGCACCCTGAACCTTCCTTCCTGAGATCCAGATTCCGAAACAAGCAAGAAGATCAAGAAACAAGAAGACCTGCCGTGCAGCTGATAGCAAGAGGAAGACACCAACTGATTTGGCCCCAGCCCTACCGGCCTGTCGACCCTCGAACCTGCTCCTGCTAAATCCCGGCACCTCCCATGGCCAGCAACCTCACAAACCCCGGAGGACCTGGCTACCTTGCAAGTAACTGACCCCTGGCACCAGCTAGGAACCGCGAACCCTGCACACTCTGCACCCGCCAAGTCTGGCCTGTGCTGGACAAAGACCCCGAGGACATCCCCCCCCCCCCCCGGCGACTGTGACCCCGAATCCGGCACCCAAGGACCCACCTCGACGCTCCTGACGCCTGCAGCCTCAGAACCAGGGACCCCCCCAACCGAGATCAACAGAGGGTAAGATTTCCCGACATCAAAAGGCACCCGGCACTTGAGCTTTTTCATTGCAATCCATTGAACGCTCGACGGCTCAAAAGCACCCTGCACCCAGACACCCGAGTGGCCCTGGCAGTGCAACTTCTACTCCTACCTACTTCCCCATTTGCCCTGAGCAAGTGACCAGGAGCCCAGCTCCCACAGCAGCGTGGCCTGCCAGTCAGCAGCCACCAACCAAGGGCCCCCTGCCTTCCATAGGATAACATTGGGCCTAACTCACTCTGCACCAGGCTGCGGTTGTATGACTAAACTACTACCTCTTTAACAACGAATGCCTAAACCACGAAGGCTAAAGCACTACGTAAGCAAAACCACTACGGTCGGTACAACGAATGCCTAAACCACGAAAAATTTTAATAATTCGCATGTTTCAAACTCTGATAAAGTAAACATTTTTATTTCTTCTTTAAATTTTCAATTTAATAATCCTTTATTACACGTGCTGTTCGAGCATGCTTGCCCCCATCAAGTGATTGTTCTAAATTGAAAGTCAGCGATGCCAAGCATACTTCAAACTTCTCCCTCAAATTGTGCAATCACGATTATTAATCATGTGGCCAAGATACTCGCACCCAGTTATGTTAAGTCAGGAGTGTTTTTAACTGGTTTAAGTAAACATCTGATCCAGGGGACGCTATATAATATTTTTTTAAGTATTAAAGTGTTCTAATCTCCTATTTGAACTGCAGTGGTTTAATTTATTTTTACAAGCAACAGCAAACATCTATTCTTTGAAGCAACATAGTATTCGAAAAATATTTTATTCACTGCAACGTCCATTCCACAAAAATTTTAATTGATTGCAGTACATATATATATTTTTTTTAATAACATTTCACTTAAATTAATCATAGAAAAAACGCCCATCCACCTTTTTGTTACTTTTTCAACTTTTACAACCAAACTAACACTGCCATCTACTGGCCTAACATGCCAAATCAAAACAAACTCTTATTTTCCTACATCGTAAAATCCTGATATGTTCAAATGAATATTTCACATTCCCAAATAAATATATCCCAAAATCAACCGTCCGGTTTCAAATTATTTTATTAAGTCGTGGTTCATGTGCTCGTTCTTCGTGTACAGTAGTGGTTAATGAGTTCGTGGTTCTGGTAAAGGTCGTGGTTCAGGATTCGTTGTTTAATACACTCGTTGTTAAGGATTCGTTGTTCAGGCTGTTTTCCCCAGGCTGCCCCTGTGCCACTGAAGGTGTAACAACTGTACTTACCTGACCCTGGGAGACCCCCGAGTCTATGCCCAGCACCTTAAACTCTGCCAGTCGAGTACTTACCCAAAAGCCGATAAGTCACTTTTCTTCCATAGGGTAACATTGGCTGGTTTCACTTGAAAAAGTGTGGAGTTTCTAAACTTTAAAATATTCACCTAAAATCAACCGAGTAACAAAATCGAAAATACTCACCTGCTATTAGGAGAGTTCCCAGTGCTGGATCTTGGTGCCCAGCACTGACCCTGAAAAGTAACAACAAGCATACTTACCGCTAACTCAATTTTTTCCCATAGGAAACCATTGACTGTTTTTCTGTGAAATTTCTTCTGTAGATTTTTGCAAACTACAAATATTCTTTAAAAGTCGTACCAACTGTGAAAACGTAATTACTTACCTGTGTTAGATAGATGTCTCAGTACTGAGTCTAAGAGCCCAGCACTGGATTACAAAAGTAAGGAGAACATACTTTACTTGCAACTTGAATTTCCTTCCATAGGATAACATTGCCTAGTTTTTGCTGAAAAGGTTTTTAAGTGTCGATTTTGCTAACTTCTAAATATTCGTGAAAAATCGCCTGTATAACCTAAACGCATTCTCTCAACTGCTTACAGGTGGTACACTAGTGCTGGATCCAGGATCCAACACTGAGCTAGAAAAAGTAACAATAACCTCACTTACCTGCTAAGTGAATTTCCTTCCATAGGATAACATTGGTGATTTCATTAGAAAAAGTTTCTAAGTTTCAACTTTTAAAATACCAAAATATTGCTTATAAATCACAACAGTAACTAAAACGCATTTACTCACCTGTTTCGAGGAACTGTCCCAGGACTGAATCTAGGATCCAGTCCTGGAGTTAGAAAAGTAATCCTAAAAGTAATTAATTGCATTTAACT
The DNA here is from genome assembly GCF_964204655.1 of Triturus cristatus. Lineage (NCBI taxonomy): Eukaryota > Metazoa > Chordata > Amphibia > Caudata > Salamandridae > Triturus > Triturus cristatus. Next base: position 618,845,231 of record NC_140584.1, read on the forward strand.
TGAAATTCCCATTGAGATCAATGTATTACTGTGTTTGAAATTGTGTTGCCTATTGCAACAAACTATAACTATTACATTCAAAAGTCAATTGCCTATTGCAAAGTATTTAACTAAAGCATCTCATTCTAAGAAAGTATATTTTGATACCTATTGTTGGTTCTAAAATAAAACAACCATATGTTTTTACATACAAACCATTGGCCTAGAGTTCAGTTCTTGAGTGCGTGACACCATTTGCTGACTGAGTGTGTACAACAAATGCTTTACACTGTCCTCTGATACTTCCTTACTGCTCGACCAAGCTACCACTTTAGAGAGTAAGGTAAACTTTAGCCTCTGCCAAACCTCTGGGGACTGTGGACTCTGTACACACTGTACCTATTTGGGAACAGAATATACAGAGCCACTTTACTACAGCAGTTCATTGTGCAGACTAATGCCTCTGAGCTAGGGATAGAAGCGGTCCTATCCCAGACCAATTATGAAGGCCAAGACCAACCTGTTGCTTTTATAAGCAGAAGGCTTCTCCCCAGGGAAAAGCGTTGGAGCACCATTGAGAGGGAGGCCTTTGCTGTGGTTTGGTCCCTGAAGAAGCGGAGACCATACTTGTTTGGTACTCACTTCCCAGTTCAAACTGATCACAGACCTCTCAGATGGCTAATCAGACACTCCAGCATTTCTCGATTCGCAAAATAATTGCGCAATCAGCAGAGGAGCGAGATTACTGCGATATTTACCTTTTTGGCCGCGAAAAAGGTCTAAGGCAGGCAGCAAAATAAATTATGACATCTTATCGGCTGTACGTGGCGCCGTACAGCTGAAACACCTGCCTGCTTCTTACTGTAGCCGGCATTAGGGATTACAGAAAGGAAAAGTACAGTCTTGTCAGTGGGCCCTGCCCATTGACACGATTGTACACGTTAAGGCTGCATTCTCAGCTGCGCTTGCCTCTTTTTTACCCCTCACCGTGACAGCATCTCTCCCCTTAATAGACTCCTTGCCACGTCTCTCCTACCGCTGTCCCTTAACTCTCTCCCTCGCCTTCCCTTTCCAGTTCCTATTTGCCTGTGGCAGGAGGGGGAGGGGATGGAGGAACAGAGGGTGCATACAATTCTGTATGGATTACATGTATTTCTAATCCTCATAATTAGCTGCTACTTTTACTTTGCTGTCTGTGTCTTCCAAAAACCAGTAGCTCTGCTAAAGCAAAGGGGCGGTGTTTTTGCTTGAAATAATTATGTGCAACTAGTTTTAGCTGAAGGTTACATGAGTATCTTTGCCTGAATGTACCTCAAGGAGGAAAATAAAGCCCCTCACCCTTTTTTCTCTCTCAAAATCGCTTTCTATTTCAAAATGTTGGCATGTATGCGTGAGAGCCAGCTGTGCAGTGCAAGGCCCCGCCATGAGGGCTTACAGAGGGTGTCCCTGCTCTCTCAGCCTTAACCAGATGATGCATTATTGGAGGGGCAGCTCTACTCTACGTGTCCTTACTGGCTGGTATTAGACCCGGGGGACAGCTTTACTCTGCAGGTCCATTTTGTTGTTGTTGCAGTTTTATATAGCGCAAACTCGACACAAAGGGATCAGAGCCCTTTACATGAGCACTAGTTGCATTACAGAAAGTCACATTCATTTTTAGGCACAGGGAGAAATAAAAGGCTTAGGGGGTATTAGGCTGACTTCTGCTGCTGCCAGAAGGTGGACTGCTCTGTTCAGTGACGATGGGAGTTTGACAAAGTTCAGCACCTCTGAAAGGCCCAAAGGACTGGGTAAGGGCGTAACATGGGAGTGGGCAACTCTTCAGGGGTACCAAACCCTTCAGATTGGCCCCATTCCTCCAAAGGCCATTGAATGTAGTATAATCTTTCACTATATGCATGGTCACATAGAGACACAATGTAACATTGACACAGGGCGGGGAGACGTAAACCCTTGCTTTGGGGAAGATGTTGGCACTGTAAGGTGCACAGGTGAGGAGTTCTCCCTTTCCCATAATAGGGGGGATGAGCGACTTGAATACTTTTCAGTTGCATGAGTAGTGGTGGGTGTCAGGGTTGAATATCACAGCTCACATGGTCAGGCTGTCTTTCTCTCCTATATTAATCAGACCCTCCAGCATTTCACCATTCATGCAAAAATCGTGAAATCATCTATCGCAATGGCTGCAATATGTACAATTTTGGCTGCAATATTTACAAAAGAGTGGCTACCGGGAGACAGCAAAACAAACAATGCCCTTTTATTGGCTGTGCGGGCACACGTCAGTATGTGTCACCGTCCAATATCTCCTTCCTTTTGGCCAAGCTGTGAGAGGCGACTTTCGCATTACAAATTCCAATTTCGATTAATGAGAGAGCAAGTCAGTTTCCAGCCATGGGAGCCTTCTGCAGCAGATTATCTATCAGCACTCCTGCTGGAGTGCAGACATGCAGGTCATTAATTGCATGGCCTTGTCGTGTTATATATCTGGATGAATGGACAGAAGCAGCAAAATACCATTTGGGGCAGCACACTATACTAAATGCAGATTTTTAGCTTAAGTGTTTTAAGCCACTGATGTAAATCAGCCACTTCCCTGAGACACCCCAACCCCAGTTTTTTCATCCTACTTAAAGCCCTGCACACACTACTACTACTACTCTGTGTAAGCCTAGTAATTTCAAAAGTTACTTACCTGCTATTTTACTAAGCCTATCGAATATGCTACTTACCAGTATGCATCTGTTCTTGGCATGTAGGGCTGCTGACATTCATATCTGTGCATAGATCGCCGCCTAGTGTTGGGTCCGGATGATTGCATATTGTTGTCCTGGAAGAATCTTCGAAGTATCACGAGATAGGTGGCTCCTCCCCTGGACTACAGTGCGCATGGGCATCCCCTCCATCCTTAAATTGTTTTTCGCCATTGTGGCAGAAATGGAGTGCAATATAGTGAATGATGACCATGCTAACTAGTAATTACTGAATGCTACAGCTGCTACAGGCGCCGGGGAGGAGGGTGGGCGATATGAATGTCAGCAGCCCTACATGCCAAGAACAGATGCAGACTGGTAAGTAGCATATTCGGTTCGTGGCATGTGGGCTGCTGAATTCATATCTGTGCATAGATTATATAGCAGTCCCTCCATTTAGCGGCGGCTGCCCGTGCCAGCTGCAGCAGTCTGAAAAAGAGTTTTGAGAACAGACTGTCCTACAGCTGCCTGCTGTTTTGAATGCACATCTACACAGTAGTGTTTAGTAAATGTATGTATAGTGGACCATGTGGCTGCTCTACATATTCCCTAGGAAAGCCATGGAGGCCCCTAACTTTCGTGTGGAGTGGGCTCTTGGAGGAATCGTTAGTGTGCGCTTAGCTGTTTCATAGCAAATCTGTATACACTTAACGATCCACCTATCTATTCCTGCTTTGGAAATGGGGTTGCCTTTGTGCTGTGGAGAAAAGGCAACAAACAGTTGTTTTGTCTTCCTGAAAGTCTGTGTTCTGTCAATATAGTACATGAGAGCTCTTTTGACATCAAGTGTGTGGAGCATTCTCTCTGCTACATTCTCAGGATTATGATAAAACACCGGCAGTTCTATGGATTGGTTCATATGGAAATGCGATATCACCTTGGGCATGAATGTAGGGTTGGTGCGTAGTACGACCCTGTTTGCATGAACCTGTATAAATGGCTCTTGAATGGTTAGTGCCTGGAGTTCACTAACTCTTCTGAGTGAAGTAATGGCTACTAGGAAAGCTACCTTCCAGGTTAGAAATTGAATCTCACAGGAGTGTAGAGGTTCAAAAGGTGGTCCCATGAGTCTGGTGAAGACCACATTTAGGTTCCAGACTGGTGAAGGTGGGTGTGTAGGAGGAATCACTCGTTTGAGTCCCTCCAAGAAGGCTTTGATGGCAGGCACTCTGAACAGTGAGAGGTGCTGCCTGTTCTGAAGGTAAGCTGCCAGTGCGGTTAAATGTTTACGGATGGAATTGTATGCCAGATTGCATCTGTATAAGTGTAATAGATAACAGATAATGTTCTGAGTTGATGCATCCAGCGGATTGATGTCATTATTTTTACAATAAATGACAAATCTTTTCCACTTAGCCGCATAGCAGGCTCTGGTCGTGGGTCGTCTTGCCTCTTTGATGATATTCATACATTCTGGAGGCAAGTTGAGGTAGCCAAATTCTAAGATCTCAGGAGCCAGATCGCTAGGCTTAGCTGTTGCGGATCTGGGTGCTGAATTGCGCCATGGCTCTGGGTTAAAAGCCTGGGCGTCAGCCGCAGTCTTTGATGCGGTACCACAGAGAGTTCTAGAAACGTGGTGTACCATGGCTGGCGTGCCCACGTGGGAGCAACCAGGACGAGCGTGAGTGAGTGAGTGTTGCCTCAGTTTGCGTGCCACTAGCGGTATTAATGGCGCTGGGGGAAAAGCGTACGCAAATCTGCCTGACCAGTTCATCCATATCGCATTGCCCTGCGACTGTGCATGCGAGAACCTGATGGCAAAGCTTTGGCATTTTGCGTTCTCCCTTGTGGCGAATAGGTCTATCTCTGGATGACCCCACTGCTGGAAGTACGGTTGGAGTACTGACGGATGTAGCTCCCACTCGTGCATTTGGTGGCTGTGTCTGCTGAGCAGATCCGCCATCTGGTTGTCCTTGCCCGGGAGGTGTTCCGCCATGAGGAATATGTTCCTCTGAATGGCCCACTTCCACATGCTCTGAGCCAGATGAGACAACTGTGGAGAGTGTGTTCCTCCCTGCTTCTGTATGTAGTACATGGCAGTCATGTTGTCCGTCCGGATCAACACGACTTTGTTGCACAAGTGTACTTTGAATGCCTTCATTGCCAGGAAGATTGCCATCAGTTCCAGAAGGTTGATGTGCATCTTCTTTTGCTGTGTTGTCCATAGTCCCTGCACTGTGTAATTGAGTACATGAGCTCCCCATCCCTGGAGAGACGCGTCCGCTGTCAGTATTATTTGTGGAACAGGTTCTTGGAACGGTCGGCCCTTGCAAAGGTTTTGTGGATTCCACCAATGCAGAGAGTTGTATGCCCGACCGCTCACCAACACTAGGTCTTTCAACTGTCCTTGAGCCTGATTCCACTGACGTGCTAAGCACTCCTGAAGCGGGCGCATATGTAGTCTCGCGTGCGGGACTATGAAGATGCAGGAAGCCATCATGCCTATCAACTGCATAAACACTCGGGCCGGTAGTGAGTGTTGAGGTCGGAACTTTTTTTATTAGCAACTGCAAGCTGTGGATCCTCACGGCATTGGGTTGTGCCGTGGTCGCCAGAGTGTCATGGTCGCGCCTAGGTAATGCCGTACGTGGGCAGGTTGAAGGTGGGACTTTGGATAATTTAGTGAGAATCCCAGGCTGTGAAGAAGGTGAATGGTGTGGGAGACGTGGCTGGCACACTGCCGGGCGGACTTTGCCTGGATAAGCCAGTCGTCCAGATAAGGATAGACGTGTATATGCTGTCTCCTTAAGTGTGCTGCCACGGTTGCTAGGCACTTGGTGCCGTTGTTACTCCGAAAGGGAGGACCTTGAACTGGTAATGTTGATCTTGAAGAGTGAACCGGAGATATTTTCTGTGTGACGGGTGTATGGGTATATGAAAATACGCATCTTTTAGATCTAGGGTTGCGAGAAAGTCTCCCTGACTGAGCAACGGCAGCACCTGCTGCAGGGTGAGCATGTGAAAATGCTCTGACAGAATGTAACGGTTCAGAGGTCTGAGGTCCAGTATGGTTCTGAGAGACCCGTCCTTTTTGGGGATCAGAAAATAAAGTGAGTACACCCCTGATCCTTGGTCTTGTACAGGCACTAGTTCTATGGCTCCTTTGTGGAGCATACTGAGCACTTCCTGGTGCAATAAGTGCAAGTGCTCTGCGGACATAGGACGGTGTGTTGGTGGTATGTTTGGTGGAGTGGATGTGAGCTCTAGACAATAACCGTACTGGACAATTTCTCTCACCCACCTGTCCGTGGTGATGGATTTCCAGACCGGCAGGAACTGTTGGGAGTCTCCCCCCCGACAGGTGTTACGTGGTCGGGGGGCAGTGACAAGGCGTCACTGTTTGGTGGTGGCGGAGGACCTGGAGCTGTTTCCACTGCCTCTACCCTTGACGTTGTTGCCACGGTATCCACCTCTGTGATTTCTATTATAGTTGGTCTGCGTACCTTGTTTAGTGTACTGCGACTGCTGTGAGTTCTGGCCTCTAGATGGTCCCCTGTTGGTAGAGCGACGAAAGGACCCACTCCTACACTGCTGTGATTGCAGAGCCCCCATAGACTTTGCAGTCTGTATCTTTTTTATTTTCTCTAGGGTGGCGTCAACCTCTGGGCCAAAGAGGGAGTGAGGGTTGACAGGTTGATTGAGTATAGTTATTTGTATCTCTGGTTTTAATCCGGAAATTCTTAACCAAGCATGTCGTCTTAACATGACGCTGGTGTTAATAGCCCTAGCTGCAGTGTCAGCTGCGTCAAGAGCGCACTTAATGGAAGCGTTGCTTATGAGCTTTCCTTCTCTAATCAGTGACTCTGCTCCTTCCTTATATTGATCTGGGAGGTGCTGTAGCAGTGTCTCTAGGGTATCGTAATGCGCCCGGTCATACCTAGCAAGAAGTGCCTGAGTGTTGGCAATCCTCCAAATGTTAGCTGCCTGTGCAGCAACTCTCTTTCCTGATGTTTCCAAGACCTTAGACTCCTTGTCAGGGGGAGGAGCATCACCCGTTGTCTGTGAGTGGGCCCTCTTCCGAGCATTGGAAACCACCAACGAGTCCAAAGGCAGCTGGCCTCTTATGTAGGTAGGGTCCACAGGAGCTGGCCTATACTTTTTCTCAATCCTAGGGTTCAGTACTCTTGCCCTCGTGGGCTCCTTAAAAATGTCATTAGCTTGTTTTAGGACACCTTTGAGCATGGGCAGAGTTTTAACAGATCTTTCTGAGGTAGAGAAGGTATCCATCAGAAAATCATCCTCAATAGGATCAGTGTGGAGCTGTACATCATGGTTCTCAGCTGCTCTCTCAATTAATGCATTGAAGGCAGCAGCATCTTCAGTTGGAGATGTTTTCACCTCATATGCTTGTGTGTCTGGAGTAGTATGCGGGTCCCCCGCACCAATAGTGTCCACCCAAGGTTGGTTTTGGTCGTCAGGGTCAGTGGTCAATGGATAAGTGCTGTCATCAGCACCGTAATCTCCTGCATCCACATCAGACTGCGTGGGTGAGAATGATTGAGGCTCTTGTCTATAATCTTGAACATGTTCCAGAAGAACTGGTGACGTGGTTTTCTGTTTCTTTAATGGAATTCTGTATGGTTCCATAGGTTTCTCTGGCACTATCTTTCTTTTATGTAGTGAAAGTTTACCAGTCCCTGAAGAGATAAACTGCCTCGGCTCCTCATCTTCTTGAGGTACTTCAGCAGTCGTTTGTTCCATTGACACCCCTTTTGGCGCTTCGACAGCGTTCTTCGGGTCGACACCTTTCGTCGGTGCGGGACCCTTTTGTGCGTCGAACATCTTTGGTCGCACCGCCGGTGGTAATCCGAACTTGATGTGCGTCGCCACGGTCTGAACCGTGCAGGCCGTGTTCGGCTGCGGGGCTGTTGTCGTGGTGAGCATCGAAGCCCGGTCTTGGATGCGTAATAACGACTCCGACACCGACTTCTTTACGAAGGGGGACGGCGTCGTGGACTTGACATGGTCCTTCGAGACCGTCCTTGGTGTGGCATCGAGCCCCGTACCAGACGTTTGTTTCTCGGCATGAGGATTGGAAGGGCTTGGCTCTTGAGGGTTGCCCTTTTTTCCCGTATCGACGATCCTCAACGCCGATTTTCTCGGCTCGACCACCTTGACCGAAGTCTTAGGTGCCGTCTTTTGTGTCTTCGGCTCCGACGGCTTCGAGGCCTTGTCGCCGCTGAGAGTCATTTTCTCTTTCGGTTTCGATTTCGGTAACTGTGCCTTCAGTTTCGGTTTTCCTTGACCGGATGATGGCGCTTTCGAGACCGATGGCTCCGTAGGATAGTCGAAGCTGGGCTTTGAAGCGGGGCTGTAGAACGAGAGGAAAGATCTCGGGTAAGGCCGTGTGGCGATCCCTCGACCTGAGCCTTATCGTGTGCCTCTTCGGGCCTTGCACCGACACGTGGGCCTAGCTCATCTTCCGAGCCATCTTCCTCGGCCCCAAGGGCCTCTTCGTCGTCTCCTACCTTATCGACGGCATAATCTTCCTCGACATCTACGATACGCTCGTCTTCAGCATCATAGTTGGATTCACGCTCCGAATCCGTATCCGATAGTCCCTCCAGAACGTCAAGGTCCACGACTTCTTCATCTTCGGTCCCAAAGATGTTGTCCGGGTTTGGCGCCGCTTTCTGCGCCTCGAGCCGAGCTGCTCGACGAATGCGAAGAGTTTTCTTCGATCGGAACCTGGAACACGCCATACAGGTGGCTTCGTCGTGTGTTGGAGAGAGGCATTTATTGCACACGGGGTGCACGTCGAAGCGAGCATACTTAGCGTTGCAAAGAGGGCAACGCTTAAAGGGGTAATTTGATGTTTCCATCGTCGATCTCGATCGGGCCTCTGGCGTCGAAGGGCAAACGGCTAACTTCAATGCTTTTCTAGAGAATCAACTGTAGAAAATACTTGGCGCCGAACGAAAACAATACCGACGAGTTTAAAAGCCTTTTGGCTTGACAAAAACAAAGTTTTCCTAAATACTCAAAGAGCTAAGATTAGGACATCCGAACCCAATGGCGGAAAAAAACAATCTAAGGATGGAGGGGATGCCCATGCGCACTGTAGTCCAGGGGAGGAGCCACCTATCTCGTGATACTTCGAAGACTCTTCCAGGACAGCAATATGCAATCATCTGGACCCAACACTAGGCAGCGATCTATGCACAGATATGAATTCAGCAGCCCACATGCCTCTAACTCAAGTCTATGTACTGCATTTACTAAGTACTGCATTTCTCTGCATCCATAGTGTAAATCAAACTAAAAAGCATATACAATTATCATTCAAACTGGATTTCAATTGCAATACTACTGTAAAGTATTTATTGCTTACCTGTGCCAGGCTTGCTTGGTTCTAGAAAATAAAGTAACTAAAAGAATATTTTTTATACAATAACATTTGGTCTGAAGTTTAGTCTTCGAGTGTGTGAATTCATTTGCTGACAGTGTGTACAACAATTGCTTAACACTGTCCTCTGATACTGCCTTACCGCTCGACCACACTACCACAAATAGAGAGTGAGGTGCTATCTAACTTTACCTCGGCCTACCTTTGGGGTTCCACTGGACTCTGTGCACACTATACCTCACTTTGGTATAGTATATACAGAGCCAGCTTCCTACAACCTGTTCTAAAGAATCTCCGAAAAGAGAATACTCGGAGGTCTCTGGAACCGCCAAAACCAGACCCCCGAAGTCTCCACTGCACGCCTGAGTTGAAGTGGGCCAACGGTGCCAGCAAGGTTCCCCTGCCCTCCAGAGCTCGAGTCCATTGTGATTTCACCCCTCCTGGACTCCCTGACATTGCCTGCAGCCTCTGCACGCAGGCCCCCTCAACTGCAACTGTTCCCGTAAGGAAAAACCCAACGCCTAAGGACACCCCTTCACCCGTCGCCCCTTGGCCTTGGAGAAGAGAACTGAAGGTGTACCCCGTTCCGAGCATCGCAAGGTCTGAGCCCACTCCCTGGTTCAGACCGACTGGCTTCCAAGCCAAAGCCAGCAACCCATTTTTTCCACAGTGACCAATCCCTATTGAAACTCATTGGGCTCCTGACGCGGTCTTGCACCCAGCACCTGGCCCCCGGCCCCTCGTGCTGCTGGTGGTGTACTGTTGGTGCTGCCTTGGCCCCTGCCCACTACTAACCTTTACTCCTGGAGAGTGGTCCTGTAAGTCTATTTAATGTACCTGTTTGCAGAACTTTTTCTTCCTTCAGTAAGATAACATTGGATATCTCAGAAGTTGCAAGGTGTCCACTTTTTAAAGTGAAAAGAATTATTATTTAAAAACGTACATACCTGAACGATTTTTCTCTGATGCCAGATCATATATGAAGGTACTTGGTATTTTGATAAATTGGTGTGGACCTCCTTGAGCAGTGCTGTCATTTATTAACCATTGTGTGTATTTTTAAAATGTCTTGCGCTCCTCTGTTTTAAGCATAAGGCTGCTTAATCACACTACCCCCTTATAGAGCACTTTGGGATTGCTTAGCAAGCCCCTGTCCACTCATAAGGGAACCCCTGGACTATTTACACCATATATCAACTTTTTGATATATCACATAAAAGGCAGCTTCCTACAGTGATGGCAAAGAGAAATTGACTTAGCTACCTATGTTATTCTGAAGGCAGCTGAGAATGTAGTAAGCAAGTGCCTCAAATGCTCTATGTGCAAAAGATGATTCAGTAAATTGCCAGCGGCTCAGGACACTCAACAGGTCATGAAGAAGAGGGACTAGGTTGAGTAACTTAAAAATGTTGCTCCCAGGAATTATTGCTTACAAATGATGCACGCAGATGCAGAGGATTCTAAAAGAAAGGGTGTTATGGGGCAAGATGGCATCCACTGGATGGGCGTGTGAGTGAGGAGCTCCCCATCATTTTCCCTCACCTGGGATATTGCAGACGATAGATTAAGAAGAGCGGCACAAAGTCTGGAGAATTAACGGAGGAAAATACTAATAAAGACACAAATATAAAACTAAAAGGAAAAAATTGCTGGATAAGCACGGAAAGTGGCGAGAACAATTCAGCAGGAGCGCCCTAAGAAGACTTACTCAACGAGGCGTGTTCGCCAGCGGCGCACACCTGTGGAACTGGTGGGATCGGCAGTTGGAGTAGTAGTGACAGGACTGCTGGAGCGTGCTAGAAGCAGCGAGGAGTCGGAAAGCGCCAAAAGCGGTTTGAATTCTGTTGCTGAAAACGGCTGTGCTGTCAGGGCGGCTTGAGAGGGGGTGCCGAAGCGGCAGTGAGGAGGTGGAAAGCGCTGCAGACACCCTTGGGCGGTGGATATTGACCTGTGATAGAGAGTTAACAGCAGCACCTGTGTGGGGCCAAGCCGGTGATGGTGTGGGTTGTGATTGCGCTGAGAGAGGGGGCATTTCTGGTTTAATGTTGGCCTTAACAAAAAGAATTGTTTAGCGATTTCAGGCCTGGGGCCAGTGTGAATGGTTAATGAGCAGCACTGTACGCGAGCATGCCTCCCAAAACGGCCAGTGGGGGGAAAAGCAAAGTTGTTTCTGAAGCTAGGCGCACTGCAAAGGGACAGACGGAGGAAGCAGAAGGGTTCATGGAGAACTCACTGCAAGGTTGTGAACAAGGGGCAGTGAGTAAACAAGCATTGGCATAGCCAATAGGCCTCGCATTTGGGACCTTATAAGTGTTTAGCCATGCAACAGTTGGTGTTGTTGCACCAAAGATATTCTGCTGCATAACGAAATACTTATATGGTCCAAAAAGCGAGAACTATTGGCTATGCCAATGCTTGTTTTCCTCCCTGCCCTTGCGGTTCCCTCCTTCATTTCCCCTTTCTGCCTGTCACTGCTTCCTTACGATGACGTTGATGGCACTTTAGAAACTGTCGCATTCCCCGCATATTAGCCGTAATCAAACAAACCAGGTTACCGCCGCATAGGATGACAAATGAATGCCTCTGTCTGAGTAATAGCGTGAGAAAACAACCGAATAGTCTCATTTGCATCACTGTTGCGCCTTCCGGTGCAGACCCGGCAAAACACCGGGTAGGATGATACTAAATATGACTGGCCGTGGCTAAAGCGGGTTGACCAGGTTTCCCCTCTCTGAGTATGCTAACCTGGGGGGGAACGAAAGCATGAGTGACAACCAACTGAGCACTTCCTACATGGGGCTGAGCGAGATACCGCCTTAGAATGTCCTATTACACACATGATGTATTCATTCTGGAGACTGAGATAGGCGGAGGAGACCGCTAAAGTAGGCCAGAGTTAAAAAGTATTGTAGCTGCACCGCGGCTGTAATGTGAGCACAACTGAACATATTTATATGATCGCTGTCATGAGTGGAGAATGCCGGGTGGGCAGATAGAGCGTGAGGGGATGAGGCGCCAGGGTATGACACAAGTGGATTAGGTGAGGGCAGGACATTACACGGAGAGGGGGAGGAGGGGGCAGAGAACGGATGGGTAGGGACCTCAAAGGGGAGAAGCATAGGGGGGGGGAGAAGCATGGGGGGAGGGGGGAGCATGACGGCCTGCAGGGAACAGATTGTAGCTGCACTGCGGCTGTAATGTGAGCACAACTGAACATATTTATATGATCGCTGTCATCTGAGTGGAGCATGCCGGGTGGGCAGAAAGCAGTGCGCGAGGGGATGAGGCGCCAGGGTATGACACAAGTGGATTGGGTGAGGCCAGGACATTACACAGGGAGGGGGAGACGGAGGGGGCAGAGAACAGATGGGTAGGGACCTCAAAGAGGAGAAGCATGGGGGGGGGAGCATGATGGCTTGCAGGGAACAGATTGTAGCTGCACCGCGGTTGTAATGTGAGCACAACTGAACATCGAATATGCTACTTACCAGTATGCATCTGTTCTTGGCATGTAGGGCTGCTGACATTCATATCTGTGCATAGATCGCCGCCTAGTGTTGGGTCCGGATGATTGCACATTGTTGTCCTGGAAGAGTCTTCGAAGTATCACGAGATAGGTGGCTCCTCCCCTGGACTACAGTGCGCATGGGCATCCTCTCCATCCTCAGATTGTTTTTCGCCATTGTGGCAGTGATGGAGTAGATACAGTAAGTGATGACCATGCTATATAGTAATTCTGAGTACTGCAGCCGCTACAGGCGCCGGGGAGGAGGGTGGGCGATATGAATGTCAGCAGCCCTACATGCCAAGAACAGATGCATACTGGTAAGTAGCATATTCGGTTCGAGGCATGTGGGCTGCTGAATTCATATCTGTGCATAGATTATATAGCAGTCCCTCCATTAGCGGCGGCTGCCCGTGTCAGCTGCAGCAGTCTGAAAAAGGGTCTTGAGAACAGCCTGTCCTACAGCTGCCTGCTGTTTTGAATGTACATCTACACAGTAGTGTTTAGTAAATGTATGTATAGTGGACCATGTGGCTGCTCTACATATTTCCTCTAAAGGAATGTTACCTAGGAAAGCCATGGAGGCCCCTAACTTTCGTGTTGAGTGGGCTCTTGGGGGAATCGTTAATGTGCGTTTAGCTTTTGCATAGCAAATTTGAATACATTTAACGATCCATCTGGCTATCCCTGCTTTGGAAATGGCGCTGCCCTTGTGTTGTGGAGAAAAGGCAACGAACAGTTGTTTTGTTTTCCTAAAATCCTTTGTTCTGTCTATATAGTACATGAGGGCCCTCTTTACATCTAGTGTATGGAGCATTCTCTCTGCGACATTTTCAGGATTTGGAAAGAAAATGAATATGCTACTTACCAGTATGCATCTGTTCTTGGCATGTAGGGCTGCTGACATTCATATCTGTGCATAGATCGCCGCCTAGTGTTGGGTCCGGATGTTTGCACGTTGTTGTCCTGGAAGAGTCTTCGAAGTATCCTTGGATAGGTGACTCCTCCCCTGGACTACAGTGCGCATGGGCATCCTCTCCATCCTCAGATTGTTTTTCGCCATTGTGGCAGTGATGGAGTAGATACAGAAAGTGATGACCATGCTTGCAGTAATTCTGAGAGCTGCAGCTGCGACAGGCGCCGGGGAGGAGGGAGGGCGATATGAATGTCAGCAGCCCTACATGCCAAGAACAGATGCATACTGGTAAGTAGCATATTCAGTTCGAGGCATGTGGGCTGCTGAATTCATATCTGTGCATAGAATACATAGCAGTGCCCTCTATTAGCGGCGGCTACCCGTGCCAGCTGCAGCGGTCTGAAAAAGTGTCTTGAGAACAGCCTGTCCTACAGCTGCCTGCTGTTTTGACTGCACATCTACACAATAGTGTTTTGTAAATGTGTGTGTAGTGGACCATGTGGCTGCTCTGCATATATCATGCAGGGGAATATTTCCTAGGAAGGCCATGGAAGCCCCCAACTTACGTGTTGAGTGGGCTCGTGGTGGAATAGTTAATGTGCGTTTTGCCTTTTGATAACAGATTTGAATACACTTAACTATCCATCTGGCTATCCCTGCTTTGGAGATGGCGTTACCTTTGTGGTGTGGGGCAAAGGCAACGAACAGTTGTTTTGTCTTCCTGAAGGGTTTAGTCCTGTCGATGTAGTACATGAGGGCCCTCCGTACATCTAGTGTATGTAGTGCCCTTTCTGCAACAGTTTGTGGGTTTTGGAAGAAAACGGGCAGTTCAATAGTCTGATTCATGTGGAACTGCGATATTACCTTGGGCATGAATTTGGGGTTGGTACGTAGTACGACCCTGTTGGCGTGAACCTGAATAAATGGCTCTTGAACGGTTAGTGCCTGGAGTTCACTAACTCTTCTTAGGGAAGTGATCGCTACCAGGAAGGCCACTTTCCAGGTAAGGAATTGAATCTCGCATGAATGTAGAGGTTCAAAGGGTGGACCCATCAGGCGTGTGAGGACCAAGTTGAGGTTCCACATTGGAGCCGGTGGGTGACTAGGTGGAATGACTCGTTTGAGCCCTTCCAAGAATGCTTTGATGGCAGGCACTCTGAATAGAGAGAGGTGCTGCCTGGTTTGCAGATAGGCTGATATTGCGGTCAAATGGACACGTATAGAGGTGTACGCCAGATTGCATCGGTATAGGTGTAAGAGGTAACAGATGATGTTGTGGATGGATGCGTCCAGCGGGTTGATGTCATTATTATCGCAATAGATGACGAACCTTTTCCATTTGGCTGCATAGCAAGCTCTGGTAGTGGGTCTCCTGGCCTCCTTGATGATGTCCATACAGTCAGGTGGCAGGTTGAGATAGCCAAACTCTAGGACTTCAGGAGCCAGATCGCCAGGTTCAGCTGTTGCGGATCTGGGTGCTGAACCTCTCCATGGTTCTGCGTCAAATGTGCGGGTTTGATCCGCAGCCTTTGATGCGGCACCACGGAAAGTTCGAGGAAGGTGGTGTACCACGGCTGGCGTGCCCACGTGGGAGCAACTAGGACGAGTGTCAGGGAGTGTTGTCGGAGTTTGCGAGCCACCAGCGGTATCAACGGCGCTGGGGGAAAAGCGTACGCAAATCTGCCGGACCAGTTCATCCATATCGCATTGCCCTGCGACTGCGGATGTGGGAATCTGGCGGCGAAGCTTTGGCATTTTGCGTTTTCGCTTGTCGCGAATAGGTCTATCTCTGGATGACCCCACTGCTGGAAGTACGGTTGGAGTACTGATGGGTGTAACTCCCACTCGTGCATCTGGTGGCTGTGTCTGCTGAGCAGATCCGCCATCTGGTTGTCCTTGCCAGGGAGGTGTTCCGCCATGAGGAACATGTTCCTTTGAATGGCCCACTTCCACATGCTCTGAGCCAGATGAGACAACTGTGGAGAGTGTGTTCCTCCCTGTTTCTGTATGTAGTACATTGCGGTCATGTTGTCCGTCCGGATCAGCACGACCTTGTTGCATAGATGTACTTTGAATGCCTTCATGGCTAGGAAGATTGCCATCAGTTCCAGAAGGTTGATGTGCATCTTCTTTTGTTGTGTTGTCCATAGTCCCTGCACTGTGTAGTGGAGTACATGAGCTCCCCATCCCTGGAGAGACGCGTCCGCTGTCAGTACTATCTGTGGGACAGGCTCTTGGAACGGTCGGCCCTTGCAAAGGTTTTGTGGATTCCACCAATGCAGAGAGTTGTATGCCCGACCGCTCACCAACACTAGGTCTTTCAACTGTCCTTGAGCCTGATTCCACTGACGTGCTAGGCACTCCTGAAGTGGGCGCATATGTAACCTCGCGTGCGGGACTATGAAGATGCAGGAGGCCATCATGCCTATCAACTGCATAAACACTCGCGCTGGAAGCGAGTGATTGGGTTTGAACTTGGAGATCAGCAGTTGTATGCTGTTGATCCTCACTAAATTTGGCTGAGCTGTGGCCGCCAGAGTGTCTATAGTCGCACCTAGGTACTGTTGTACGTGTGCGGGCTGGAGATGGGACTTTGGGTAGTTTAGTGAGAATCCCAGACTGTGAAGAAGGTGAATGGTGCGGGACATGTGGCTTGCACATTGCTGGGCTGACTTCGCTTGAACGAGCCAGTCGTCTAGGTAGGGGTAGACGTGTATATGCTGTCTCCGTAAATGTGCTGCCACCGTAGCTAGGCACTTCGTGAAAACCCTGGGCGCTGTTGTCACGCCGAAGGGAAGGACTTTGAACTGATAGTGCCGTCCCTGAACAGTGAACCTGAGGTATTTTTTGTGTGAGGGGTGGATGGGTATGTGAAAGTACGCATCCTTGAGGTCCAGTGAGGCTAGGAAGTCTCCCTGCTTGAGAAGCGGAAGGACTTGCTGTAGAGTGAGCATGTGAAAGTGCTCTGAAAGAATGTACTGGTTCAGGGGTCTCAGGTCTAATATAGGCCTGAGCGACCCATCCTTTTTTGGAATTAAGAAGTAGAGGGAGTAAACCCCCGTACCCTGCTCGTGGATGGGTACGACCTCGATAGCGCCTTTTAGAAGCATACTTTCTACCTCTTGCTGTAAGAGCGTTAAGTGCTCTGAGGACATAGGACGGTTTCTTGGTGGTATTGTGGGTGGAGTGGAGGTTAACTCCAGACAGTAACCGTATTTTATAATATCTTTGACCCACCTGTCCGTGGTGATGGAGTTCCACGTGGACAGGAACCTTTGTAGTCTTCCCCCGACAGGTGTTATGTGGTCGGGAGGAAGGGAGAGGGCGTCACTGCTTGTTCTTGGGGGAGGACCTGGTGTTGCCGTAGCCACGTCCTCTGCCCTTTGTACTGGAGCCACGATATCCACCTCGGGTGTTTTTATCGTAGGTGGTCTGTGTATTGCCTTCGGTATACGTTTGTTGTGACCCCTGTCCTCTACCTGCTCCCTTGTTTCCGGGGCGACGAAAGGAGCCGCTCCGAAAGGACTGAGTTTGGAGAGCGCCCATGGACTTTGCAGTGTCCGTGTCCTTTTTTATCTTTTCGAGGGTGGTGTCAACCTCAGGGCCGAATAAATAGTCGGGGTTGACGGGCTGGTTCAGTATGTTGTTTTGTACCTCAGGCTTGAATCCTGAGATTCGTAGCCAGGCATGGCGTCGCAGCATGACGCTTGTGTTTATGGCCCTGGCAGCCGTGTCTGCAGCATCTAGCGCACATTTGATGGAAGCATTTGTGAGTAGCTGTCCCTCTCTGATAAGAATTTCCGCACCTTCTTTGAAGTGGTCAGGGAGATGTTGGAGGAGGTGCTCCAATGTGTCATAGTGCGCTCTATCGTAGCGAGCGAGGAGCGCTTGAGTGTTGGCTATGCGCCATATGTTGGCAGCCTGGGCGGCAACTCGTTTGCCGGAGGTCTCTAGCACCTTGGACTCTTTGTCCGGGGGAGGAGCGTCACCTGTCGTTTGCGAGTGTGCCCTCTTGCGAGCATTCGCTACGACGATGGAGTCGAGTGGTAATTGTCCTTTGATGTAAGTAGGATCCCCAGGTGCTGATCTGTATTTTTTATCAATCCTGGGGTTTATCACTCGTGCCCTGGTGGGTTCTTTGAAAATGTCCTTGGCTGGTTTGAGGACCCCCTTCAACATTGGCAGAGTCTTTACATGTCTTTCTGAGGATGCAAAGGTGTCCATTAGAAAGTCATCTTCGATGGTATCAGAGTGAAGCTGCACCCCATGGTTATTGGCAGCACGTTCGATAAGAGCATTGAACGCTGCAGTATCCTCCGTAGGAGATGTCTTTGCCCCATAGAGTTGTGGATCCTGTGCATCGAGAGGTGCACTGGGGTCTGCAGGGTCGCCCCAAGTTTGATCAGGGTCCTGCTGGTCATCAGGGTCCGTGTCTACATGGTAGGGGACTTGGTCAGCCATGTAGTCCTCCAATGCGTCCGTATCGGAGCGTGTGGGGGAGAACCGGTGTGGATCCTGGTAGGATGAATGGAAGGGTTCATAAAGGAGAGGTTCCGATTCTGCAGGCAACTTCCTTTTTAGTGGGATCCTGAAAGGGTCCAATGGCGGCTCCGAAGTTATCCTTCGGTCCTGGAGAATCATTCTGCCAGTGCCGGCGTCGATGATACGTGCTGGAGACGTCTCAGCAGGTGTGACCGTAGGTTGGGTGACCCGTGTCCTGAGTTGGAACATTTTTGGGATTGTTGACGGAGGCAAGCCGAAGGTAATGTTGGTCGGCACCGAAGAGGCTGCGGGAGCTCCGACCGAACCGGAGCCCGATGTGTCCTGGAGGACAGGTGTGGTTTTGCTGCCTTGCGTCACACCAGGTCGTACTTGGGGCGCCTTCGAGGCTTTGGCACCGGCCAGGCTCGTAGAGGCGGCCGTAGATTTTTTCGGTGCCGGCGGGTCATCGAGTCGGGGTGAAGAGATCACCGTCGAAGTCTTCGATGCCTGAGGCTTAGGTGTCGTCGAGGGAGCGATGTGAGACACAGCAGGCGGTACGGCCCTTGGTGTCGTCGGTGCCGGTAGCCGAGCAGGTTTGTCGGTGCCGATGGCTTTTTTCCGTTTGTCGACTCCAACGTCGCCCGCCTCAAGTTCGGCACCGAAGTCCCTCTTGGTGCGGTCGGTGCCGACGCGGTGCGCTGGCGTCGAAGGCCTCGATCCGACTAGCGCTACTTTCAGTTTCGGTTTCGGTGGAACCTGAGCAGCTTTCGGTTTCGGTTTTGTGATAGGGAAACCAGCCTGTTTATGTAGTAATGGCTGCCGCTGAACGTCCGAGGCCGGGCCCGAGGGCGGGGCCGAAGAACTGCGGGATGGGTCTCGGGTAAGGCCCGAAGGCGATCCCTCGACCGGAGCCATAGGCTGTGGCACTGGTGTTTGAACGGTTTGAACAGGTAGGCCTTGTTCATCATTGGAGCTACTTTCTTCGGCCCCGAAGGCCTCCTCGTCGTCTCCTACCTCGGTGTCGTCTTCACCTCTGTGGAAGAGTGACTCGTCTTCCTCGTCCGATCCGGGTTCGTGTTCGGAAACGGGACTGGAGGGCAAGACTTCCAATTCCTCGACGTCCTCGGCCTCGCCGAAGATGTCTGTCGGGGCCGGTGCCGCGTGCTGCGCCTCGAGTCTCGCCGCTCGTCGATTCCGCAGAGTCTTCTTCGAGCGGAACCGGGCACAGGCCATGCATGTTGATTCGTCGTGGTCCGGCGAAAGGCATTTGTTGCACACCGGATGGACGTCGATGTGTGGGTACTTCGCATTGCATACCGGACACCTTTTGAATGGCGTCCTGGATTCCATCGTCGAAGTAGTCGATGGACAGGTAAATGCGAAAGCAGTCGGTGCTGAAAGTTAGTAAACTAACAAATTCTATCGAAACCCGATCGATAAACAGTACCGACGCGAACTAAAGGCCTTTTGGCCTTGAAAAAATATTTTCCTAACTTGAGCTAAGATAGCACATCCGAACCCAATGGCGGAAAAAAACAATCTGAGGATGGAGAGGATGCCCATGCGCACTGTAGTCCAGGGGAGGAGTCACCTATCCAAGGATACTTCGAAGACTCTTCCAGGACAACAACGTGCAAACATCCGGACCCAACACTAGGCGGCGATCTATGCACAGATATGAATTCAGCAGCCCACATGCCTCGAACCAGGCAGTTCAATAGTCTGATTCATGTGGAACTGCGATATCACTTTAGGCATTAATGTGGGGTTGGTACGTCGTAGAACTCTATTTGCGTGAACCTGTATGACTGGCTCTTGAATGGTTAGTGCCTGGAGTTCACTAACTCTTCTCAACAAAGTGATTGCCACTAAGAAAGCTACTTTCCAGGTGAGGAATTGAATCTCACATGAATGTAGAGGTTCAAAAGGTGGACCCATCAATCTGGTGAGGACCACATTCAGGTTCCACACCGGTGCTGGTGGGTGTGTTGGAGGAATCACTCTTTTGAGTCCCTCTAAGAAGGCTTTGATGGCAGGCACTCTGAATAAAGAGAGGTGCTGCCTGTTCTGAAGATAGGCTGCTATTGCGGTTAGGTGTATACGGATGGAGCTGTATGCCAGATTGCATCGGTATAAGTGTAACAGGTAACAGATGATGTTCGGAATGGATGCATCCAGCGGATTAATGTCATTGTTTTTACAGTAAATGACAAACCTTTTCCATTTAGCCGCATAGCAAGCTCTGGTCGTGGGTCTCCTGGCCTCCTTGATGATATTCATACATTCTGGAGGCAGGTTCAGGTAGCCAAACTCTAAGACTTCAGGAGCCAGATCGCCAGGTTCAGCTGTTGCGGATCTGGGTGCTGAATTTCGCCATGGTTCTGTGTTAAAAGTCTGGGTGTTAGCCGCAGCCTTTGATGCGGCACCTCGGAAAGTTCTAGCAACGTGGTGTACCATGGCTGGCGTGCCCACATTGGAGCAACCAGGATGAGTGTCATTGAGTGTTGCCTTAGTTTGCGTGCCACTAGCGGTATTAATGGCGCTGGGGGAAAAGCGTATGCAAATCTGCCTGACCAGTTCATCCATATCGCATTGCCCTGTGACTGTGGATGCGGGAACCTGGCGGCAAAGCTTTGGCATTTTGCGTTTTCCCTTGTGGCGAATAGGTCTATCTCTGGATGACCCCACTGCTGGAAGTACGGTTGGAGTACTGATGGATGTAGCTCCCACTCGTGCATTTGGTGGCTGTGTCTGCTGAGCAGATGCGCTATCTGGTTGTCCTTTCCCGGGAGGTGTTCCGCCATGAGGAACATGTTCCTCTGAATGGCCCACTTCCACATGCTCTGAGCCAGATGAGACAACTGTGGAGAGTGTGTTCCTCCCTGCTTCTGTATGTAGTACATGGCAGTCATGTTGTCCGTCCGGATCAACACGACTTTGTTGCACAAGTGTACCTTGAATGCCTTCATTGCCAGGAAGATTGCCATCAGTTCCAGAAGGTTGATGTGCATCTTCTTTTGCTGTGTTGTCCATAGTCCCTGCACTGTGTAATTGAGTACATGAGCTCCCCATCCCTGGAGAGACGCGTCCGCTGTCAGTATTATTTGTGGAACAGGCTCTTGGAACAGTCGGCCCTTGCAAAGGTTTTGTGGATTCCACCAATGCAGAGAGTTGTATGCCCGACTGCTCACCAACACTAGGTCTTTTAACTGTCCTTGAGTTTGATTCCATTGACGTGCCAAGCACTCCTGAAGCGGGCGCATATGTAGTCTCGCGTGCGGGACTATGAAGATGCAGGAGGCCATCATCAACTGCATGAACACTCACTCTGGAAGGGAGTGCTGAGGTTTGAACTTTTTTATCAGCAGTTGCATGCTGTTGATCCTCACCAAGTTTGGCTGAGCTTTGGCTGCCAGAGTGTCTATGGTCGCGCCCAGGTACTGCCGTACGTGGGCGGGTTGAAGATGTGACTTTGGATAGTTTAGTGAGAATCCCAGACTGTGAAGAAGGTAAATGGT
Source organism: Triturus cristatus (assembly GCF_964204655.1). Classification (NCBI taxonomy): domain Eukaryota; kingdom Metazoa; phylum Chordata; class Amphibia; order Caudata; family Salamandridae; genus Triturus; species Triturus cristatus. Next base: position 618,866,730 of record NC_140584.1, read on the forward strand.
GTGGGATATGTGGCTGGCACACTGCTGGGCTGACTTTGCCTGAACAAGCCAGTCGTCCAGGTAAGGGAAGACGTGAATGTGCTGTCTTCGTAAGTGTGCAGCCACTGTCGCTAGGCATTTGGTAAAGACTCTGGGCGCCGTCGTTACTCCGAAAGGGAGTACTTTGAACTGATATGCTGATCCTGAAGAGGGAACCGGAGATATTTTTTGTGTGATGGGTGTATGGGTATGTGGAAATACGCATCCTTTAAATCCAGTGCTGCTAGGAAGTCTCCCTGACTGAGTAACGGTAGAACCTGCTGGAGGGTGAGCATATGAAGATGCTCTGACAGAATGTATTGGTTGAGAGGTCTCAGGTCCAGTATAGGTCTGAGAGACCCGTCCTTTTTTGGGGATCAAGAAGTACAGAGAGTACACTCCTGACCCTTGTTGGTCTACGGGCACGATTTCTATGGCCCCTTTCTGCAGCATACTTAGTACTTCCTGCTGCAATAATGCCAAGTGCTCTGCAGACATAGGACGGTGTCTTGGCGGTATGTTGGGTGGATTGGATGTTAATTCCAGACAATAACCGAATTAGACAATGTCTCTGACCCACCTGTCTGTGGTGATGGATCTCCAGACTGGCAGGAACCGTTGGGAGTCTGCCCCCGACCGGTGTTATGTGGTCGGGGGGCAGTGACAAGACGTCACTGTTTGTTATTGGCAGAGGACCTGGTGTTGCTGTGTCCTCGTCCTCTGCCTTTGGTGCTGGATCCACGATATCCACCCTATTGTTTTTATTATAGGTACTCTGGGTACCTCCTTTATTGTACTGCGGCTGGGACCCCTGACCTCTAGCTGCTCCTCTATTCCCGGGGCGACGAAAGGAGCCACTCCGAAACTGCTGCGACTGTAGAGCCCACATAGATTTCGCAGTTTGTGTCCTTTTTAATCTTTTCTAGGGTAGTGTCAACCTCGGGGCCAAATAAAAAGTCTGGGTTAACTGGTTGATTTAAGATATTGTTTTGAATTTCAGGTTTGAAACCGGATATTCTCAACCATGCGTGCCTCCGCAACATCACACTAGTGTTGATTGCCCTCGCTGCAGAGTCAGCTGCATCTAGTGCGCATTTGATGGACGCATTTGTAATGAGTTGTCCCTCTCTGATGAGGAGCTCCGCTCCATCTTTGTATTCATCTGGTAGGTGTTCTAGCAGTGTTTCTAGGGTATCGTAGTGTGACCTGTCGTATCTGGCCAGGAGTGCCTGAGTGTTGGCAATGCGCCAGTTGTTTGCTGCTTGTGCTGCTATCCTTTTCCCTGATGTTTCTAACACTTTGGATTCCTTGTCCAGAGGCGGAGCATCCCCGGTAGTCTGTGAGTTAGCTCTCTTGCGAGCATTCGAAACTACCATGAGTCCAACGGCAATTGACCCTTAATGTACATGGGGTCTCCTGGGGCAGGTTTGTATTTCTCTATTCTCGGGTTCAATACCCGTGCTCTGGTTGTCTCCTTAAAGATGTCCTTAGCATGTTTAATAACCCCTTTTAACATTGGCAGAGTTTTGACCGTTCTTTCTGATGTGGAGAACGTGTCCACCAAGAAATCCTCCTACACAGAGTCAGAATGAAGTTCCACTCCGTGATTGGCAGCCGCTCTTTCAATGAGTGCGTTAAAAGCAGCAGTATCTTCAGTGGAAGATGGTTTTATATTATAAAGATGAGTGTCAGGAGCATCTTGTGAGTCTCCTGGGTCATTAGGGTCTCCCCATGCCTGATCCTGGTCTTGCCGTTGGTCATCAGGGTCATTATCCACAGGATAAGTTGTATCCTCAGTATAGCCTTCTCCTGCATCCGTCTCCGAGTGTGTGGGAGAAAAGGATGGGGGGTCCTGATCATATGTGTGGTAATGTTCTACCAGCACTGGTGTCGAACCGAAAGCCAGTTTCCTTTTGAGTGGAATTTTGTATGAGTCCAAAGGCTTCTCCGTTATAATTCTCTGCTTGCGGAACAACAGTCTACCAGTGTCGACGTCGATAAACTGGTCCCGTCAGTCTTCAACATCAGTCCTTTCTGTGGACACTGTTCTTGGTTGTTCGATACTTTTCCGAAGTTCGAACATCTTAGGTGTTCCCGGTGGTGGCAATCCAAACTTGATCGGTGCCGGCGCCGAGTGAGTCTTGGCGGCCTTGTTCGGTTCGGGACCCGTTTTCGGTTCGAGAGTGACCCGGTCCCTGATGCGCTTTAGGGACTCCGACACCTGTTGTAACGTGAATGCCGACGGTGCTTTGGATCCGACAGGCTCTTTGGAAGCAGGCCTCGACGCGGTCTCCGGTGTCTTGCCAGTCTTCGGGGCTTCGGTACGAAGTTTGGGATAGACGCCTTGCTGATCCGGAAATTTGGCAGTCTCAGCACTCCTCGGTGTTGATGTAGTCGGATCAACCGCCTTGACCTTGGTCGACGGTGCTCCGACCTTCGGTGCCAGAGGCCTCTGCGTCTTCTCAAGACCGAGGGCCTTCTTCTGTTTCTCGGTGCCGAGGTCCTTTTTTGGTTTCTCGGTACCGAAGTCCTTCTTCGTTTTTTCGGCTCGGATGTCCTTTTGTGTCGACGGATTGGAAGGTGTCGACGGATTGGAAGGTTTCGACGCCTTCGATCCGACCTGAACCAGTTGCACTTTCGGTTTCGATTTGACCGGTGCAGGTTTTGGTTTCGATTTCACAGAATCGGCTCCAGTCTTTCGAAATGTTCGAAACCGGGCCTTTAGGCGGGGCTGTAGAACGATCCGACCGATCTTGGGTAATGCCCGCAGGCGATCCCTCGACCTGAGCCTTATCAAGACTATCTGTCACGGCCTCCCTATCGACGGGTTGGCCTAGCTCATCCCCTGAGCTATCTTCCTCGGCCCCAAGGGCCTCATCGTCGTCTCCTACCTCGTCGACCACGTCTTCGTACTCGAGGATCTCCTCATAATCGTCGTCGTATTGGGATTCCTGCTCCGAAGCAGGGCTCTAGTCTACCTCTTCGACGCTCTCGACGTCTTCATCCTCGGTGCCGAATATGTTAACCGGGGTAGGCGCCGATTGTTTGGCCTCCAATCTAGCCGCTCGTCTATTCCGAAGGGTCTTCTTCGACCGGAACCGGGCACAGGCCATACACCTGGACTCATCATGATCCGGTGATAAACATTTGTTGCACACCGGATGGACATCGATGTGTGGATATTTAGCGTGACAGAGGACATCTCTTGAAGGGAGTCCTCGATTCCATCTTCGAACGTCTATCGCTGGTCGGACCGAAACTCGGTCCGAGAAGGTGAATACGTTTGAGTAACAAGTTTAAGGTGGTCTCGGTACCGAACGCAAACAATACCGTCGATACCTAAAGGCTGTCGGCCTTAAATAAAGTTTTCCTAACTTGAGCTAAGATAAGCACATCCGAATCCAATGGCGGAAAAAAACAATCTGAGGATGGAGAGGATGCCCATGAGCACTGTAGTCCAGGGGAGGAGCCACCTATCTCGTGATACTTCTAAGACTCTTCCAGGACAACAATGTGCAATCATCTGGACCCAACACTAGGCGGCGATCTATGCACAGATATGAATTCAGCAGCCCACATGCCTCGAACACTTATATTATCGCTGTCATCTGAGTGGAGCATGCCGGGTGGGCAGATAGAACGCAAGGGGATGAGGCGCCAGGGTATGACACGATTGGATTGGGTGAGGCCAGGACATCACACGGGGAGGGGGAGGAAGGGGGAAGAGAACGGATGGGTAGGAACCTCAAAGGGGAGAAGCATGGGGGGGGGGGGGGAGAAAGCATGGTGGCTTGCAGGGAACAGATGAGTTGGTGAACAAGCATTGGCCGCGCGGCAGTAAAAGTACCGCCGCGCGGCAGTATAAGTACCGCCGCGCGGCCGTAAAAGCGAAAGTCATCGCGATTGCGATCACTCAAAGCGAAAGTAATCGGGATGACGCGCTAAAGCATGCTAGGGTTGCGCACGCAGCAGCGGGGGGAGGGGCGGAGATGGTGCTGAAGACTGGCGCAGGAAAGGCAGATGGCTGGGCGAGAAGGGAGGGGGGAATTCGGGGAACAGCTGTGTGCGTGCACGCCATCGTGCACTCAAGCTTGTAGCCAGCACAAAAATGTGGGTAGCACTTTCAGAACCCACCTACTAAATGTCTTGCCAGACCAGCGCATGCGCTGGGTCAGGCGAGACCTAAAAAGGAGCCCAGATATTCCTAGCAGGAAATAACAAGCATTTACAATGCAACGGTCTCGGCATTGTTAAAGTTAGAGCTATTGGCATTGCTCGTCATTTTTGTTTATGTTTTTAAAACATTTAACCCCTTCTCCGCGGCGGAAATTCCGCCGCGGCGCTGGGGGGGTTTGGGGGCACAGCGGTGGCGCGGTGCTCATGACTGAACCGCGCCGTCATGAGCCACGGGCGAGCTGTGCTCATGACGGCGTGGTTCCGTCATGACTCCGCCCACTCTCTAATTCGCCCGCACAGGCGGGGAATTCGAGCCGCGTGGGAGGAGCGGCCGCCAACGGCCGCTCCATGACGGAACCACGCCGTCATGTGCACACGGCACCCGTGTCTCATGACGGCGTGGTTCCGTCAAGGGCACAGAAGGGGTTAAAGAAACGGCATTGTTATTTACAATGTCAATAGCTTAATCACTCTCAAATGCGAGACCTATTGCATTTGCACCCACACACAGAGCCACCCACACACACACACACAGCCACCCACACACACACACACACACACAGCCACCCACACACACACACACACACAGCCACCCACACACACACACAGCCACCCAGCCACACACACACACACACACACACACACAGCCACACACACACAGCGCCACCCACACAGCGCCACCCACACAGCGCCACCCACACAGCGCCACCCACACAGCGCCACCCACACAGCGCCACCCACACAGCGCCACCCACAGCGCCACCCACACAGCGCCACCCACACAGCGCCACCCACACAGCGCCACCCACACAGCGCCACCCACACAGCGCCACCCACACACAGCGCCACCCACACACAGCGCCACCCACACACAGCGCCACCCACACACAGCGCCACCCACACACAGCGCCACCCACACACAGCGCCACCCACACACACACAGCCACACACACACACACAGCCACACACACACACACAGCCACCCACACACACACAGCCACACACACACACACAGCCACCCACCCACACACACACACAGCCACCCACCCACACACACAGCCACCCACCCACACACACACAGCCACCCACCCACACACACAGCCACCCACACACACACACACACACACCCACACAGCCACCCACACACACACACACACAGCCACACACACACACAGCCACCCACACACAGCCACACACACAGCCACACAGCCACCCACACACACACAGCCACACACACAGCCACACAGCCACCCACCCACACACACAGCCACCCACCCACAAACACACAGCCACCCACCCACACACACAGCCACCCACCCACACACACAGCCACCCACCCACACACACAGCCACCCACCCACACACACAGCCACCCACCCACACACAGCCACCCACCCACCCACCCACACACACAGCCACCCACCCACCCACACACACAGCCACCCACCCACACACACAGCCACCCACCCACACACACACAGCCACCCACCCACACACACACAGCCACCCACCCACACACAGCCACCCACACACACACAGCCACCCACACACACACAGCCACCCACACACACACAGCCACCCACACACACACAGCCACCCACACACACACACAGCCACCCACACACACACAGCCACCCACACACAGCCACCCACCCACAGAGTTACCCACCCCACCCACAGAGTTACCCACCCACAGAGTTACCCACCCACAGAGTTACCCATTACCCACACACAGAGTTACCCACACACAGAGTTACCCACACAAAGACAGCCACCCACGCATAGAGCCACCTACAAAAAAAGCCACCCACACAGGCACAATATAAATATTTTACTATTCGTATGCGAAATGTTGAAATTGTATTTTGATAGGTAGGATGTGGTGGAAAAAAGGAAAAACATTTAAAATAAAGCTAATCCCGTTGTATGATACTTCCTACGCGGTCACGAATGAAGAACCCCATAGGATTTGAAAGTCCATCAAATTAAATAAAAAAATCGATTCTACTCGTGCAGGCATGTGTACATGTCCATTCGAATATTACAAACATGGTAACTAAATAACCAAAATTATTGCAAAATCAATATAACCCCCCAAAAAAATCGCTTTGAGAAAATGACCCTTTGTTGTGTGTTAACGCATCGCATATATGATTAAAGTCGGGATAATCCCTGAAAATGTAGAGAGTGGAGAGACTAAATAAGAGAGCGCAAAGGCCAAGTGACTGAGAGAGGGTCAGTGAAAGAGTAGAGGCCCGGTGAGAGGGTCGGAGGAGAGCAGAGAAGAACACTGACAGAGAAGCCATGTAGCGCAGCAGAGAGGCCAATGGATAGGGTCTGAGGGCAGTAGAGAAGCACATTGACAGAGAGGCCAAGAGATGGGTAGTGTGAGAAAGTGGCTCTGTATATACTGTTCCCTAATAGGTACAGGGTGTACAGAGTCCACAGTCCCCCAGAGGCTGATAGAGGTCAAAGTTAGGTATGACCTTACTCTCAAAAGTGGTAGCTTGGTCGAGCAGTAAGGCAGTACCAGAGGACAGTGTAATGCATTTATTGTACACACTCAGTCAGCAAATGGTTTCACACACTCAATAACTGAACTCTAGGCCAATGGTTTATATATATAAAATATATGCTTGTTTTATTTTTAGAACCACAAAGGGGGTAAAAATATACTTTCTCAGAATGAGAGGTTGAATATAAATACTTTTGTCTTAAGCAATAAATTTGTGTAAACAGTCACAGTTGGTTGCAATAAACAATCCTATTTTCTAAACATAACAATGCATTGAGCTCAATGGTAAATTCAGGTTATTTGTAATAAATTACTTTTCAGATTACTTTTGGAATTCCAGGTCTGGCTCCTAGATCCAGCCTTGGGTTAGTATTCAGAATCAAGTGATGAAAGTCGACTTAATAACTGTAATGATTTTTAAATAATATTGAGCTATTTCAAAAGTTAGCACTTAGAAAATATTTCAAAGAAAACATTCAATGGATCTCTATGGCAAGAAATTCAAATTGCAGGTAGAGTACTTTATCGTTACTTTAGTAATCCAGGACTGGGTACCTAGACCCAGGACTGGGGTCCTTATCAAAAACAGGTAAGTAATTTCGTTTGCAGAAATGGTACGATTTTAAAAGAATATTTCAAATTTGCAAAAATAGACACTTAGAAGAAATTTCACAGAAAAGCAGACAATGGTTTCCTATGGGAGAAAAATGAGTTAGAGGTAAGTATAGTTGTGAAGACTTTTCAGGGTCAGGGCTGGGCACCAAGATCCAGCACTGGGAGCTCACCTAGGAGCAGGTGAGTAAATTCGTTTTTGTCACTTGGCTGATTTTTGGTGAATATTTGCAGTTTTGAAAAGTTCACACTTAGAAGATTTTTGAAGAAAAAGCCAGTCAATGTTACCCTATGAGGAAAATGAAGTTAGCGGTTTAAGGGTAAGTACTCGACTGGCAGAGTTGAAATTCCGGGCATGGAGTCAGGGGTCCCCCAGTGTCAGGTAGGTACAGTTGGTTCACCCTCAGCGGTTTCAGGACGGCCGGGTGCAGAGAGAGTTAGGCCCAATGTTATCCTATGATGGATAGGGGGGCCTTGGTTGGTGGCTGCTGTCTGGCAAGCCACGCGGCTGTGGGAGCTGGGCTCCTGGTCACTTACTCAGGGCAAGTGGGGAAGTAGATTAGTGTAGAGAGGGCACTGCCAGGGCGGCTGGGTGCAGGGTGCTTTTGAGCCTTCGGGCGCTCAATGGAAATCAATGGGAATGTTCCGATTTGGAAAAAGGCTGCAGGCTCGGGGACGAGGATGTTTCAGGTGCCACCACCACTTCGAGAGGTAAGTTGGGTAGTTGTAGGTTAGGTGGGTACCCCGGGATTGGGCACAGGGGGCCGCAGGGCGCCGGGTGCAGGGGTGCCTTTTGACGTCGGGAATCTTACCCTCTGGTTGATCGCGGTTGGAGTGGCACTCGGTTATGAGGCTGCAGGCTTCTTCCGGGATGTCGAGGGGGGTCCTTGGGTGCCGGACTCGGGGTCACAGTCGCCGTGGGGTCGTCCTCAGGGTCTTTGTCCACTCCGGCACTGGCCAGGCTTGGCTGGTGCAGAGGGTGTTGGGTCCGCGGTTCCGGGCTGCTGCCAGGGGATAAAAATAGGTTTCTTGAGTAGAGCCTCTACTCATGGGAGTCCCAGGGGCTTAGAGCCAAAAGGTAGCCAGGTCCTCCGGGGTTGGTGAGGTTGCTGGCCACGAGAGATGCCGCGCTGGTGCAGGTTCGAGAGTCGACAGGCCGGTAGGGCTGGGGCCAAAGCAGTTGGTGTCTTCTCCTCTTTTTAGCAGCTGCAGGGCAGGTCCTTGTTCTTCTTGCTCTTCTTGTAGTTTTCTATCTGGAATCTGAGGAAGGAAGGTTCAGGGTGCCCCTAAATACTAGATTTAGGGGCGTTACAGGTAGGTGAAGGCCAGGGACCAATGGGTCCTGGTCCTGGGGTGGGTACACCCCCTATCCTGCCTCTCTCCTGTGGGAGGGGGGCAATAGCCTAATCCTGATAGGGTAGGGCCTCCCATCTTCAAGATGGCGAGAGCCCGGAGATGTGCTTCACCTCGCCTCCCCCACCTGAGGGGTGGGGTGGGCAGGCTGGCACATCCCCTGTCCTTGTATGGGGTTTCCGGCCAAGCTTCCCGCCAGAGTGGGGGGTTGCAGTGGCCTGGGGAAACTCCAAATGGCGGCCTGCCTTTGAAGCTTCCCTTTGCTCATCCTGGGGGAGGAGATTTCTCACCTCACCCAGGATGTGCATTGTTGCAGGCCCGGGAGAGCAGGGGCTCTCCCACCCAGGGGTCCAGCAACGTGTCTGCTGTGTGGCAGCCTGGGCAGCCTCAGAGCAGACGTGGATTGTAAGTTAGCTGTAAGGGGGCATCTCTAAGATGCCCTCTGGGGTGCTTAGTACATTAAATCCTACACTGGCATCAGTGTGGGTTCAATGTGCTGAGAAGTTTGATACCAAACTTCCCAGGCTTCAGTGTTGCCAATATGGTGCTGTGGAGCTCGTGTTTGACAAGCTCTCAGCACCATGTACTCTTAAATGACAGCACTGCACTTACAGTGCCCAGGAATGGACCCGGGTACTGTAGGGGCACAGGGCTCCTGCGCCCACACCATAGGTGTAATGCATCCAGCTAGAGGGGTGGCTGACATATGCCTTGGCAGTGTAGGTGATGGGCATGGTACACAGTGATGTGTGCCATGTCGACTCTTTGTTTTGTCCTGCACCCAGACACTCAGCCTGCAAGGGCAGTGTGTGTGTGTAAGGGTACAGGGCCTCTGAGGGTGGCACAATGAGTGCTGCAGCCCTTAGAGGCCTTCCCTGGCCACAAGGCCCTGGGTACCTAGGGTACCATTTACTAGGGGCTGACATGTGGCTAGGGTTTGCCAATTTGGAGTTTGTGTGGTTTAAGGAAGGAACATAGGCCCTGGGCACCTGATTGGCAGGAACCCAGGGTACACTCAATCGAAGTACATTCAGCAATTTAGCAAAAAGTGGGGGCATACCATGCAAGAAAGATGGCACTTTCTCACAGGTAGGGTCTGAGGAGAGCAGAGACGCACACTTAGAGAGGCCAGGTAGCGCAGCAGAGAGGCCCTGTGTCTGAGGCGGGAGAGCCTGGCACTCAGTGATGGCGCAGACATGGCCTCCGGCTCATGCAAGGTCTGAGCTCGCGCCTGGTTGGGGGAGGGGGTCTGCCCCGAAGGGAGGCGCTCTAAGTGGAACACGCAGGCCTCACAAGCACTGAATTCTCCGTGCGACATGTGTATCGCTCTAATCTTTCCACACACATTTACTTTCCCATTCTTCTTCCGATTTGTCACCCCTCATGCCTCCCTCCGGCACCTCAACCCCCATCCTCCATGCTCCCACCGGCCCCTCCAGCCCGCCCTCCCTCTGTGGCAGAGGGAGGGCGGGCTGGAGGGGCCGGTGGGAGCATGGAGGATGGGTGTGGAGGTGCCGGATTGGATCGGTCACTCTGCACTGGCTTTTGTACGCAGCCCTCGAGGGGACTGAGCTCCTGCGCCCCGCTCCGGTGCTGGGGTGGGAGACGGTGGGGGTGACAGGGCAGGGGGTGGATTTCCAGCCTCACTTGTCTCCGGATGTTTGGGGGGCATCATGGGGGGAAGCTTTCCCCACATCAGAGTAACTTTCGCTGATATTTGGGTCCCTTGTCCTGAGCCACGGAGCACGTGCGCATCCGGGGCCCAAATAAACTACAATTACAACAGCACAAAGCGAAACAAATACTGCACAATGTACACAACAAGTTAAAGCAAAAGAAGAATACGTAATTTGGAAAAAAATAAAGCCACATACATGGTCGGTTCAAAAGTTACGAAAAAAGCAACGTAAAAGTTATGAAGAAAGCAACGTTGAAAAAGAAGCAATAAATATACGACGAATAGGTAAAAACAATGCTAAAGAAAACAGTTCATTAGCGGAGACATTTCCCATAACCCAATGGCTGAAACAGGTGAATTACAAGTAAAAATGTTGAAACCATCAAGTACTGGCAAAACTGTTGACTTACCTGGCGAGAGCCATGAACACCGCCGCCTTTCTCCGAGGCGAAGCAGAAATGCCTCGGAGAAAAGCAGCGGCGGTTTCGAATTCGGGGGCGTGTTTTTCTTTACTCTCCTCTTGCCATTGGCTGGAGGAGATAATTAGAAAAGTTGGAAAAAACACGCCCCCGAATCCGAAAAGGACGGGGCCTGTTCGGAGTGACGGAACTCTTCTCCAATGGCTGGCCAGCATTCAAGAGGCCAGCCAATGGAGAACAGGGGAGAAGAGGGGCGGGTTCAAGCTCCTCTTCTCCAAGTCATTATGTCTCGCGAGCGAGACTGCGCAAGCGCAGCCTTCGCTAGCCGAGACCTAAAAAGAAACAGCCAACTCCACATGTGCCTAAGGCTGTAACAGAGGAAAAGCAAGATGGAGGAACTGGCAAAAGCGATAATGGGATAGAAAAGGGGGAAAAGGAGGATTTACAGCAACAAAGTGATATAGACACTGGCTTTATTTCGGGAGAAACAGTGGAAGTGACTGAATTAAGTATGTTAAGAATGGGATTTCAAGCAGAGAGCAGACCGTCGGAAGTTGAGATTGGACTAAGAGCTGAAGTTTCTAGCAGGGAGAGTGATTCAGGGGAGAAGTTCTTTTCTCTGTCAGACCCTTCGGATCTCTCGGATGATGACTGTGAAATAGGTCTTAAAACAGGCTCCCTGGAGGGATCAGTAATGAGCATGGGCAGCGATTTGAATAGCACAAATCTAGAAGAGGAAAATTTGGAGACAACTATGGTACGTAAACAAACAAATAAGGCCAGTAGCAACTAAGAATCTGGTGTGGGATTTTTCCTCCTCAGTTGAAATGACCCCTGAAGCTGCTAAAACAGGTGACCTAGTTGAGGGTGGCCCAGTAGAAAAAACAGACAGATATCCTTGGAGTCAATTTATCGATGTATTTCAGATCAAAGAGTGGAGACTCGGATGGAGAACGCAAAAACCCACACAGCATGCCGCAAACTTCAAAATACAGTCAGAAGGATTGCAAATACGTGCAATGAATTTACTGAGAGGATGAATGAGGCTGAGGAAAGAAGCTCTACACTGGAGGATGAAATGGCAGCACAGAAGGCTGTCACAGAAGATACAAGTCTACATAGAGATGATATACAAGCTAAGCTTGCGGACCTGGAGAATAGACTTCGGAGTAATAATCTTAGAATTTTAGGGGTGCCTGAGGGGATTGAGGGACAAGAGTCAGCAAGTTTGTAGTGGAGCTGTTTGCAGAGGCCTTTCCGGAGCTGACTGGGTGGAAATGAGCTAATTAAGTACAAAGGGCACATAGGTTCCCATTTAAACAGCGGGCGGCGAAAGCTTGACAATCTGATTTAAGACCACGGGCGATCTTGATCTGTTTGAACAATTTTTTGGCACGCCATGCAATTTATGATTTTGCACGGCCTGATAGAAAGAGGGAGGGGAAGGGCACGCAATTTTTTGTAATGCCCGATTATTGTCATCAAACGGTGGAGAAAAGGTGGCAGCAGCGTCAGTTATTCACTTCCCTTCAGGGAAATGGGGCACAAGCTTTTTTGTTACAACCTGCCACACCTAAAGTAATTCTTAAGGGGCACACGCGTTTTTTCACTTCAGAGGTGCAAGCCAAAAAGTATCTGATGTCTATCTAAGGGGACTGTGGGCTATGTAATGAGCTTCTTTTTTCTGGCTTTGAAGAAATGATAAATGGGGACATATGAAGATTTATGGGATTGTGGTAACAAGGCTAATAAATCAATTGATGTCTTCATGGGATGTTGCAAAATGCTAGGTTTAGATTATAGTTTAGCCAGGAATATGTTAGAAGGGTGGGGGAACACAGGGTTGTAAACTCACTTTCCATCACAAGGGCCATTGGCCCTGTTGCCTATTTTTTGGGGAAAGGGTGGAGGGAGGGGGATCCTTGGGACACGGGGTGATATGAGTGCAGGGCCAGGGTTAGGACACGGAGAATGCGGGGAGGTAATAGGGTGGGAGAAAAATTCAATCCATGATGATAAAAATACGACATTTATGAGTAGCTCTATCAAGGTTAACCTTATGATGTATATAGTGTTAGGACGACGTGTAAGATATGGTGGATAAAATTAGCGATTTTGTGTTAAGGGTTTGTTCGTTTAATGTTTGTGGTCTGAACAACAAAAGTAAAAGATTACGGATTGCAGCTGATCTGCGATTAATGAATCCTGATATTGTATGTATACAGGAAACGCATATACCCTGGGACAGACGTATGGTGATGAAGTTATTGGGATTTAGTTTAGTAGTGGCATCCCATCAGACTGTTATGAACAGGGGGGTAGCTATAATGGTTGGACATGGATTAGGAGTGATTGGGAAGACCAAGGCTGATAATTCCGGGAGGTGGGCTATTGCAGAATGGGTAACAGATGGTAAGAAGATAGTTATATGTACAGTTTATGGCTCACATTTTGATGAAGCACAAATACTAGCAGGACTGAATGTCGAGTTAGCGATGTGGGACCCTCAGTTGATTCTATGCGGAGACTTCAATGTACATGTGGAAGGTCAGGAGTGGGATCCTAATAAGAAAAAGTATGCAGGTCGGAAACCCAAGGTTTTTAAAGCCTTACGGCAACTCATCATGGATTAGTTGATGCCTGGGTAACCCTAAATCATGTTGATCCGGGATATACTTTTTATTCGCATCCGCACCATAAGTTAGTAAGACTTGATTATGTTTTTATGCCAAGACAATATATGGTGGGAGCAAAAATGCAGATATGGCCCAGGATAACGACAGATCATGGCCCATTGTTACTAGATGTGAATTTAGGTGTTCAAAAGAGGGTGGGCAGATCCTTTACGTTCAATAGGAAACTTTTGCTGAATAGGTTATTTGTTGAACACATGAAAGCTTGGTGTTTACAATTTTTTTGAAATTAATAGAGGATCAGCCTCAACAGCTATGATATGGGCCGCAATGAAGGCCAGACTGCGAGGAGAGACAATTAGTTACGGATGGGGCAAGAGGAAGCAACAACAGGATATGATGCGAGGACTTCTAGACAATCTAAGAAATGCAGAACAGGAACTTATTCAGGAAATAAGAAGGGGGGTTGAAGACAAGAGTATACAAACAAAGATAGCTTGTTGTAAGGCTAAGATTAACCAGGTCTGGAGTAAAGGATATTGCTTGTCAATATAAGGCATATAAAGAATAAAGATCTGAATTTGGAGAAGCCACAGGTCGGTGTCTGGCGCAGAGATTGCGGGTTAAGCATACGCGGCAAAAATTAAGTGCATTGAAGTACTCAGCTGGGAACATGGTAGAGAATATGGAGGGTGTATTAGGAATTTTTCATGCATTTTATAAAGAATTATATTCTCATGAGGAAAGGAGTAAGCAGGCTATTATGGCTTTCCTGCAGAAAATAGATTTATTAAAACTAGGATTAGAGGAGCAGAAAATACTTGATACTTTGATAACAATGGAAGAGAGAGGAGGCAGTGGCCTCCCTGGCCCGAGGAAAAGCAGCAGGCCAGATAAACTACCACTTGAGATGTATCAAGTGTTGTTTCAGGTGTTAAAGGAGAATATGTTGGCTGTCATGCAAGAAGCACAGATTGGAAAATCGCCGCCATCATGGGACGAGGCCAACATAGTGGTATTTAAAAATAAAGACCAACCACCAGAACTACCAGGGTCTTGTAGGCCCATTTCTCTATTAAATGAAGATGGTAAAATATATGCAAAAATTTGGGCAATGAGGTTGGCAAGGGTGATTACCCCATTGGTCTCTATACATCAGCATGGGTTTATACCCGCCAGGAGCACGGTCAACCATATAAATAGAGTAGTTTCTTTAATAGACTATGCACATGTACAACACGATAAGCTGGGATTGAAATTCCTGGGCACTGAGAAGGCGTTTGACCGTGTCTCCTGGCCTTTTTTATGGGCAATTTTATATTAGATGGGATTTGGCCCACGATATGTTCAGGCTATTCAAACCATGTATATATCACCTAAAGCTAGAATATGTGTAATGGGTAGAGAATTGGAGCCGGTGTTTATAACAAGGAGAACAAGGCAGGGGTGTCCCTGCTCCCCATTGTAATTTGCATTATATATGAACCCATTTTTATGTATGCTTGAAAATAGCAATAGGATCAGATCTATGGACAATACTCAGCCTGAGTATTAGCCTATGCAGATATTGCGGTGGCAACATCGGATCCACCCGAGGCGATTGAGGAGATAGAACGGCTTGCCCAAGGATATGGGGAAGTGTATGGATATAAATTAAATCTGGCAAAGACTCAGATTCTCTATACGGAGGGGGTATGTCCAGAGGACCCCCGGGTGGTGATGGAAGCTACATATCTGGGTATAAAAATTAGGATGGATTTACAGCAGCTAATAGAAGTTAATTGGGGAAGTATAGTTGCTGGGGTTCAGCAGATGCTGGACCGATTGGAATGCCTTCATTTGACATTAGTGGGAAGGTGCAATGTCCTCAAGATGTGTGTATTACCCAAAATCATGTATTATTTTAGAGCAGTACCATTAGAGCTAACTCGCATACAACTTCGAACTGTACAAGCTATTGCCGATATGTTTCTCTGGAGTCAAAGAATAGCCTGGAGGGCTTTTAAATATATGATGTTACCACAGGATCGAGGTGGATGGGCTGTACCCAACTTTGCTTTTTATTATTACATTTGTCTCTTTCAAAATATGAGGGTTATGTTAACAGGGGAGGAAGTTGAAACATTGGCAGAAACACCGTCAATATATCAGTCTTTGATGGGATCCGAGGTGAGAAACTGTTTGTTAAAATTTTTGGAGTTAAGCTATTATAAGAGAACGCTATTCAAGATGGCAATGGCGGCATATAAAGCTTGGAAGCTATTTAGAAAGAGAATAGGGGTAACAGGAATTTGTTATTATACTCCTATAAACAATGTTGCTGCTTGTATTTTGGGATTTTAGAATGTAGAAATGGAGAGCAAAAGGGATTAGGCAACTAGGTGACTTTAAGGATGAGGTATTTGTTACATTTAAAATGTTATCAGAGATTTGCGCTGCAAAAAAATGACTTCTTCAAATATTTGCAAATAAGAGATAATTTTTTGAAGCGGAAAAAGCAAAGGGGGATGAAAAGTTGGCCACTTGTCGAGGCAATCAGACAAGGGGCTAGAATAGGTACACTGTATCAAATATTGATGGATGAACAGCAAGATGATTTGGAAACGCAAGATAGGAATTGGGGTTCCCGGCTACATCAAGATGGAATCAATAGAAGTTGCAGGGAAAATCTTGTCAGCTAATTTGAAAAGCCAACATTTTAAGACAATATTTAATCTGTGTCTCACACCTCTAAAAATGATGAAATGGGGAGCCACAAATGATAGATGTTTTCATTGTGCAATGGAGAGGGCGAATATTATCCGTATATTTTTCGGGTGTGTGCAATTAATCTTATGGAAGAAACACATTGCGTTTTTTTATCAGAGATAACGGGGGTTAATGTACAGATAATGATGGATATAATTCTGACAGGAATTGGGGAATCCCTCAAACCGGGGCAAGAGTGCTATCCATTTAGATATTTGTAGCAGTGACGGTAGCCAGGCTGTGTGTGGCATCGCTGTGGTTGCAACAGGAAGCTCCTTTTGAAATGTTGCGGGCAAAATTTTATAATATTTTTTATTTGGAATCTAGCTTATACTCTATGAAATCAATGAAAAAACAAAAATTGGGTATTCAGATATGGGGGCCCATGATAGACCATATGAAATAAGTAAGTTGAATAAGGGATAGATTATGTATTGATTTGTTCGATTATTTACTAATTTTATTTTTTTATTCTGTATAAACTATATGGTGATTTGTGGGCTTAAATATCTATGTAACTGATTTTGATTGTTATCTATCATGGATTGAATAAAAAAATTCAACAAACAAAAAAAGAAAAAAAAGAAAGGGTGTTATGGACTTGGTGAGCAATACATAGATGCTGTCCACAGATCAGGAAATACTTTGAACACGTTTTAATGAAAATAACATATCTAAACAAAATAAGTACTAACATAAAATGCCCAGAAGCTCTCAGCATAAGTCAGCACAAGAATTCTTTCCTTGGGGCGGAATTAGAACTGAAGGAGAAAGCATCATCAGCTAGGGGGCACATGAACTCAATGAGAAAAGGGGTGGACAGCCTTTTATGTTGAAGTACTATGCATCTCGCATCCCTTACCGGATGGAAATAGATAATCAGACAATGGAACTCGTATCCGTGGTAAGTGATAATCAGACGTTCTACTCAGACATAAATGTGATGAAACATAAAAGTACCCCTTAAGCCTGTCAATTTATGATTCCAAATTACAAATTGGACATATGGGAAACACATCTTAGCAAGACAAGGCAATGAGCAAACTATAACCAGAAGTGAGCAGGAGAAAGAATGCAATGACAAGATGCCAGTGGAGCAGCAGTCAAGAAATAAGAGCAATGAGGAAAAATAGTGAAGAGAAGTGAGAACTGAGGTACACCTGCGAAGAAGCACAAAAAGTAGTTAAGTGGAGCAGCAGCAAGTAGATGAATAGCAGTAAGGAAATGAGAAGTCTGAGAGGGAGCAGCGAGGATGAAATATAGTGGGGCAGCAACAAAGAAAAGGGGCTGTCAGGCAGCAGAGAGAATGAGGGGCAGCAGAAGCCTTGCAGTGGAGCAACGAGAATTTGCGCAGTACTGTAGAAATGATCATGTAGTGCAGTTGCAGCAGTATAGAATCAATAAATGCTGAATCAGAACATACAAAAACACTAGTTTGTAGGTAACAGACAGCGACAGGAGTTCACAGATTACCCCAGAACATGTGTGACAATGAGCACAGTAGACTCTGGATGTCACAAGACAGTCTTATAGTCCTTACGTTTTTCAGCGATGCCGGTCCCTCTCTCGATGTCTCTCATAATAGTCTTCTGGTCGGTCATCAGTGTGCACCCCTTCCCGGTGCCTCCTGCCACTGCTCTCCCGTGAACGGCTGGAAGAGCGATCTCGTGACCGGTGCCTTTTTCTAAATGAAAAAAGAGCAAGGTTTCCAGTCTAATGTATGGAAACAGGTTATAATATTTGGGGGTGCAGGGTGAGAGGAGGACCAGAGTCATTAATCTAGAACCTCTTAAACGTGGATCCTCCACCAGAGAATCCATGGCCCTTAATCTACATAACCCATACATGCAAGGCCCATTTGTGAACAGAGCTTCTAAACTAGAGTACACTAGCCCTGGATACACCCTCTCTGGACTCAGAAACCAGAATCGTATTCTCACAGCTCCACCATCAGGAATTCATTCTGGAGGATCCTGAATCAAGTATATTCTGCCCCAGAAACCAAGAAACCAGGCCCTCTGACCAACAAAGCCTCGGAACTCAGGTCCTTTAACTCCCACATGCCATGAATCAAGGCTCTTTGCGTGCCACCCTAACTTCTCCACTACCAACAGCATCTCAATTCAGGCCATTAGACCTTCAATGCCCCTGCATCAAATGTATTTTCCCCTTTGATCCCATGGCATTTGATCCCACCCCCTATACCATGAATCCAAGCCCTCTATACCCAGAGTTCTGAAAGGAATATGCTACTTACCAGTATGAATCTGTTCTTGGCATATAGAGCTGCAGATCTACACACTGTGCATAGATCGCCATCTGGTGTTGGGCCCGGATGTTTGCAGTTTGTTTTTCCTCTTGGAAAGTCTTTGGAAGTCACGAGGTCGGTGACTCCTCCTTTGGTTCGTATTGCGCAAGGGCTTTGGCTCCATCCTCAGATTGTTTTTCGCCAGCAGGGAAAGATGGAGCGTAGTAATAACAGTAAAGAAACCCATGTGTGTTGTATCTAAATAAGATATACTGGAACGGATACGGGGAGGCGGGTGGGCGTGTATAGATCTGCAGCTCTACATGCAAAGAACAGATGCATACTGGTAAGTAGCATATTCCGTTCGAGGCATATGAGCTGCAGATTATACACTGTGCATAGACTATATAGCAGTACCCAACCCTAGCGGCGACCACCGGCATCCGTTGCAGTTGTTTGGAACAGTGTTTTTAGAACAGCCTGGCCCACCCTAGCTTGTTGCTTGGTTTGCACATCTACACAGTAATGTTTTGTGAAAGTGTGCGGTGTTGACCATGTCGCTGCTTTGCAGATGTCATCTAATGGTATATTCCCTAGAAAAGCCATAGAAGCCCCTATCTTCCTTGTAGAGTGGGCTTTAGGGGGGGAACAGATAGCGTTCGTTTTGCTTTGTGGTAGCAAATCTGTATGCATTTTACAATCCACCTAGCTATCCCGGATTTAGAAATAGGGTTGCCTTTATGTGGTGGAGAAAAAGAGACAAATAGTGGTTTGGTTTTTCTGAAAGGTTGTGTTCTTTGGATGTAGTAAAGTAAGGCCCTTTTAACATCCAGTGTGTGTAAAGCCCTTTCCGCAACGGTTTGAGGTTGTGCGAAAAAGACCGGTAATTCTACCGACTGGTTTAGATGGAAGGGAGAAATGACTATGGGTAGAAATTTTGGATTTGTGCGGAGTACAACCTTGTTCTGATGCATTTGAAGGAAAGGTTCCTGTATAGTGAGTGCTTGTATTTCACTAACCCTTCTAAGGGAAGTGATGGCCACTAGAAATGCTGTTTTCCATGTGAGAAATTGCAGCTCACATTTATGTAATGGTTCGAAAGGGGGTCCCATTAGCCTTGTGAGAACTATATTTAAGTTCCAGACAGGTGGTACTCTGGGTGGAATTACTCTTTTGAGGCCTTCCATAAAGGCTTTGATGGCAGGCACCCTGAAAAGTGATAGGTGCTGCCTGTTTTGTAAGTAAGCAGCAATTGCTGCGAGGTGTAACCGAATGGATGAATATGCTAGGTTACACCTTTGTAGATGGAGCAAGTAACATATGATGTGCTGTATGGACACATTTAGAGGGTTGATTGTGTTGTGGCAGTAAACAACAAATCTTTCCCACTTTGCAGCATCGCATGCCCTAGTAGTAGGGCGTCTAGCTTCCCTGATAATATTCATGCATACAGGGGGAAGGTTAAGGTATCCGAATTCTAGGACCTCAGGAGCCAGATCGCAAGGTTGAGCTGAGCTGGGTCCGGGTGCCTGATCTCCCCATGGTTCTGGGTTAGGAGGCATGGTAAGAGGTGCAGCTTTTGGTGTGGTACTACCGAGAGTTCCAGCAGTGTGGTGTACCACAGTTGTCTGGCCCATGTTGGAGCTACTAGGATCAGTGTTGGGGAATGCTGTTGTAGCTTTTGCACCACTAATGGAATTAGAGGGAGAGGTGGAAAAGCGTATGCAAATTTGTTTGACCAGTTCATCCACATCGCATTGCCTTTGGACAATGGGTGTGGATATCTGGCGGCGAAGCTTGGGCATTTTTTGTTTTCGTGGGTGGCGAATAGGTCTATCTGTGGATGCCCGCACTTCTGAAAGAACAGGTGAAGAACCTGTGGGTGAAGTTCCCATTCGTGAATCTGTTGCGTTGGTCTGCTGAGCAGATCTGCCACGGTGTTTTGGACTCCTGGGACGTGTTGGGCCAGGAGAAAGATTTTCTGTGGAATGCCCATCTCCATATGCTCTGTGTGAATTGAGAGAGCTGTGGAGAGTGTGTGCCCCCCCTGTTTTTGAATGTAGTACATGGCAGTCATGTGGTCTGTGCGAATGAGGACTGCCTTGCCTGAAATCTGCGTCTGGAAGGATTTTAGGGCCAGGAAGATTGCCAGTAACTCCAAATGGTTGATGTGGAGTAACTTCTGTTGCGGCGTCCATGTGCCCTGTACTGTGAGATGTAACAGATGAGCTCCCCAGCCGTAGAGCGATGCGTTTGTTAGGATTATAAGTGGAACCGGGTCCAGGAACGGTCGACCTTTGGAAAGGTTTGTGGTGTTCCACCACTGCAGAGAGCAATGGGTGCGACCGTCCACCAACACCAGATCAGTCAGTTGCCCCTGGGCCTGGTTCCACTGGCGCGCTAAACACTCTTGGAGTGGACGCATCTGGAGTCTTGCATAGGGCACTATGAAAATGCAAGAGGCCATCATCCCTATCAGTTGCATAAAAACCCTTGCTGGGAGAGAGTGTTGAAGTATGAATTTTTGACGCAGAGCCTGTATGTTTGCAATCCTGGCAGGATTGGGATAGGCTATGGCTTTTGAGGCGTCTATGGTAGCACCGAGGTATTGTTTTGTGTGTGATGGTACCAGGTGGGACTTTTGGTGGTTCACCGTGAAACCTAGCTGGTGAAGTAGTTGGATTGTAGCGGCGGTGTGGTGCACACATTGTTCGTAGGACGTGGCTTTTATTAGCCAGTCGCCCAAATATGGGAAGACGTGAATGTGCTGTCTTCGGAGGTCTGCCGCCACTACTGCTAGGCACTTGGTGAATACCCTTGGTGCTGTTGTGACCCCGAACGGGAGCACCTTGAACTGGTATTGTTGCCCGTCCACTACAAATCTGAGGTACTTTCTGTGAGCATGGTGTACTGGGATGTGAAAGTATGCGTCTTTCAAGTCCAGAGTGGTGAGAAAGTCGTTCTGGGAGAGGAGTGGAAGAACCTGTTGAAGGGTTACCATGTGAAAATGGTCTGAATGTATGTAAGTATTTAGAGGTCTGAGATCTAGGATACGTCGTAGAGTCTCGTCTCTTTTTGGAATCAGAAGGTACAGGGAGTAGACCCCTAAATTTTGTTGATTGATGGGGACTTGCTCTATGGCTTGTTTTTGCAGGAGGGAGATTACCTCCTGTTTTAGTAACGTGGCATGTTCTTGAGACATTGGGCATTGCCTGGGTGGAATGTTTGGGGGGAGGGGGGATAGATGTTAATTCTAGGCAATACCCTGAATGAATAATTTGGGTCACCCATCTGTCTGAGGTGATTGTCTCCCAGACGTGAAGGATATGTTGTATTCTGCCCCCGACCGGAGTGGAATGGTCTGGAGGGAGCAGGGGAAAGTCATTGGGTAGGCGGTGTGGCAGAGCGGGCGGTATTTGTCTTGCCTCTGTCTTTATTATTATTGCCTCTGTATCCGCCTCTTTGATAACCCTTTGTGAAGGTAGACTGAGGAGGGGATTTGTAGGACGTGGATGCACTATCTGAGGAGTAGCCTCTGCCCGTGCCCCGAAAGGAAGAGCGGCGAAAGGAGCGCCTAGGAGTGTGTGACTGTAGGGCTCCCATGGATTTCGCCGTATCAGTATCTTTCTTCATCTTCGAGGGCTTCATCAACTTTTGGGCCAAATAAATGTTGTTGGTCGAATGGGTGATTCAATATGGAGGCTTGCACCTCAGGTTTAAAACCTGAAACTCTTAGCCAGGCGTGGCGACGGAGAAGGACACTGGTGTTTATGGCCCTGGAGGCTGTATCTGCCGCATCTAGGGCACAGCGTATAGAGGTATTAGTTATAGTTTTTCCCTCTTGGATCAATTCATTAGCCCTATTTCTGTATTTTTCAGGGAGATGGTGCATGATGGTCTCTAACTCATCATAATGTGCCCTGTCGTATCTGGCCAATAGCGCTTGCGTGTTGGCGATACGCCATATATTGGCAGCTTGTGACGCAGTGCGCTTCCCTGACGCGCCTAGGAGCTTGGACTCTTTGTCAGGTGGTGGTGCTTCGCCTGACGTTTGGGAATTTGAACGCTTCCTAGCTGTAGATACCACTAAGGAATCCAGTGGTGCAGGGCCTTTAATGTATGAAGGATCTGTGGGGGCGGCTTTATATTTTTTCTCTATACGGGGGTTTAGGACCCTAGCCCTGACTGGGTCTTTAAAAACCTCCGGTGCATGTTTGATTACTCCTTTTAGCATAGGTAGAATGGCAGTAGACCTATGTGCATTATCGAAGGTGTCTAGGAGAAAATCTTCCTCCACTGGGTCAGTATGCAACTCCACCCCGTGATAATGTGCCGCCCTCTGTAGTAGGTGGTGAAAGCCTAACAAATCTTCTGGTGGGGATGGCCTAGATGGGTAAAGGTCATCCTGTGGGACATCTGGGATGTCCGGATTGTTATAGTCATTCCATGGGTCTGGGGATCCAGTAGGGGTGGGATCTTGTGGCACATCTGCTGGATCATAGTAAGGGTCCCCTAGATCATCCTGGTCTGGAGACAGAGTTGGAGAGCGATGAGGCAGGGATGGAGAAGGTGGAGGTGGGGAGGGTGGAGGAGGTGGGTAAGGCACTCTGAAAGGGGAGGTAGCAGTGTCCTTCCTCTTTGGAGGTGGAGCTGGTTTGTCCAAGTGTCTCTTTTTTGAAGACTGTGTCAAATGTCCAGTTTTTGGATCGTTGGTAAGTGTCTTTTGCAGAGGATCCGGTGTGAAAAGTTCTTGCGACACTGGTTGTTCGGTCGGCGCCGAGGTTTTCGGGGCCGACGGCTTTTTAGACTTGTCTAAGCCGTGCTTCTTCGGGACCTCTGATTTTTTGTTCGGTGCCGAAAGAGGCTTCGGCACGGAAGTGTCGGTGCCGAGGGCCTTATGATGTTTGGTCGGCACCGAGAGGGCGGGTTTCGACACCGAGGGCTTTGGTGCTAGGCTCGGTGTGGAGGTGGAGGCCGATTTTTTCTTCGGTGCCGAAGGGTGTTTTTCGGTACCGCTGGTAGGCTGGCTCGAGCCCGAGCTGCCGGAAGGCTTAATAGGCTTCTTTACCGGGCCCCAAGGTGGGGTGTGAGAAGCAGTGTCCTTGGTCTTGCCTAGGCTCGAAGGTGAAGGCGAAGGCGTGACCGATGCCTTTTTGGGTATCGGCGTGGGAGGGGATATAGTACTCACGACCCTCTGCGTCGGGGTGATGTCCTCCACATCTGAGTCGTCGGCCTCGGAAGCACTGACGAGGTCGTCGTCCTCTTCTTCGATGTTCTGCTGTCCCGGAGCTTCGACGTCGTCCCCGAAGATGTCGACTGGAGCGGAGGTTGAGGAGTGCGCCATGTTGCGTCTGGCCCTTCGATCTCGAATAGTCTTTTTGGATCTAAAAGACTTGCAGGCGGGACAGTCTCAGGCCTCGTGTTCAGGGGAGAGGCAGAGGTTGCACACCTCATGAAGATCGATGTGGGGGAATTTGGACCCACATCGAGGGCACTTCTTGAAGGGAGTTCTTTCCATCAGCCGAGACCGGAGCCGGAACAGGCCCGAAGGCCGCTGTCGACGACCGGAATCGAAGAAGTGCCGAAGAGAAGGTGATTAAGATGATTTATCATCTGAAGGATCTCGATGAGCGAGGATTTTGCGTCGATCGTTGAACTGGAAAAGTTCGGGAACCGGAGCGCGAAGTATTACATCCGAGCCCGATGGCGGAAAAAAACAATCTGAGGATGGAGCCGAAGCCCATGCGCAATACAAACCAAAGGAGGAGTCACCGACCTCGTGACTTCCAAAGACTTTCCAAGAGGAAAAACAAACTGCAAACATCCAGGCCCAACACCAGATGGCGATCTATGCACAGTGTATAATCTGCAGCTCATATGCCTCGAACATATAATACTCTATCCTCAACAAATATGAATCAGAATGTTCTCTGGAGACATAGCTGCAGCACCTACGCTCTTGAAAATCCTGCAGACACCCTCATCATTTCAGGTCCCTTGAACAATAGGCCCTCTATCACTACAGATGCTGTATCTGATCTACCATTCTCTCCTCCAAAGCCCCAGATCCACGCTCAACCAAGAGTCATTAGTCGGGGACTCTTTCTACAATACCACATAAAACAGACAACCATTCCATAAACAGTGAATCAAGAACCTCCGGCCCATGAATCAAGGAACCTCCCTCTTATAACTAAGGGCCATTGAGGCTAGGATCCGGTATGCTAGAGACCTAGACTCAAAAACCCTTCCATCCATGACACTTCTAAATCCATTATCCTCTACTTCCCAGACCCTGTGAACCAAGCACTAACTCTCTGGTATAACTCCATATCCAGGAGCATCCATCCCAGAGCCTCCAAATCCAAAACCTTTCTACAGGGACTCTGAACACAAAGATCCTTTTTTAAGAGACTATGAATAATGAGCGACAAGAAACTCTGAATTCACAGCTTTTAAGATGCTAAGAGCAAAATAACACCAGTAATTCTGACAGTGAGGCCCTAAGTTCCGGATGGGTCCCAAACAAAATTGTTTACACGAAAAATGGCAATAATTCGGTGATGGTGGAACTAGGTCGCTGTGGTGTAACTAAATCCATGATCACACCAACCATCACCCAGCCAACAAGTAGAGTAGTAATGTCTGGACATCTTTTTCTAAACCAGGGAACTAAAAAGGTGGTTAGAGCAGTTTGTCCTGCTTCAGGTGGGGCAATCAGCATAGGGAGACCATTAAGGACATACCTTTTGTCAAATATAGTGCAGGCAATAATGGAGTCAAATACCTGGAAGATGTGCCTGACTTGGCCTCAATCCCACGCAGGCAGTCCTTCAACGACGACAGCAGAACACGGCAACGTGCATCATTTGCTACACGTGACTCTTTAATAACAGCAATGGCAGTCTGCAGAGTCTTTGCTGCAGTACTGTACTGCCCTGTAATAGGAAAAACAAGATTAGGTAAGCTGCAGAAAAGAGGATGAAAACTAAATGGAGAATTAAAGTGAGAGTAGGAGAAGGAGAGAGACATGTTTCTGTAGGAAGCTGGCTCTGTATATACTATACCAAAGCGTGGTATAGTGTGCACAAAGTCCAGTGGAACCCCATAGGTGGGTAGATAGCACATCACTCTCTATTTGTGGTAGTGTGGTTGAGCAGTAAGGCAGTACCAGAGGACAGTGTTAAGCATTTGTTGTACACAGTTAGCAAATTAATTCACACACTCAAAGACTGAACTTCAGACCAATTGTTTTTGGATAAAAAATATTTAGTTATTTTATTTTCTAGAACCAAGCAAGCCTGGCACAGGTAAGCAATAAATACTTTACAGTAGTAATGCAGTTTGTAAACAGTTTGGATTGTAATTGTATGTGCACTTTGTTTTGACTTACAGTATGGCTGCAGAGAAATGCAATACTTTGTAAATACAGTACATAGACTTGAATGGGCTTTTCAGTAAAATACCAGGTAAGTTACTTTTTAGATTACTTTTCTTACTCTGAGTAGTATACCTGGATATATGATGCCCTCTGTGTGCATTTTTCATTAAATCCCACACTGGCATCAGTGTAGGTTTAATGTGCTGAGAAGTTTGATACCAAACTTCTCAGTTTTCAGTGTAGCCATTATGGTGCTGTGGAGTTCGTAATGACAAACTCCCAGCACCATATACTCTTAAAGGCAGCACTGCATTTACAATGTCTAAAAATGGACTTAGACACTGTAGGGGCACAGGGTTCATGCACCTGTACCCTCACCACTGGTATACTGCACCCAGCTAGAGGGGTGACTAATCTATGCCAGGGCAGTGGGTTATAGGCATGGCACACAGATGTGTGCCATGTTGACTTCACTTTGTCCTGCACCAAAACACGCAGCCTGCAAAAGCAGTGTTTGAGTGTAACTGTACAGGGTCTCTAGGGGTGGCACTATATGTGCTGCAGCCCTTAGAGGCCTTCTCTGGTCAAAGTGCCCTGGGTACCTGTGGTACCATTTACCAGGGGCTGACCTGTGGCCAGAGATGCCAATTGGGTTTAGGCTTCAATGCAGTTTTAGGGAAAGAACATAGGCCCTGGGCACACTCAGTGAAAGCACATCAGCAAAAAGTGGGGGCAACCATGCAGAAAGAGGGCACTTTTCTCACAGTTTCTCAGTGAGTAGAGTAGAAGAAGAGACAATGAGATAAAAGAATGGGAGAATGTGGCCAAGTGAAACAATTGAACAGGAGATGCAGAGGATGATGAAGAGGGAACACTTAAGCAGAGGAATGGACAAAGGAGACATATCAACTGAGGGATTGCAGATACAGACTAAGAAACCACTTAAAAATGAAACGTGCAAGGGACAAGGAATCCGAGGAAACATTAGGAGAGAAATTAATCAATGACGGCCTGTGGCCCACCTTCCTTAGTCAATTAAAGACAAGACATATGACAAATCAGTCAGTTGTGATAGGGAAAAGGCAAATGCAAATGCTGCTTACCAGTATGCATCTGTTCTTGGTATATAGAGCTGCAGATCTACACACTGTGCATAGATCGCCATCTGGTGCTTGGCCCGGATGTTTGCAGTTGTTTTTCCTCTTGGAAAGTCTTTGGAAGTCACGAGGTATGTGACTCCTCCTTTGGATCGTATTGTGCATGGGTTTTGGCTCCATCCTCAGATTGTTTTTCGCCAGCAGGGAAATGATGGAGCATAGTAATAAGCAGTGAAGATGTCCATGTGTGCTGTATCAAAATAAGATAAACTGGAACAGATAAAGGTAGCCGGGGAGGCGGGTGGGCGTGTGTGTGTGTAGATCTGCAGCTCTACATGCCAAGAACAGATGCATACTGGTAAGTAGCATTTGCCGTTCGAGGCATATGAGCTGCAGATTACACACTGTGCATAGATTATATAGCAGTACTCGCTCCTAGCGGCGACCACCAGTATCTGTTGCAGTGGTTTGAAACAATGTTTTGAGTACAGCCTGGCCCACACTAGCTTGTTGCTTAGTTTGCACATCTACACAATTGTGTTTAGTGAAAGTGTGCGGTGTAGACCATGTAGCTGCTTTGCAGATATCATCTAAGGGGATGTTCCCTAAAAATGCCATGGAAGCCCCTATCTTACATGTAGAGTGGGCTTTAGGGGGAACAGA
The DNA here is from genome assembly GCF_964204655.1 of Triturus cristatus. Taxonomy (NCBI): domain Eukaryota; kingdom Metazoa; phylum Chordata; class Amphibia; order Caudata; family Salamandridae; genus Triturus; species Triturus cristatus. The sequence goes on from NC_140584.1 coordinate 618,894,271, forward strand.
TAGCGTTTGTTTTGCTTTGTGGTAGTAAATCTGTATGCATTTAACAATCCACCTAGCTATCCCAGATTTGGAGATGGGGTTGCCTTTGTGTGGTGGTGAGAAAGACCCGTACAGTTGTTTGGTCTTACGAAAGGGTTGTGTTCTCTCGATGTAGTAGAGTAAAGCTCGTTTGACATCTAATGTGTAGAGAGCTCTTTCTGCAATGGTCTGTGGCTGCGAGCGGAATACGGGTAGTTCCACAGATTGGTTTAGGTGAAAGGGAGAAATGACTTTTGGTTGAATTTTGGATTAGTACATAGAACAACCTTGTTATGGTGCATTTGCATTAAAGATTCTTGAATGGTGAGTGCTTGTATCTCACTGACTCTTCTGAGGGAAGTGATGGCTACAAGAAAAGCGGTTTTCCATGTTAGGAATTGAAGTTCACATTTGTGCAGAGATTCAAAGGGAGGCCCCATTAGTCTTGTGAGAACAATGTTTAGGTTCCACCCAGGTGAGGGTGGCACTCTTGGGGGAATTATTCTTTTGAGGCCTTCCATGAAGGCTTTTATGGCAGGTACTCTAAAGAGTGATAGATGTTGCCTGTTTTGTAGATAAGCTGCTATGGCTGCAAGGTGCAGTCTAATAGACGTGTAGGCTAGATTGCATCTTTGTAGGTGTAGTAAATAGCCTATGATGTGTTGAATGGACACATCTAGGGGATTGAAGTTCTTGTTGTGATAATAGACCACAAAACTTCTCCACTTGGCTGCGTAGCAAGCTCTAGTGGTAGGTTGTCTAGCTTCTCTAATGACGTTCATACAGCCTAGGGGAAGATTTAGGTAACCGAATTCTAGGATTTCAGGAGCCAGATCGCAAGGTTGAGCTGAGCTGGGTTGGGTGCCTGATCTTTCCATGGTTCTGGGTTAAGAGGCGTGGAGAGAGGTATAACTTTTGGTGCGGTACTACAGATAGTTCCAGCAGTGTGGTGTACCACGGTTGTCTGGCCCAAGTTGGAGCTACTAGGATGAGAGTGAGGGAGTGTTGCTGTAGTTTGCGCACCACTAATGGAATGAGTGGGAGAGGCGGAAAAGAGTATGCAAATTTGCCTGATCAGTTCATCCATATCGCACTGCCTTTGGACAATGGGTGTGGATACCTGGTGGCGAAGCTTGGGCATTTGGCGTTTGTGAGTGGCGAAGAGGACTATCTGTGGATGCCCCCACATTTTAAAGTACGGGTGAAGAACTTGTGGATGGAGTTCCCACTCGTGGATCTGTTGTGTTTGTCTGCTCAGCAGATCGGCCATAGTGTTTTGGACTCCTGGGACATGTTGGGCTGGGAGAAAGATTTTTGGGGATATGGCCCATCTCCATATGCTCTGTGCTAGCTGAGAGCTGTGGAGAGTGTGTGCCCCCTTGTTTTAGTATATAGTACATGGCTGTCATGTTGTCCGTGCGGACTAGGACGGCCTTGCCTGATATCTGTGTTTGAAAGGCCTTTAGGGCTAAGAATATTGCTAGTAACTCCAGATGGTTGACGTGGAGTAACCTTTGTTGAGGTGTCCACCTGCCCTGCATGGTGTGATGTAGTAGGTGAGCTCCCCAGCCAGAGAGCGATGCGTCCGCTGTCAGTACCATCTGAGGAACCGGTTCCAGGAACGGTCGCCCTTTGGAAAGGTTTTTGGTGGTCCACCACTGCAGAGAGCGATGGGCACGACCGTCTATCAACACCAGATCTGTCAATTGACCCTGGGACTGGTTCCGTTGGCGCGCTAAGCACTCTTGGAGAGGACGCATCTGGAGTCTTGCGTGAGGTACCATGAATATGCAAGAGGCCATCATTCCTATTAGTTGCATGAACACTTGAGCTGGAAGAGAGTGTTCCTGTTGAAATTTGGCACGTAGAGCCTGAAGGCTTGCTATCCTGGCAGGACTGGGTAGGCTAGCGCTTTTAAGGTGTCTATGGTGGTACCGAGGTATTGTTTTACGTGGGTCAGTTGCAGATGGGACTTTGTGTGGTTTACTGTGAAGCCCAATTTGTGAAGTAGCTGGATAGTGGCGTGAGTGTGTTGTACTCCCTGGTTGTATGAGCTGGCTTTTATTAGCCAGTCATCTAGGTATGGGAAGACGTGGATGTGTTGTCTTCGTAGGTGTGCTGCCACTACCGCAAGGCACTTGGTAAACACTCGCGGTGCTGTTGTGAGAGTTGAGAAACTTTCTGTGAGCTTTGTGAACGGCAATGTGGAAATAGGCGTCCTTGAGGTCTAGGGTGGCAAGGAAGTAGTTTTGGGAGAGCAGGGAAAGTACCTGCTGGAGTGTGACCATGTGGAAATGGTCCGAGTGTATATAGTGATTTAGGGGTCTGAGGTCCAGGATGGGTCTTAGAGTGTTGTTCCTTTTTGGTATCAGAAAATATAGGGAGTAAACTCCCATATTTTGTTGGTGGGCAGGAACTAGTTCTATCGCACTCTTTTGTAGGAGAGAGATAACCTCCTGCTTTAAAAGTGACAAATGTTCCTGTGACATTGGGCGTTGTTTGAGAGGGGGGGGGGGAGGGGGGGGGGGGGAGGGGTAGATGTTAGTTCGAGGCAGTAGCCTGACCAAATTATCTGTGTTACCCATTTGTCTGAGGTGACAGTAGTCCAGACAGGAAGGAAATTGTGGAGTCTGCCCCCGACTGGAGTGGGATGGTCTGGGGGGAGTGGAGGGAAGTCATTGGGCAGGGGTGGAGGCAGAGCGGGAGGTGTTCGTTTTGCCTCGGCCTTTATTGTTGTTACCCCTGTATCCGCCTCTCTGGTAACCCCTAGTGAAGGTGGATTGTGTAGGGCGGCTTTATAGGAAGTGGAGGCGCTGTCTGAGGAGTAGCCTCTGGAGGTGCTTCGAAAGGAAGAGCAGCGAAAGGAGCGCCTGGGAGGGTGCGACTGTAAGGCTCTCGTAGACTTTGCCGTATCGGTGTCCTTTTGAGGTCTTGCCTGACCCAGCGCATGCACTGGTCCGGCGAGACTTATTGAGAGGGCTACAAAAGTGCTACCAGGTCAGCCTAGAGCTACAGTGCATGTGCGCGGCCGTGCGCGCCGTGCCTTACTGCGATTACTTTCACTTTCGCGGCCGCTTTGATGTTTGATCGCGATCACTTTCGCGGCCTCACGGCATAGCCAATAGGTCTCGCTTTTGGGACCTTATAAGTATTTAGTTATGCAACTGTTGCATGGCTAAATACTTATAAGGTCCCAAAAGCGAGACCTATTGCCTATGCCAAAGCTTGTTAATTTTTTCAAGGGCAACGTCAACGTTTGGGCCAAACAGATGTTCTTGGTCAAAGGGGTGGTTGAAGATGGAAGCCTGCACCTCGGGTTTGAAACCTGAAATTCGTAGCCAGGCATGCCTACGGAGGACGCTGGTGTTAAATTGCCCTAGAGACCGTGTCAGCGACATCGAGGGCGCAGCGAATGGATGTGTTGGTGATGGTTTTACCCTCCTGGATTAGCTTGTTGGCTCTATTCTTGTATTGGTCAGGGAGGTGTTGCATTATGGCTTCTAGTTCATCATAATGGGCCCTGTTATATCGTGCCAAAAGCGCTTGCAATTTGTTTGCAATGTGCCATATGTTGACAGCCTGGGATGCAGTTCGCTTGCCAGAGGCGTCTAGGAGTTTGGACTCCTTATCAGGTGGTGGTGCCTCGCCTGATGCCTGGGAGTTTGCACGTTTCCTTGCAGTGGAGACTACTAGGGAGTCTAGTGGTGCGGGCCCTCTGATGTAGGTGGGGTATGTAGGGGCAGCTTTATATTTCTTCTCGGTGAGAGGGTTGATGAACCTGGCCCTGACCGGGTCTTTAAAGACCTCTGGCGCGTGTTTGATGACCCCTTTAAGCATGGGCAGAATGGAAGTGGCCCTGTGTGTAGTGTCAAAGGTATCTAGGATGAAGTTCTCCTCCACGGGGTCGGTATGGAGATCAAGTCCGTGGTAGTGTGCAGCCCTATGGAGCAGTTGGTTAAACCCCATATTGCCTTCCTGGGGGAGGGGGGGGGCGGTCTTGAAGGGTAAAGGTCTTCCTGCGGGACGTTAGGGATGTTGTAGTCGTCCCATGGGTCTGGGGAGCCTGTAGGAGTGGGGTCCCCTGTGGGTTGGTCATGGGATCCGTCTCCTGTGTCGTCGTAGACATCGTCATCATCCTCATCCGGTGAGGTGGGGGAGGCGGAGGAGAGGGAGGATGTGGAGGATGGGGTGAGGGTAGTCTCAAAGGGGAGGTAGCAAAGTCTCTTCTCTTTGGAGGTGGAGCTGGGGCAGGCTTGTCCAGCGGTCTCTTGATGCTGAGCATCAAATGTCCAGTTTTAGGGTCTTTGACAAGTGTTTTTTGTAGTGGATCGGGCCGAAATAGTTCCTCTGTGAGGGGCCGAAGGTGTCGGCGCCGAAGGTGTCGGAGCCGTAGGTTTTTTAGTCTTGGAGTCGGCATCAGTTTGTTGTTTTGAACGGTGTGGCTTAGAAATGTCCGGTTGTTTCCTCGGTTCCGAGATGACTTTTGGCTTCGAGGTGTGGGTGTCAAGGGCTTTAGATTTTTTGCTCGGTTCCAGGAATGGTGTCGGTACTGAGGAGCTAGTGCTTGCCTTCGGCGCCGAGTGCTTCGGTGTGGAGCTCGGCACGGAGGAGGAAGAGGAGGCCATCTTTTTTGGTACCGGTGCGGAGGAGCGTTTCTTGGCACCGATGGCAGGCTGGCTCGAGCCCGAGTTGCCAGAAGGCTTGATGGGCTTCTTAACCAGGCCCGAAAGCGAGGTATGTGAAGCAGTGTCTTTGGTCGTGCCTAGGGCGAAGGCGTGACCGAAGCCTTTTTCGATGCCGTCGAGGGTGGGGATCGATGCTAGAACTCACGCTCCTCTGTGCCGGAGTGATGGCCTCAGCATCTGAGTCATCGGCTTCGGAGGAGCTGACGAGGCACTCTTCGGTGTGCTGGTCTTCGGGAACATCGACGCCTTCTCCGAAGATGTCGGGGATTGCAGTCGACGAGTGTGCCATGGTTCTTCTCGCCCTTCGGTCCCGAATGGTCTTTTTTGACCAGAAGGATTTGCAAGCCGGACAGTCTTGTGCCTCGTCTTCTGGGGAGAGGCAGAGGTTGCACACCTCATGGAGATCATTGTGGGGAAACTTTGACCCACATCGAGGACACTCCTTAAATGGAGTCCTTTCCATGATAAGGCCTTTGGCGACGACCGGAATCGAAGACTTCGAACGATGAGTCGCGTCGAGTGTGGAGATCGCGATCGAAAAAATACCGCGGAAAGGGAAGGATTGCGCGCCGATCAGAAGAACTGAAAACGGTTCGGACCCGGAGCGCGAAGATCACATCCAAGCCCGATGGCGGGAAAAATCAATCTGAGGATGGAGCCAAAGCCCATGCGTAATACGATCCAAAGGAGGAGTCACATGCCTCCAAGAGGAAAAACAACTGCAAATATCCAGGCCCAACACCAGATGGCGATCTATGCACAGTGTGTAATCTGCAGCTCATATGCCTCGAACATAAATTTTAAAACTCCTCATGAAATAAAACCATCACACATGATGGAAAGTTAAATATCTACCAATATCCTAAATGGCGCAAATAATGCCTAAATAGTTAGGGGTCCTCATGCACATGAAGGCTTCTCCTTGAGGGACAGTGTGTAAGCAGCTTGTGAGCTCTGAACAAGGATATATGAGCCCAGTGTAAAGAAGTCTCCAATAAAGGGACCGTCTTGCTTAACCCACTACATAGCTCTCTAGTTGCTGACACTAAAGGACGGAGGCGGGGGTATGGAGTAAAGGAAGACAAGCGCTCATGGACTTGGCAAAGTTGTGCATCTTCAAGCACAGGTTATTAAAATAAACACAAAGCTGCCCCTAGACAGCTTGCATGATAAAAGTGCATATGCCTGCCAGAATTCAAGTTGGTTTGTATTTTCTTACACCTCCTAACTTTGCCATTAAGGATGGCTAAAGTCACAATCAAGTTTCTATTCTGTTCACAGATTCCCCCTATAAATGCCCCAAAATACTGGACTTCAACAGATCACTGGGAAGCTGGCTAATGGAAGAGATTTTTTCAAAAATGAATTCTGTGACTATTGTTGTGACCAGGTGAAGGTCAGGATAAATTTCCCAGCCAGTGAAAGTTGTCAGCAATGTTGCACAAGATGGTCCCAAGTTATGTCAATCCCAACAAGCTATGCCACACTAATGTGAGGTGAAGGCAGCAATAGACCACCAGAGAGGAATAGATTCTGTAATAGCTCAACCAGTAGTTGCAATGCTTAATTTGAGCCAGTGGTTACCTGTGGGGCCCGCACTCACTCATTAATGGGGACAGACAAGTATTTTTTCATGATACTTTGACCCAAAGCAAGAGAGAAAAAAATGTGGGAAAGATGGAAAACCGAGGAAAAGAAAGCAAGCAGGTGTAAAATGAAAGAAAACCTGAAAGAATAAGCTAAAGGGGAAAGGAGTGTCTGGTGGTTGATGAAAGAAGCATAAGGTGGAACTGAAAATTGTATAGCATTCGTAAGCGTAGAAAAGTGCCCCTTTCTGACATGATCACCCTCACTTTTTGCCTGGTATTTGATGCAATTTTGACTGGAGTGCACTGAGTTCCTGCTATCCAGGTCTTCAGTGCCAGTTCTCTTTCCCTAAAACAAGACAACTGTGCAATTGATCCCCAATTGGCAAGACCTTTAGCACCTCTGTAAGTCCCTAGTAGATGGTACCCCCGTCATTGTCCCCCCACACTCTTCAACATTCACATCACTCCTTTGGCAAAACATATTAGGTCTTACAGCTTTGTTGCTGTGTTCAGAGAGTCAAAAATCTGGGGGTTGAGGTGTCTGACAGACAGCTTTGCTTCTCCTATTAAATAAACCAGGTCACATCCGCCTGCTTCCATCTTCTTAGAGTGCTAAGGAAAGTGTTTAAATACTTCCCTCTGGAAATGCAAAAGATGGCAATCATAGCATTAGTACTATCTAGGAAAGACTATTGCAATGCATTCTATTTGGGGATCCAGAAACAACTACAAATGAAGCTGCAATTACTTCAAAATGCAGCTGCTCGTCTGCTGATTAAAATACCAAAATATAATTCCATCTTCAAAGGTATTCAGGACTTATTTTGGCTGCCAATCATCGAACGAGTAAATTCAAGGCCCTTTGCATGGCCTATAAGGCCTTGCATGGCGAAGGCCCATCTTACTTCCTGAAAATCTTTATTTGGCATGTGCCCTCTTGTAAACCAAGACCAAGCACTGCCAAATTGGTGGTAGTTCCAAAGAGTTATATGGGGAGGGAGAAGCTTCTCTGTTAGCATGTAGACTCTGGAACACCATGCAGGCCCATTGTCCTCAGATCTCAATCAAACACAGCATCCTTCAAAAAAATGCTTAAAACATGGCTTTTTTTATATTCACATGAACTAGTTAACTACTCATCTCTTAGAGAACGCCAACGCAAAGACACATTGGCAATTGTGCGCTTAACAAAAGTTTAACTTACTTACAGGTACCGGTTCACACTGACTTCAACGGGTCGCCCGACACCAAAAGGCATCTCTGCATCCAGGCGCACCAGAGCCGACCGAGGCGACCAGTTGGCGCTGTCCTGGACCTAGGCCTCTACTTACCTTAAGTCCTGAAGAACAGTTCTGTAAGTCGTTGTCATGTGGTCCTATGCAGTGTATGTATTACCCACACGTTAACATAACAGCGAATACAGTACTGTCTATTAAATACTAAAAAACGATCTTCAAAAGTAGTTACCGATCAAAAAGATCCTGGTGCCTAAAATATAAAAATGTGTGATTTTTATAAACTGGTGTCGTTTTCTTTGAGTGTGTCCCATTTATTGACTGTGTGTACAACAAATGATAAACACTCCCCTTTGATTAGCATAAGCTCCTCGACCACACTACCACAAAATAGAGCACTTAGGATTTTTGAAGAAAGCCCTGTAAACCATTAGGGGTTGCCTGGACACAGTGTAATTCGTTTTAGTGCACTATATTGAGAGCCAGCTTCCTACATTGGTGGTTCAGTGGTGGGATACAAGTCTTTGTATTTGCTGGAACCACTCTCAATAGGTAATGCCACAGAGGAATCCTCAAAATTATTGATTTTTCCCAAAATGTTTTAATCAGAACATTTAGGACCTTTGTAGGAAGCTGGCTCTTTATGTAATATTCCAAAAAAAGGTATATTGTGTAGAGAGTCTAGGTATCCTTTATTAGTGGACAGGTCTTGCTTTAACAATCCCACGGTGCTATTTTTGGGGGGGTAGTGTTTGTTGAGCAGCCTGAGGTTTATACAGGAGGAGTGTTAGACAATTGTCACCCCCCCACAGACCCCCCGCCAATAAATGATGCACACATTCAAAAAGGAGATCCACATCAATTTTGAAAAATAAAATTTTTAACAACAAGAACGATCCTATTGGGTAAGTACTTTGTTTTGAGGCATCACGGTTTTGGAAATGCACAGAAATACACTTGCATTTGAGATATCACAGTTTTCCAGTATACTGAAGTACACTGCCACTTGTATATTTTAAAGCAGTAATGTTACTGTTAGACCTGGCACATTGGCGTGAGTCTCCCTTCCATTTTTTCGCTGTTGACTCATATGTTTTCGTTGGTGTTAGCTGCTCAGGGCACTGTGCCACTGCTGTCCAGTGCCACAGTGCAAGTGCTCCCTATTGTAAATTAATGTATCATTTGTGATTGCATGATTGGTTGGTTTGGTTTACTTGTCAGACCCTAGTACAGTGCACCAGGAGTGCCCAGGGCGTGTAATCCAAATACTGCTGGTGGGCTTGCAGCCCTGGTTGTGCCACCCACAGAAGCAGCCTGTAAAAGTGTGTCTAAGGTCTGCCATTGCAGAGCCTGCATGCAGTCTGGTACTGTCATGCTGACTGGGCAAGTGCAACCACTTGCCAGTCCCTAAATGTGAGAAAGTGCCATCTTTCTTGCATGGTATGCCCCCACTTTTTGCTAAATTGCTGAATGTACTTCGATTGAGTGTACCCTGGGTTCCTGCCAATCAGGTGCCCAGGGCCTATGTTCCTTCCTTAAACCACACTAACTCCAAATTGGCAAACCCTAGCCACATGTCAGCCCCTAGTAAATGGTACCCTAGGTACCCAGGGCCTTGTGGCCAGGGAAGGCCTCTAAGGGCTGCAGCACTCATTGTGCCACCCTCAGAGGCCCTGTACCCTTACACACACACACTGCCCTTGCAGGCTGAGTGTCTGGGTGCAGGACAAAACAAAGAGTCGACATGGCACACATCACTGTGTACCACGCCCATCACCTACACTGCCAAGGCATATGTCAGCCACCCCTCTAGCTGGGTGCATTACGCCTATGGTGTGGGCACAGGAGCAGGAGCCCTGTGCCCCTACAGTACCCGGGTCCATTCCTGGGCACTGTAAGTGCAGTGCTGTCATTTAAGAGTACATGGTGCTGAGAGCTTGTCAAACACGAGCTCCACAGCACCATATTGGCAACACTGAAGCCTGGGAAGTTTGGTATCAAACTTCTCAGCACATTGAACCCACACTGATGCCAGTGTAGGATTTAATGTACTAAGTACCCCAGAGGGCATCTTAGAGATGCCCCCTTACAGCTAACTTACAATCCACGTCTGCTCTGAGGCTGCCCAGGCTGCCACACAGCAGACACATTGCTGGACCCCTGGGTGGGAGAGCCCTTGCTCTCCCGGGCCTGCAACAATGCACATCCTGGGTGAGGTGAGAAATCTCCTCCCCCAGGATGAGCAAAGGGAAGCTTCAAAGGCAGGCCGCCATTTGGAGTTTCCCCAGGCCACTGCAACCCCCCACTCTGGCGGGAAGCTTGGCCGGAAACCCCATACAAGGACAGGGGATGTACCAGCCTGCCCACCCCACCCCTCAGGTGGGGGAGGCGAGGTGAAGCACATCTCCGGGCTCTCGCCATCTTGAAGATGGGAGGCCCTACCCTATCAGGATTAGGCTACTGCCCCCCTCCCACAGGAGAGAGGCAGGATAGGGGGTGTACCCACCCCAGGACCAGGACCCATTGGTCCCTGGCCTTCACCTACCTGTAACGCCCCTAAATCTAGTATTTAGGGGCACCCTGAACCTTCCTTCCTCAGATTCCAGATAGAAAACTACAAGAAGAGCAAGAAGAACAAGGACCTGCCCTGCAGCTGCTAAAAAGAGAAGAAGACACCAACTGCTTTGGCCCCAGCCCTACCGGCCTGTCGACTCTCGAACCTGCACCAGCGCGGCATCTCTCGTGGCCAGCAACCTCACCAACCCCGGAGGACCTGGCTACCTTTTGGCTCTAAGCCCCTGGGACTCCCATGAGTAGAGGCTCTACTCAAGAAACCTATTTTTAACCCCTGGCAGCAGCCCGGAACCGCGGACCCAACACCCTCTGCACCAGCCAAGCCTGGCCAGTGCCGGAGTGGACAAAGACCCTGAGGACGACCCCACGGCGACTGTGACCCCGAGTCCGGCACCCAAGGACCCCCCCTCGACATCCCGGAAGAAGCCTGCAGCCTCAGAACCGAGTGCCACCCCAACCGCGATCAACCAGAGGGTAAGATTCCCGACGTCAAAAGGCACCCCTGCACCCGGCGCCCTGCGGCCCCCTGTGCCCAATCCCGGGGTACCCACCTAACCTACAACTACCCAACTTACCCCTCGAAGTGGTGGTGGCACCTGAAACATCCTCGTCCCCGAGCCTGCAGCCTTTTTCCAAACCGGAACATTCCCATTGATTTCCATTGAGCGCCCGAAGGCTCAAAAGCACCCTGCACCCAGCCGCCCGAGTGGCCCTGGCAGTGCCCTCTCTACACTAATCTACTTCCCCACTTGCCCTGAGTAAGTGACCAGGAGCCCAGCTCCCACAGCCGCGTGGCTTGCCAGACAGCAGCCACCAACCAAGGCCCCCCCTATCCCTCATATGATAACATTGGGCCTAACTCTCTCTGCACCCGGCCGTCCTGAAACCGCTGAGGGTGAACCAACTGTACCTACCTGACACTGGGGGACCCCTGAGTCCATGCCCGGAATTTCAACTCTGCCAGTCGAGTACTTACCCTGAAACCGCTAACTTCATTTTCCTCATAGGGTAACATTGACTGGCTTTTTCTTCAAAAATCTTCTAAGTGTGAACTTTTCAAAACTGCAAATATTCACCAAAAATCAGCCAAGTGACAAAAACGAATTTACTCACCTGCTCCTAGGTGAGCTCCCAGTGCTGGATCTTGGTGCCCAGCCCTGACCCTGAAAAGTCTTCACAACTATACTTACCTCTAACTCATTTTTCTCCCATAGGAAACCATTGTCTGCTTTTCTGTGAAATTTCTTCTAAGTGTCTATTTTTGCAAATTTGAAATATTCTTTTAAAATCGTACCATTTCTGCAAACGAAATTACTTACCTGTTTTTGATAAGGACCCCAGTCCTGGGTCTAGGTACCCAGTCCTGGATTACTAAAGTAACGATAAAGTACTCTACCTGCAATTTGAATTTCTTGCCATAGAGATCCATTGAATGTTTTCTTTGAAATATTTTCTAAGTGCTAACTTTTGAAATAGCTCAATATTATTTAAAAATCATTACAGTTATTAAGTCGACTTTCATCACTTGATTCTGAATACTGACCCAAGGCTGGATCTAGGAGCCAGATCTGGAATTCCAAAAGTAATCTGAAAAGTAATTTATTACAAATAACCTGAATTTACCAGTGAGCTCAATGCATTGTTATGTTTAGAAAATAGGATTGTTTATTACAACCAACTGTGACTGTTTACACAAATTTATTGCTTAAGACAAAAGTATTTATATTCAACCTCTCATTCTGAGAAAGTATATTTTTACCCCCCTTTGTGGTTCTAAAAATAAAACAAGCATATATTTTATATATATAAACCATTGGCCTAGAGTTCAGTTATTGAGTGTGTGAAACCATTTGCTGACTGAGTGTGTACAATAAATGCTTTACACTGTCCTCTGGTACTGCCTTACTGCTCGACCAAGCTACCACTTTTGAGAGTAAGGTCATACCTAACTTTGACCTCTATCAGCCTCTGGGGGACTGTGGACTCTGTACACCCTGTACCTATTAGGGAACAGTATATACAGAGCCACTTTCTCACATTGGTGGATCAGCGGTGGGATACAAACTTGCATTTGTTGGACTACTTGGTTACCATCTGATCACACGACAGAACTCTTAAAAATTGCCTTTAGAATTCTGATTGGTTTTTCCAAAATTACTAAAAGTCTTGCTAGGGCCTTGCTTAAGTCCCATTAGAATTTTAGAAAAATAAAAGTCACTATAGTCAGGGTAGAGGGTTAGAACTGTCAGGTTAGAATGTCTCAAACAAACCCAGCTATTAGTGATAATAATAACATGGACCTGGTGGAGGAGCTCGACCTCACACCTTACTTACACTTGTCTTTCAAGGAATTGAGGTCCTTATGTAAACTCAAAAATTTACAAATGGGTCAGCATCCAACCAAACAAGGGCTCCAGGAGCTCCTGGCTGAGTATGCTAAAGACCACCCATCTGAACATGGTGATGGCCAGTCAGATGAGGAAAGGGAATCAGGGGAGGAGGACAGCAACCTCCCCATACTATTCCCTAGGGAGGAGATGGCACCCATACCCTCCAACTCAAGACATAGCATCTGGGCACCTAGAGACCACACAGGTGGCTCTGGTCCCAGAGACAACACTGGGGGACCCCCCAGTGAAGAGGACAGCCTTGTGAGGCTGGCCAAAAGAATAGATCTAGAGTCCAGGCTCCTGGCTCTAGAAAAGGAAAGGAGAGAGATGGGTTTAGCACCCATCAATGGTGGCAGCAATAATAAAAACAAGGATAGGGAGGAAACTTCTGACCTTAAAATCCCCAAAGGGATTGTCCCTAAATTTGAGGAAGGTGATGATATCACCAAATGGTTCACAGCCTTTGAGAGGGCTTGTGATATCAGGAAAGTAAAGAAACCTCTCTGGGGGGCACTCCTGTGGGAACTGTTCTCTGGTAACTGCAGGGACAGGCTTCTGACTCTCTCTGGGCCAGAAGCAGGATCCTATGACCTCATGAAGAAAGCTCTGATTGAGGGATTTGGATTCACCATTGAGGAGTATAGAATTAGATTCAGGGGGGCTCACAAAACCCAGACCCAGTCCTGGATTGATTTTGTAGATTTCTCAGTGAAGACACTGGATGGTTGGTTAGCTGGACATGGTGTGCAGGATTTTACTGGATTGTACAATTTATTCATGAAGGAACATATTTTGAGTAACTGCACAAATGAAGTTGCATCAGCATTTGGTAGACCTAGGTCTAATTTCTCCCCAAGAATTGGGAAAGAAGGCAGACCACTGGGTCAAGACTAAGGTGACCAAGACAACCACTGGGGGTGACCAAAAGAAGGTGGTCACAAAACCTCCCCAGGGGAAAGGTGGTGAGAATCCCCAAGATAAAAAGTCTGAGTCTTCCAAAGGGCCCCAAAAACCTGTTCAGGTGGGTGGGACCCAAACTACTCCCTATGTGCCCCAACCATATAGGGGGAAGAACTTTGATCCCTTAAAGGCCTGGTGTAATACCTGTAAGAAGCAGGGACACCTAACTGTATCTTGCCCCCAAAACAAAGCCCCTAAGGCACCCAGTACAGCCACTCCTGGGGCAGCAAGTATACAAATGGGATCAGAGATGTACCCTGAGCAAATCTGGGAACACACTGAAGCAAGTTTAGTCTCCTTGGGAGAAGTGGAGTTTGCCACTGTGGCTGTGTGGCCCCCCAACTTAAAGAAATACTTACAGTACCCCTGGGTAAATGGAACTAGGGTAGAAGCTCTGAGGGATACAGGTGCCAGTGTCACTATGGTGAAAGACACACTGGTTTCCCCTGAGCAATACTTGATTGGGAAGTCTTACCCAGTCACCAACGCTGACAGTGTCACCACTAGTCATCCCATGGCCATGGTAACATTAGGCTGGGGGGGGGGTTACTGGCCTGAAACAGGTAGTGGTCTCTCCAAAGTTGCCAGCTGCATGCCTGCTTGGAAATGATCTGGAAACCTCAGCCTGGGCTGAAGTTGAGTTAAAGGCCCATGCAGCCATGCTGGGCATCCCTGAATTGGTGTGTGTGCAAACCAGAGCACAGAGCAAGAGGAAGGGTGAAAAAGTAGGTTTGGAGCCTGGAATAAATGGCCCAACCAACCAAGAGGAAGGGCAAGGAGACTGGGGGACCAGCTTCTGTACAGCCAAACACTCAGAACCCCTCTCCCCCTGGAGAGGATGTAGATACCCCTGAGGGAACTGAGTCCATGGAGCTTGACCCTTACCAGGTTGAACTCTTGGGCCCAGGGGGACCCTCTAGGGAAGAGCTGTGCCAGGGCCAGCGAGACTGTCCCACTCTTGAAAGCCTGAGACAACAAGCTGCTTCAGAAGCCAGGGGAGATGTCAGTGGTACCCACAGAGCTTATTGGGAAGAGGGATTACTGTATGCTGAGGCAAGAGACCCCACTCCTGGAGCCACCAGGAGGGTGGTAGTGCCACAGAAGTACAGGGAGTTCCTCCTAACTTTGGCTCATGACATCCCCCTAGCTGGACATCTGGGGCAATCCAAAACTTGGGAAAGGTTAGTGAGTCACTTTTACTGGCCCCAGATGCACCAAAAGGTGAAGGAGTTTGTCAGCTCCTGTGTTACCTGTCAGGCCAGTGGCAAGACAGATGGCCACCCAAAGGCCCCCCTCATTCCACTACCAGTGGTGGGGGTCCCCTTTGAAAGGGTAGGTGTGGACATTGTGGGTCCACTTGAACCTCCCACAGCCTCAGGGAACAAATTCATTCTAGTAGTAGTGGATCATGCTACTAGGTACCCTGAAGCAATTCCACTTAGGACTACTACAGCTCCTGCAGTAGCCAAGGCCCTCCTGGGTGTCTTCACCAGGGTGGGTTTTCCTAAGGAGGTGGTTTCAGACAGAGGTTCCAACTTCATGTCTGCTTACCTAACACACATGTGGAAAGAGTGTGGAGTGCAGTACAAGTTTACTACACCCTACCACCCACAAACCAATGGCCTTGTTGAGAGGTTCAACAAGACATTGAAAGGTATGATCATGGGACTCCCTGAGAAACTCAAAAGGAGGTGGGATGTCCTGTTACCATGCTTGCTTTTCGCTTACAGGGAAGTGCCACAGAAGGGAGTAGGTTTCTCACCCTTTGAACTTCTGTTTGGTCATCCTGTAAGGGGACCACTATGTCTTGTAAAAGAGGGCTGGGAGAGGCCTCTTCAGGAACCCAAACAAGACATAGTGGACTATGTGCTTGGCCTAAGGTCCAGAATGGCTGAGTATATGGAAAAGGCATCCAAGAACCTTGAGGCCAGCCAGGAGCTCCAGAAGCACTGGTATGACCAAAAAGCTGCACTGGTTGAATTTCAACCAGGGCAACAGGTGTGGGTTTTGGAGCCAGTGGCACCAAGGGCTCTCCAAGACAAATGGAGTGGCCCTTACCCTATCCTAGAGAGAAAGAGTGAGGTCACCTATCTAGTTGACCTGGGCACTAGCAGGACACCCAAAAGGGTCATCCATGTGAACCGCCTTAAACTCTACAATGATAGGGCTGACATCACCATGCTGATGGTGACTGATGAAGAACAGGAAGCAGAGAGTGAGCCACTCCCTGACCTCCTATCCTACAGCCCAAATGATGGGTCAGTAGATGGTGTGATTTTCTCAGACACCCTCTCTGCCCAACAGCAGACTGACTGCAAGCAAGTCTTGCAACAATATGCTAGCCTCTTTTCCCTGACCCCTGGTCTGACAAGCTGGTGTACCCATGATGTGGACACTGGTGACAGTGCACCTGTCAAGAACAAAATCTATCGACAGTCAGATCAAGTCAAGGAAAGCATCAAAGCTGAGGTCAGCAAGATGCTGGAGTTAGGGGTCATTAAGCCTTCAGAGAGCCCCTGGGCTAGCCCAGTGGTTCTGGTCCCCAAACCTCATCAACAGGGTGAAAAGAGAGAGATGAGGTTCTGTGTGGACTATAGAGGGCTCAACTCTGTCACCAAGACAGATGCTCACCCTATCCCAAGAGCAGATGAACTGATAGACAAATTGGGGGCTGCCAAATTTCTCAGTACCTTTGACTTAACTGCAGGGTACTGGCAGATTGGCATGTCCCCAGGAGCAAAAGAAAAGACAGCATTCTCCACCCCTGATGGGCATTATCAGTTTACTGTGATGCCCTTTGGGTTAAAGAATGCCCCTGCCACCTTCCAGAGGTTGGTGAACCATGTCCTGGCTGGGTTGAAGTCCTTTAGTGCAGCTTATCTTGATGATATTGCTGTCTTTAGCTCCACCTGGCAGGATCACCTGATCCACCTTGGGAAGGTTTTAGAGGCTCTGCAGAGTGCAGGTCTCACTATCAAGGCATCCAAATGCCAGATAGGGCAGGGCACTGTGGTGTACTTGGGCCACCTTGTAGGTGGAGGCCAGGTACAGCCCTTACAACCCAAAATCCAGGCCATCATGGACTGGATAGCTCCAACAACCCAGACCCAAGTCAGGGCATTCCTTGGCTTGACTGGGTACTACAGGAGGTTTGTGAAGGGGTATGGGTCCATTGTGACCCCCCTCACAGAACTCACCTCCAAGAAAATGCCCAAGAAAGTTAACTGGACAGTTAGTTGTCAAAAGGCTTTTGACACCCTAAAAGAAGCAATGTGCTCAGCACCAATTCTAAAAGCTCCAGATTATGCCAAGCAGTTCATAGTGCAGACTGATGCCTCTGAGCTAGGGATAGGAGCGGTCCTATCCCAGACCAATGATGAAGGCCAAGACCAACCAGTTGCTTTTATAAGCAGAAGACTACTCCCTAGAGAGCAGCGTTGGAGTGCCATTGAGAGGGAGGCCTTTGCTGTGGTTTGGTCCCTGAAGAAGCTGAGGCCATACTTGTTTGGCACTCACTTCCTAGTTCAAACTGACCACAGACCTCTCAGATGGCTAATGCAGATGAAAGGGGAAAATCCAAAACTACTGAGGTGGTCCATCTCCCTACAGGGAATGGACTTTGAAGTGGAACACAGACCAGGGACTGCCCATGCCAATGCAGATGGACTTTCCAGGTTCTTCCACTTAGACAATGAAGACTCCATAGGACAAGGTTAGTCTCATCACCTTTCGTTTGGGGGGGGGGGGGGTTGTGTGAGAAAGTGCCATCTTTCTTGCATGGTATGCCCCCACTTTTTGCTAAATTGCTGAATGTACTTCGATTGAGTGTACCCTGGGTTCCTGCCAATCAGGTGCCCAGGGCCTATGTTCCTTCCTTAAACCACACAAACTCCAAATTGGCAAACCCTAGCCACATGTCAGCCCCTAGTAAATGGTACCCTAGGTACCCAGGGCCTTGTGACCAGGGAAGGCCTCTAAGGGCTGCAGCACTCATTGTGCCACCCTCAGAGGCCCTGTACCCTTACACACACACACACTGCCCTTGCAGGCTGAGCGTCTGGGTGCAGGACAAAACAAAGAGTCGACATGGCACACATCACTGTGTACCATGCCCATCACCTACACTGCCAAGGCATATGTCAGCCACCCCTCTAGCTGGGTGCATTACGCCTATGGTGTGGGCACAAGAGCAGGAGCCCTGTGCCCCTACAGTACCCGGGTCCATTCCTGGGCACTAAGTGCAGTGCTGTCATTTAAGAATACATGGTGCTGAGAGCTTGTCAAACACGAGCTCCACAGCACCATATTGGCAACACTGAAGCCTGGGAAGTTTGGTATCAAACTTCTCAGCACATTGAACCCACACTGATGCCAGTGTAGGATTTAATGTACTAAGCACCCCAGAGGGCATCTTAGAAGATGCCCCCTTACAGCTAACTTACAATCCACGTCTGCTCGGAGGCTGCCCAGGCTGCCACACAGCAGACACGTTGCTGGACCCCTGGGTGGGAGAGCCCCTGCTCTCCCGGGCCTGCAACAATGCACATCCTGGGTGAGGTGAGAAAGGATGAGCAAAGGGAAGCTTCAAAGGCATGCCGCCATTTGGAGTTTCCCCAGGCCACTGCAACCCCCCACTCTGGCGGGAAGCTTGGCCGGAAACCCCATACAAGGACAGGGGATGTGCCAGCCTGCCCACCCCACCCCTCAGGTGGGGGAGGCGAGGTGAAGCACATCTCCGGGCTCTCGCCATCTTGAAGATGGGAGGCCCTACCCTATCAGGATTAGGCTACTGCCCCCCTCCCACAGGAGAGAGGCAGGATAGGGGGTGTACCCACCCCAGGACAAGGACCCATTGGTCCCTGGCCTTCACCTACCTGTAACGCCCCTAAATCTAGTATTTAGGGGCCCCCTGAACCTTCCTTCCTTAGATCCCAGTTAGAAAACGACAAGAAGAGCAAGAAGAACAAAGACCTGCCCTGCAGCTGCTAAAAAGAGAAGAAGACACCAACTGCTTTGGCCCCAGCCCTACCGGCCTGTCGACTCTCGAACCTGCACCAGCGCGGCATCCCTCGTGGCCAGCAACCTCACCAACCCCGGAGGACCTGGCTACCTTTTAGCTCTAAGCCCCTGGGACTCCCACGAGTAGAGGCTCTACTCAAGAAACCTATTTGCTATCCCTGGCACCAGCCCGGGACCGCGGACCCAACACTCTGCACCAGCCAAGCCTGGCCAGTGCCGGAGTGGACAAAGACCCAGAGGACGACCCCACGGCGACTGTGACCCAGAGTCCGGCACCCAAGGACCCCCCTCGACATCCCGGAAGAAGCCTGCAGCCTCAGAACCAAGTGCCACCCCAGCCGCGATCAACCAGAGGGTAAGATTCCCGACGTCAAAAGGCACCCCTGCACCCGGCGCCCTGCGACCCCCTGTGCCCAATCCCGGGGTACCCACCTAACCTACAACTACCCAACTTACCTCTCGAAGTGGTGGTGGCACCTGAAACATCCTCGTCCCCGAGCCTGCAGCCTCTTTCCAACCGGAACATTCCCATTGATTTCCATTGAGCGCCCTAAGGCTCAAAAGCACCCTGCACCCAGCCGCCCGAGTGGCCCTGGCAGTGCCCTCTCTACACTAACCTACTTCCCCACTTGCCCTGAGTAAGTGACCAGGAGCCCAGCTCCCACAGCCGTGTGGCTTGCCAGACAGCAGCCACCAACAAAGGCCCCCCTATCCCTCATAGGATAACATTGGGCCCAACTCTCTCTGCACCCGGCCGTCCTGAAACCGCTGAGGGTGAACCAACTGTACCTACCTGACACTGGGGGACCCCCGAGTCCATGCCCGGAATTTCAACACTACCAGTCGAGTACTTACCCTTAAACCGCTAACTTCATTTTCCTCATAGGGTAACATTGACAGAAGATTTTTGAAGAAAAAGCCAAAGTGTGAACTTTTCAAAACTGCAAAAATTCACCAAAAATCAGCCAAGTGACAAAAACGAATTTACTCACCTGCTCCTAGGTGAGCTCCCAGTGCTGGATCTTGGTGCCCAGCCCTGACTCTGAAAAGTGTTCACAACTATACTTACCTCTAACTCATTTTTCTCCCATAGGAAACCATTGTCTGCTTTTCTGTGAAATTTCTTTTAAGTGTCTACTTTTGCAAATTTGAAATATTCTTCTAAAATCGTACCATTTCTGCAAACAAAATTACTTACCTACTTTTGATAAGGACCCCAGTCCTGGGTCTAGGCACCCAGTCCTGGATTACTAAAGTAACGATAAAGTACTCTACCTGCAATTTGAATTTCTTGCCATAGAGATCCATTGAATGTTTTCTGTGAAATATTTTCTAAGTGCTAACTTTTGAAATAGCTAAATATTGTTTAAAACTCACTACAGTTATTAAGTCGACTTTCATCACTTGATTCTGCATACTGACCCCAGGCTGGTTCTAGGAGCCAGACCTGGAATTCCAAAAGTAATCTGAAAAGTAATTCATTACAAATAACCTGAATTTACCATTGAGCTCAATGCATTGTTATGTTTAGGAAATAGGATTGTTTATTGCAACCAACTGTGACTGTTTACACAAATGTATTGCTTAAAACAAAAGTATTTATATTCAACCTCTCATTCTGAGAAAGTATATTTTTACCCCCTTTGTGGTTCTAAAAATAAAACAAGCATATATTTTATATATACAAATCATTGGCCTAGAGTTCAGTTATTGAGTGTGTGAAACCATTTGCTGACTGAGTGTGTACAATAAATGCTTTACACTGTCCTCTGGTACTGCCTTACTGCTCGACCAAGCTACCACTTTTGAGAGTAAGGTCATACCTAACTTTGACCTCTATCAGCCTCTGGGGGACTGTGGACTCTGTACACCCTGTACCTATTAGGGAACAGTATATACAGAGCCACTTTCTCACAGCAAGGAGCTGGAAGCGCGACTCGAGAAGCGTGCCACCGTCGGAGCTGTTGTCGTCGCATCTCGTAAAGTGTGTCGCCGCTGCAGCATCGCATCGAGCGGAAGCGTCTCGCATCATCCAGGAAGTGTCTCGCAATACCGAAGAAACGTGTTGCCATCGCAGCCATCGTAGTGGACACATTGCACCGCATCAAGAGAAGAGTCTCGCATTGAGGAAGAAGCGTGTCGCCATCGCAGCCATTGTAGTTGTCGCATTGCACCGCATCAAGAAAAGCACCTCGCATCCACGGAGAAGCGTGCCGCTGTCGGAGCTGCTGTCGTCACATCGCGTAAAGGGGTGTCGCTGCTGTAACATCGCATCGAGCGAAAGCATCTCACAAACGTCAGAGAAGAGTGCCGCTGCCAAAGCCGCAGTCGTTGCATCGCGTAAAGGGTGTTGCCGCTGCAGCTGACGCATCGAGTAGAGTCTTCTCGCAACATCGGAGAAGCGTGCCGCATCTGGAAGATCTTCATGTCTATTTCTTTGCACCAAAAACTTCATCGCATCAACATCGTTGCAACACTTTCGTTGCCTTGCGTGTCGCATCTAAAAGGTACATTGACTTAAAGTGTTGCATTTAAGAACTAAAGAGAACTAAGCAAAATTCTACCATCTAGAGTAACAGTATTGTGTATTTTTGTCGTTTAATGGTCTTGTGGTAACTATATATAAAGAATACTTATTTTTGATCTAAAACCTGTGTGGTGTCCATCTGTAGTGTTGTCACTTGGTTACTGTATGTGTTCACAAATGCTTTACACACTGCTTCAGAGATAAGCCGGTCTGCTCGTGCCAAGCTACCAAGGGGGTGAGCAGGGGTTATTTTAGGAGTGTACCCCCTTACCCTGACTAGAGGAGAGGGTCTCTATTTGTCACAAGTGCATACCTGTGCCAACTAGAGACCCCCAAGTCTAACAGTTACCCTATGGGAAAGAAACATACTGCATACGGGCACTTGGCAGCGACTTACGGGACTGTTCTTCAGCACTTAAGTATGGAGCTAGGTCAAAGGCAGAACCAACAAGTCACCTCGGTCAGATCTGGGGCATACAGGTGCAATTCAGTGTTGTGTGTCCAGTTTAAGTCCATCGGGAACGGTCTGGTTACAAATAGGCTGCAAGCAGCGGCTGGGAGACCAGTCCCGGAGAACCCACAGGGTCCTTGAGATGCTCGGGCATGTAGGGACATCGCTCGTCAACTAGAACTCTGGCTGGTGGGCTCAGCTGCAGTGGTGTTTTCTCAGGAGGGATCGCACTGCGGGAGGCACTCGTGATTGTAGGGGGCCTGGCAAAACAGGTAGGTCTCAGGACCCCGTTGGCACCATTGGTCCACTTCTCCCATGGCGGTCGGGCTTGGGTGCAGTGTTGCTTCTTGGTCTCTGGTTTTTGCGGTCCGAGGCTCTTGCGGTTCCAGTCTGTCAAGAGAGGCTGCACTTGGGGATGGGAGGGGCCTGTCCAGTGGAGCTCTGGGGTGTGCTAAACTCTTGAGGGTCTCTGCGCCTCAGAAGCACCCTCACTTCACAGCACCTCGGGCTGGGGGGCTCATTTACAGTGCTGTTGGGTCACGCTGGCGGAGGCTCTCATTTCTGTCATTTTGGTGCATGTAAGCGGCTCCTCTGCTCCAAGGGAGATGTTGCTGGACAGGTGACATTGTGGGTCACTCTTCCACAGCTTTTGCAGATGACACCGCTTTCTGGACAAGCAGGGTCCGTGCAATTGTAAGGGACAGGCGGCAGGCTGGGATCACGTCAGGTGCTGCTCCTCAGTTCTCGTGTTATGGGCTCTTCCTCGTCCCTTCTTCTCCAGGCAGACTGATCTGATTTTCTGGAGTCTGAAGGCCACCTAAATACTCAATTTAAGGTTGTTAAAGGAAGTAAAGGGTAGTAGCTAATTGGCTGCTTTCCCCTGGTGTCACTACACCCCCTAGCTGACCACTTCCTGTGGGGAGTGGGCATCACCCTGTCCCAGAGTTCCCAATTTCAACCAAGATGGTGAAATCTAAATGTTTGTGTTCCTTTCAGGAAGCCCACCCTAGGGATGGGACTAGCCTGGAGTTGAAACACGTCTCCTTGCATAGCTAATTTCCCATGTGTCCTGGTGCCAAATAGGCCTTAGGGCAGGGGGTGGCATCTCACTGCTCTGGGGGAAGCCAGGCTCGCATATCAAAGGCAATGGGCTCTCAGAATGTCAAGGCAGAGGGCTTCAAATTTACTAGCCATACTGGTAGAGCAGGTGTACACACCTTGTTCCAGAGCAGGCATGGTTTCGGACTTCAGAGTGAGGCTCTCACCTCCTAGGGGGTCAGAAATTAGTCTGTGGTGGTAGGCTGGGCAGGACTAGTCAGCCAGCACACTAGAAGACTAGTACGTTTTAGGGGGTACTTCTAAGGTACCCTCTAGGAGCAGGTATTAATAAAAACAATACAGGAATCAGTGTGTGTTTATTAATACAAGGTTTGGTTTCGATACCAAACACCATAGGGTTTCAGTGAAGCCATTATGTAGCTGGGAAGCTTGTTTTGACCAGTACATACTTAACGATCGCCTTTTGGTGTAAATCCCCTGAAATCATCCCTCCATTGACCCTTTTTACATACCTGGGGTCTTGTCTTTGTTCAGTGGTTCTCGCCTCTCTGGTCTCCCTCATTTGAACTGAGGCCTCCCATAGAACTGTGACCGATGTTACTGGCTGCAGATCCTGACCAACATGGCCGATGTCCGGTCGAGCTGCTCCGCCAGCTATAGAGGAGATCGGCTCCGGTTCACTACCTCGGCCGTCAACTACCCAGCCGGAAATCGGGCACAGTACTCGTCCTCTCTCCGCTGGTTCTCCTTTCTTTGCCTCCTGGTGAGCTCCTGTGGGTCTGCCAGTTGCTTGTTCACTGCATCATTGACCATGGCCCCGCCGATTGACTCATCCTTTCGGGACCTTGGATTTGCTGCGATTCACGGACTGCCTGCGGCGCCTCACTGGAACTGCTGCTGGGACGCGTAGCTGCTGGGACGCGTAGCTGCCCGCCCGCCCGCCTTCCTTATGGGAACTAGACGCGGTTGCCTCGCATCCCACAGCTCAGCAGCAAAGAATTAGGCGAGAATGCGACTAGGCGATCTGGCTTTCGCCTGCGGGCCGGTCTGTTGCTGCCTGGCATCCTGCTGGCACCTAGTCAGGGGCTTCAACAGAGTTGTGTGGTTAGTGTCTTCCCCAGTCAGAGCCACCCCGAGAGTGCCGCGACGCAGCTGTCCTGATCTCGGAGTTGGTTTCCATCGGCCACGTTGAAGCGACCGCCTGTTCCCCGTGGCTGCCTTTCCCCTTACGAGGATGCTGCCTGAGCTCCCTCGTCTTCCCTGTTACCAGTGGACTGCCGATGTGTCGTGGGTGTTCAACGGCCTTCTGACTTCCTTCACTATAGATCTGGGAGCTGCCCCCACTCAACCCTACTCATGGGGTCGTTTTTTTTCCCTTTTTTATTTTTTTTTTAACCAGATTTGTGTTCAACTATAATTGCCGCCATTTTTGTTTGCGAGGTACCTGAGGTCTTTGAAGCTGAAACCGACATCTTACGGTCTCGTCATTCCCCCTGACCGACTCATGCATCTGGTTTCACCTTGCGGACTATTGTCTGTGATCGGACCTGCCTTCTATGCCTCTATCTCTCTCTTCACCATCCACGCTCTCATATTCTCGTTTTTCTATTCCTTGTAACGTCCTAGTAACTGATGTAAATTGTTTCTGATGTAACCTTGTAACAATATGTAACTCATGTAAAGCGCTCCGATACCTCCGGGTCTAGCCAGCGCTATATAAAACTCATCAAATAAATAAAAATAAATACGATGACTTCCCTTTTCACTTGTAATATCCAGCAATGGAGCTAGACAATACAGGGGCATTTCTGCTCATGCAGGTATGTCCTCGCATGTGCTAAAGTGCACCATGCCATAGGACACCAAGGCCTCATATAGGGGAGACTTGCATACAGCCCATAGTGTCTTTGGCATAGCACACAGGAGTGTGCCATATCATGTTTTCAAACACATTTTCTGGTAGAAATCGCATTATGCTGGTTATGACACTTTTAATTTGATACACCATGACCTTTTGAGTAGTGATAGGGAACACACTCTAGGGAATCGGAAAGTATTGGAAACCTTCTCAGTGTCGGTATTTTAGGACTAGGTGTATTGTGGGGCAGGCCACTTGTTGTTTATAATGTATTGAGTGGGGGGCGGCCTGGCTCGTTTTTTCCCCCCTGTGGCTCCAATTGTGTTAATGAGGAATAGATAGGAAACAGGCTGCATTGTTGCAGGGCCTACTCTGCTCACACCCACCTGTTCAGGTCACGGTCTCTGGGCAACTGACCTATCCCAACAGTCATAGGACCCATTTTAAACTAAACTAGATCAGTTCACCTTTTCATCTTTGCTTGGGCTTAGAGGCAGCTACCTCTGTTAACTATCTTACGCAGGGCAACCCCTAGCTTAGCCAAAGAGGTTATTCATAACTGAACTAACCCCACAATGACCAGTGGGGTCAGGGGGCCTAACTTGCTCTTTTATATGGGGCCAGACCACCATGCCAGGACACTGCTGCTAAAAAGGCTAACTTCCAGCAGAGGCTACTGACAACTGTCGGCACCCAGAATCACACCTTTAGGCACCACCGATAGGTAGATGAGCTCACAATTAGGTTTATTTGGGTTCAGGGTGTCCTATGGCTGTTATGGACTGAGGGGTGGTGGGAGTCACTCACAACCTACTTCCACTCTCTTCTGTTAGCTGGTTGGCCACAACCTCCGGCTAAACAGTTGCCTGACTAGTAGGGACTTTTTGTGGGGCAAGTAAGGCATCACCAGTGAAAACTTTGGAGTTCTTCCTTACTGGAGCAGAATCTCCTTGGCTCACTGGAACTTTCTAAACTGTTGCCCACCTTTCCTACACTACTATTTCCTGCCTTTCCTCTGGGGCCTACTTTTATTAACTGTAGGTTCAGCAACTCCAGAATTCTAGGGAGAGTTCTCTGGGAGGCCATTTCCAAGGAGACAATCAAGGGAGAGGTCCGTACGGACTACTATCCTTTGCCAACTAAGGGATTCAGCTATCCCCTAAGGGTACTAAAGCCACAGTCCTAATAGTAACCTCACCTAGGACAGCCCTCACTCGTCAAGTCTCTTGCGGTAAATACGATTCTGGGGATACCCACCTGTCATACAGTCAAAATGGTGTGACTGCCAAAAGTATCACGTCGATGTGATGGAAGTGTCTGCTTCCCTCTGGAATCACCAACTCACCTTATGTTCCTAGTTCCCAGCTTAAGATACAAGGATGTCCTCATCTAAGGAGCAATCCTCAAAGCTACACGGACAACCCCAGTGCCTACCTTTTTCATGTTACAAGTGTAGTCCACACTTTAGTGCCCAACCTGCTGTAAAAGCAGGGCCAACTGTTTATGAACCTTTTAAGCTTAGGGACCCCACTACTCTATTTACTATTAAAGTTGGAGTGGGGTGCACTATCTTCTTTTGACTTGGTCCCAGAAGGAACTTCTTTGGAGGACTTCGCACCTCCTTTTCCCTTCTGTGGGCCTAACCCCCCTTTGTTGGAATCCACCCTGATGCCTTTTGGGAATCCTAGTCCTACTCCATTCATCCGTTTTCTTAGTCAGCCTACTATGACTAGAAAGTGATGTATCTGCCAGATGCTGTTGTAAATCATTTCTGATGTACAGTTTGCTAAAATGTGCTCCTTCATAATCAAATTGTAGAGCCCTTGATAGTCCTGTACCTTTTTACCTTTTAAGCGGCCACCTAGGGTCTTGACTGGGAAGTCAACAAAATCAACCCAGGTCTGACATGAGGTTTTGGGATTCTACCTGCACTTAATCCTATGGTGAGATCAAAGCCCTCAAACAGGGTCTCCTTCACGAGGTCATAGGACTTAACATCTGTCTCACTAAGTGTCAGAAGTCTATCCCTGCACTTGCCTGAGAACAGCTTCCAGAGTAGAGAGCCCCAGTGTTTCTGGTGTAAACTTCTCATTCTACAATCCCTGTCAAAGGCAGAGAAACACTGAGATCTCGCCACCTTCCACATATTTGGGGACAATCCCCATGCAGCCTGCAATGGCAGTCTGTGTGGAATTTGTTTGTGGGGGCTATAAGGTGGCATAAGATATGCTGCAGCCTTTAGGGACCCTCTTTGGTACTTATATCAGACTTATAGAGGGTACCATTAACTAGGGATTTACAAGGGCACTAAAGTCATTGGCCAACTGTAAACAATCTGACATCACTTTATTTTAACCAGGAATATTGCAGGCAAATGATTGCAAATATATTCATAAAGCTAATCCAAGATTTTTTCCTGTTTGGCCCTGATGCTTGCCATGTTCCAAAAGAAGGTGGTCAACTTCTGTGCTTAGGGTCCTGGCGAGAGACCCTGATGCAGAGGATACTGTGCTGGTGGTATTAAAGGAATATGCTACTTACCAGTATGCATCTGTTCTTGGCACGTAGAGCTGCAGATCTACACAGTCTCAAGAACTTTATTCGGTTCAAAAAATGAATCATAAAAGTATACATTTTTATATTTAAAAAAACATGCATTTAATACATTCAACAGATCAATTATCAGTATAATAGGACATACTTGGCATCCTAAACCAGAGAGTATAAATAAATGCACAAGGCTATTTAGTGGCCGCCATACAACAACAATTTCTAATACGGTTTCCCACAGCAATGTAGAGGCCTAACACCAGACTAACTATACCGTTTCCTAATCTGGAGTGAAAGTCGTATGAAATTTATCATGGCACAACATACTCCAGGAGATGATAGTGATAATAAGTAGTCATAACCTTCTTTATAATTACAAGGTTGCTGCCCTTTAAGGATAGGCTTAATAAACCTAATCCTAGGCTCCTGGTATAAAGAGCAAAAGAGGACAACATGAATGGTACTCTGACTAACTTTGTTATTGCAAGGGGGCAGCCTCTCACACCAACCCCCTTGTTTTGGAAAGGCAAAAAGAAAATGAAGAATGTTTAGTCTAAACCCGGTAAGATAAAACCGCCATTGTACATGGGTTGTAAAAGTTAAATAAAACTGATGCTGCGGTTTATCCATACAGCTTGTTGACCTAACCGGACACAATGTATTTAAGTATTTCCGGTAACTCGTTTTAAAGATTTAATATCTCCCCGGATATTTTCAGGATTATCATAAAGATGACCCAAACCTATTTTATATAACATATCACTGACATATGACAACCAAGGGATCTGCATTGCGTAATCAAGACTTTTACAATCTTCAGAGCTACACACTTGTGCATAGATCGTCATCTGGTGTTGGGCCCGGATGTTTGCAGTTTGTTTTTCCTCTTGGAAAGTCTTTGGAAGTCACGAGGTCGGTGACTCCTCCTTTGGATCGTATTGCGCATGGGCTTCGGCTCCATCCTCAGATTGTTTTTCGCCAGCAGGAAAAGATGGAACGTAGTGATAACAGTGAAGATGCCCATGTGTGTGCTATCTAAATAAGATAAACTGGGACAGATACAGGTAGCCGGGGAGGCGGGTGGGCGTGTGTAGATCTGCAGCTCTACATGCCAAGAACAGATGCATACTGGTAAGTAGCATATGCCGTTCGAGGCATATGAGCTGCAGATTACACACTTGTGCATAGATTATATAGCAGTACCCACCGTTAGCGGCAGCCACCCGTATCTGTTGCAGTGGTTTGAAATAATGTTTTGAGTACAGCCTGGCCCACACTAGCCTGTTGCTTAGTTTGCACATCTACACAATAGTGTTTGGTGAAAGTGTGTGGTGTTGACCATGTAGCTGCTTTGCAGATATCATCTAATGGGATGTTCCCTAAGAATGCCATGGAAGCCCCTATTTTTTGTGTAGAGTGGGCTATAGGGGGAATGGATAGCGTTCGCTTTGCTTTATGGTAGCAGATTTGAATGCATTTTACAATCCACCTAGCTATCCCAGATTTTGAGCAGGGGTTGCCTTTGTGTGGTGGAGAGAAAGAGACAAACAGTTGTTTGGTCTTACGGAAAGGTTGTGTTCTTTGAATGTAGTAGAGTAAGGCTCGTTTGACAGCTAGTGTGTGAAGAGCCCTTTCTGCAACGGTCTGTGGTTGCGAGAAAAATACTGGTAGTTCTACTGTTTGGTTTAGGTGAAAAGGAGAAATGACTTTAGGGAGGAATTTTGGGTTGGTACGGAGAACAACCTTGTGGTGGTGCAATTGGAGAAAAGGTTCTTGAATGGTAAGAGCTTGTATCTCACTGACCCTTCTAAGGGAAGTGATGGCTACAAGAAAAGCGGTTTTCCATGTTAGGAATTATAGTTCGCATTTGTGCAGAGGTTCGAAGGGAGGCCCCATTAGCCTTGTGAGAACGATATTTAAGTTCCACACAGGTGAGGGTGGCACTCTGGGAGGAATTATTCTTTTAAGGCCTTCCATGAAGGCTTTAATGGCAGGTACTCTAAAGAGTGATAGATGTTGCCTGTTTTGTAGGTAAGCTGCAATAGCTGCCAGGTGTAGTTGAATGGACGTGTAGGCTAGATTGCACCTTTGTAGGTGGAGTAAGTAGCCTATGATGTGTTGAATGGACACGTCCAGTGGATTGATGGTGTTGTTATGGCAATAAACAACAAAACGTTTCCACTTGGCGGCGTAGCACGCTCTAGTGGTCGGTCTTCTAGCTTCTCTGATGACGTTCATACAGTCAGGGGGAAGATTTAGGTACCCGAATTCTAGGATTTCAGGAGCCAGATCGCAAGGTTGAGCTGCGCTGGGTCCGGGTGTTTGATCTCTCCATGGTTCTGGGTTAAGAGGTGTGGAGAGAAGTGTAGTTTTTGGTGCGGTACTACAGATAGTTCCAGCAGTGTGGTATACCACGGTTGTCTGGCCCACGTTGGAGCTACTAGGATTAGTGTGAGGGGGGCGGGGGGTGTTGTAGCTTGCGCACCACTAGTGGAATGAGTGGGAGAGGCAGAAAAGCGTATGCAAATCTGCCTGACCAGTTAATCCATATCGCATTTCCTTTGGACAATGGGTGTGGGTATCTGGCGGCGAAGCTCGGGCATTTGGCGTTTTCGTGGGTGGCGAAGAGGTCTATCTGTGGATGCCCCCACATTTGAAAGTACGGGTGAAGAACTTGCGGGTGAAGCTCCCACTCGTGTATCTGTTGTGTCTGCCTGCTGAGCAGATCTGCCACTGTGTTTTGGACTCCTGGGACATGCTGAGCTAGGAGAAAGATTTTCTGGGGTATTGCCCATCTCCATATGCTCTGTGCTAGTTGAGAGAGCTGTGGAGAGTGTGTGCCGCCTTGTTTTTGAATATAATACATGGCTGTCATGTTGTCTGTGCGGATCAGGACTGCCTTGCCTGAAATTTGGGTTTGAAAAGATTTTAGGGCTAAGAAGATTGCTAGTAACCCCAAATGGTTGATATGGAGTAACTTTTGTTGAGGTGTCCACTTGCCCCGTGTGGTGAGATGTAGTGGATGAGCTCCCCAGCCGGAGAGCGATGCGTCCGTTGTCAG
Organism: Triturus cristatus; assembly: GCF_964204655.1. Taxonomy (NCBI): domain Eukaryota; kingdom Metazoa; phylum Chordata; class Amphibia; order Caudata; family Salamandridae; genus Triturus; species Triturus cristatus. Next base: position 618,924,247 of record NC_140584.1, read on the forward strand.
TACTATTTGAGGAACCGGGTCCAGGAACGGTCGACCTTTGGAAAGGTTTGTGGTGTTCCACCACTGCAGAGAGCGACGGGTGCAACCGTCTACCAACACCAGACCTGTTAATTGACCCTGGGCCTGGTTCCATTGTTGCGCTAAGCACTCTTGGAGAGGACGCATCTGGAGTCTTGCGTGAGGTACTATGAAGATGCAAGAGGCCATGATCCCTATTAGTTGTATAAACACTCGAGCTGGAAGGGAGTGTTGTGCTATGAATTTTGTGCGTAGAGCTTGAATGCTTGCAATCCTGGCAGGATTGGGGTAGGCTAGCGCTCTTGAGGTGGCTATGGTGGCACCGAGGTATTGTTTTATGTGGGATGGTTGTAGATGGGACTTCTGGTGGTTTACTGTGAAGCCCAGTCAGTGGAGTAGTTGAATCGTGTTGGAAGTGTGTTGCACACACTGATTATATGACCTAGCTTTTATCAGCCAGTCGTCTAAGTATGGGAAGACGTGGATGTGTTGTCTTCGCAAATGTGCTGCCACCACTGCTAGGCACTTGGTGAATACCCTTGGCGCTGTTGTGACTCCGAACGGGAGCACTTTGAATTGGTAGTGTTGTCCGTCCACTACAAATCTGAGGTACTTCCGGTGAGCTTTGTGCACCGGAATGTGGAAATAAGCGTCTTTTAGGTCTAAAGTGGTCAAAAAGTCGTTTTGGGAGAGGAGCGGAAGTACCTGCTGAAGCGTCACCATATGAAAATGGTCTGAGTGTATGTATGTGTTTAGGGGCCGGAGATCTAGGATGGGTCGAAGAGTCTCGTCCCTTTTTGGTATGAGGAAATATAGGGAGTAGACTCCCATATTTTGTTGGTTGGTAGGAACGGGTTCTATTGCCTGTTTCTGTAGGAGGGAGATTACCTCCTGCTTTAGGAGTATTAGAAATCTGCAAGGCGGCCACTTGGAGGTCTGTCCATACCTTTGCTGCGCATAACTGTCTGGACTCGGATGCCAGGGCAGAAGCTCAGGTTGGGCAGGCTTCGTTGCGAAATTTGTTCGCACAGTAGTGGTATCATTTTGTAGTCTTCTCCACCGCCGTTTGGGTGTGGGGATGGGCTTGCCATTCTATTCACTAGATTATGACTATACACAGAGATCCCCTACTACAGAAGGAGTAGTTTCTTTTCTGTAACTCCAGTTCTGTAGTAGGGGTATCTCTGTTATAGTCATAAGCGCCCGCCCTCCTCCCCGGTGCAGAGATAAATGTTAATGTAAGGAATGCTACAGGTCTGGCGTGCTAGGCCTTCAAAAAGAACTGAAAGTAAAAGGGACCTGCTGTGCATTCTGGTATACTGGAAAAGTTCTGGAAAGTTCTCTTAAAGGCACAGTATCCTGTTCTGAGCGACATAATGGCAGCCTGTGGGGCTTGTCTGTCCATTCCTCCCTCTCTATCATTCCAGAGGCCTTTGCTGGTAGAGGCAGGTTTTTCTCTGTGGAAAAAGCTGGGCAGGCAGTGCTGTTGGTGGATGTTGGTGGAATTTTCTAGTTGAAGTACTGGACAGTGTAGCCTGTGGATATAGGCTGCATTATCTGTCTTTGAATTCTCTCTTAAGTGTAGATGCAGGTCTGCATGGCTTGACAATTTAAGAGATTATTTTTATTGCTCCAGGGTCCACGCACATGGGCCGGACTATTCACTAGATTATGACTATACACAGAGATCCCCTACTACAGAAATAGTCTTACCCTCCTGAATTAGTTTGTTGGCCCTAGCTTTATATTTTTCAGGGAGGTGGTGCATTATGATTTCTAACTCGTCATAATGTGCCCTGTCCTATCTGGCCAATAGCGCTTGAGTATTGGCGATACGCCACATATTGGCTGCTTGTGACGCAGTACGCTTTCCTGATGCGTCCAGTAGTTTTGACTCTGTCAGGTGGTGGTGCTTCGCCTGACGCCTGGGAACGAATAGTTTCTTACCTGTCGGTGTAGTTTTGCAGCTTGAAGATCTTTCTGGATTCACTATGCTGTGCATTATTCCGCGATCTTGTGGTTGGGTCCGGATTCGTAGTCTTTTCTTTGTTTTTTTTTTTTTTTGTAGCCCAGGTGGGCGGCGACGACCCACCATTTGGTGCACCTCCCGTGACGTCGTCGTGCTTCCTGCGGAAGTCCCACCTTTGGGGCGCCATCTTCGGGTTCTTTTTTCCTTGTTCTTTTTTTTTTTTTAACCCTAGGCGATTGATTAATCCTTCTTGTCCATTTTTCTGTACGTTTTCCTTTCTTTTGATCTTTTCCATTTTACCCCCTCTTCCTCCAGCCTCATCTTCCTGGCGGAGGTGGGTGGGTTCGCTAGTGAATCCAGAAAGATCTTCAAGCTGCAAAACTACACCGACAGATAAACTATTCGTTTTGCAGCGTGAATCTTTCTGGATTCACTATGCTGTGCATAGACTTTGTAGCGGTTTTCCTAATTTTGTGGCGGCTGGGTGGTAGATGAGCATTGGTCGTTGAAAATGTGTTGAAGCACCTTCTGTCCAACCTGTGCTTCCTTGTTCATCTGTATGTCCACGCAGTAGTGTTTCGTGAACGTGTGCACAGATGCCCAAGTTGCCGCGAGACATATGTCCTGGATGGGCGTGTTCGCCAGGAAGGCAACGGTGGCCCCCTTCTTCCTTGTGGAGTGAGCCTGAGGCCCCTCCGCTAGCTCCTGTCCAGCCTGTTTGTGGCAGAATTGAATAGTGAGGGCAATCCACCTAGCGATGGTGCCCTTAGTCACTGGCCTACCCATGAAGCTAGTAGCAAAGGACACAAACAGCTGCTTCGACTTCCTGAGTTCCTTGGTTCTCTCAATGTAGTGCATCACCGCTCTTCTTGCGTCGAGGGTGTGCAGGGCCTTTTCTGCGTTTGAAGTCGGGTTTTGGAAGAAACTTGGTATCTGAATACTCTGATTCATGTGGAACGCCGACACCACCTTGGGCATGAAGTGTGGGTCCGTCCTCAGGACTACTCTGTCCTTGTGAATCTGAATGTAGGGTTCCTGTAGCGTTAGTGCTTGAAGCTCGCTCACTCTGCGTAGTGAGGTTATGGCCACTAGAAAGGCCGTTTTCATCGTCAACATTTGCAGTGTGGCCTTGTGAATGGGTTCAAACGGTGCCTTCATGAGCTCCGTCAGAACCACGTTTAGATTCCATGCCGGCGGCGGCAACCTTTTCGGGGGGGGCCATTCTTTTGGCTCCTTCCATGAACCTCTTCACCACCTGCGAGGTGAAGAAACTTCCACCCTTTTCACCTCTGGTGTAGGCAACGATCACCGCTAGGTGTACCCTTAGGGAGCTCGAGCAGAGGTTACTCTTTAGAAGGTGTGTGAGGTACCTCAGTACTGTTGAGTCTCTTGTCATTCTGTTTTGCAGGCCCTTTTTCCTGCACCACACAGTGAATCTCTTCCATTTTGCGCTGTAGCATTTTCGTGTAGTTGGTTTCCTTGCCTCCCGTAGCACTCGCATAGTGCTCGGAGGCAATCTTAGGTGTGCGAACTCTAGGTCTTCAGGAGCCATGCCGCCAGGTTGAGGGTCTCTGGCTCTGGATGCAGGACCTCTCCGTTTTGCATTGAGAGCAGGTCCTTCCTCCTCTCGAACCTGTATGGATTGCCTTGTGCCATTTCTTGAATTTGTGAGAACCATGTCTGCCTTGCCCACTGCGGAGCCACTAGGATCAGAGTCATGTTGCTGGTTCTGCACTTGTCGAGCACTCTGTGCAACAGGGGTATCGGTGGAAAGGCGTAGGCAAATGTGCTCGACCAGCTTATCCATAGGGCATTTCCCTGGGATTGCTGATCTGGTTGCCTGGACGCGAAGCTTTGGCATTTTGCATTTTGGCGTGTTGCAAATAGGTCTATTGTGGGAGTTCCCCATCTCCGGAAAAGCATCTCCGTTTCCTGGCCATTGAGCTCCCACTCGTGCGATGCCGAGGTCTGCCTGCTTAGCCAGTCTGCCTCCACACTGTCCTTCCCCGGTAGGTGAATTGCCAGTAGATCTATCCTGAGAGGTATGGCCCATCTCCAAATCTCCTGAGCTAGAGAGTAGAGAGGGAACGACTGTGTCCCCCCTTGTTTGTTGATGTAGAACATTGCCGTGGTGTTGTCTGTTTGAACCAACACCCTCTGGTTGTACAGGTGCCTCTGGAATGCCTTCAGGGCTAGCAGGATTGTTTTCAACTCGAGGTAATTGATATGGCGAACCGCATCTGCTGGAGCCCACAGACCCCTCACTCTGAGGTTGTCCATGTGCGCTCCCCATCCCTTTTGCGATGCGTCCGTGGTAATGGTCATTGTTGGGATTGGTGGTGTCAGGCTTCTCCCTGCTGTCATGTTGTCTCTGTTCCACCAAGTTATCTCCTCCTGCACTGCGTGCGTAACAACCACTAGATCCTCCCAACTACCGTTTGCTTGTGACCATTGCTGTTGTAGCCATTCCTGGAATGGTCTCATGTGCAGGCGTACATTCGGCACCAGCTGGATACACAACGCCATCATCCCCATCATCTTGCTCACTGACCTCACTGTCAGAGCTCGCCCCTTATGGTAGAGCCGCGTCTCCTTCAGTAGGGCATCTGTCCTCCTGTCGCTGGGCACCACTACTGTTCAGGGAGTTGATTTTTGCCCCCAGGAAAATCTTCACCTGCTCCGGTTCCAGCGAAGACTTCCCCCAGTGAATCGAGAACCCCAGAATCGTGAGAGTGTCTGTTACGCGTTTTGCATGCCTCTCGCACTTCCCGCGTGAGTTTGCCTTGACCAGCCAGTCGTCTAAGTAGGGGTAGACGTGTATCCCCTTCCTTCGTAGGTGGGCCGCGACCGCCGACAGGCATTTTGTAAAAACCCTTGGCGCCGATTTTAATCCGAAGGCCAGGGTTGTGAACTGGTAGTGTTCCTGGTCGATGTTGAACCTTAGAAGGCCCTTGTGTCTTCTGTTTATTGGGATGTGCAGGTAGGCATCCTTGAGGTCCACGGTGACCATGAAGTCTCCGTCTCTTATTTGGGGCAGTACCTCCTGCAGCGAAGTCATTTTGAACCTTTGCGTTCTGATGAACCCGTTTAGGTACCGTAGGTCCAGGATGGGTCTGAGGTTTCCCTCTACTTTCGGGATCACGAAGTAGTTTGAGTAGATCCCTTTGTTGCGTTCTCTGAACGGCACTGCCTCTATGGCTCTCTTTTCTAGAAGTTTCCGTGTTTCTTCTCTGAGTAGGGCCAGTTCTTGAGCCGATCTCTGTCTTCCCTTTGGTTTCCTGTTTGGAGGTCTTTTCTCCAAATCTACGCAGTATCAGTACTGCATGATGTTCAGTATCCACTTGTCTGTGGTTATACGCCGCCACTCCTGAAGGTAGAACCTCAGTCTTCCGCCTACTGGTGTTGTATGCTCGTAGGCTTTTGATTCTTCTCTCCCCCCTGATGTTACTGTTTTGCGCTTCACCCTTGGGGGCATGTCGAGGGTAGGCGTCCTCTTGCGTGCTGAGTCACTTTGATGAGGGCTGGTCACCCCCTCTCCTCCTCTGGCCACGTCCGTTCCCTCTCCCGCGAAAGGACTGGCCCTGAGGTTGGTACTGCCAGTTTTGCTTTTGTTGACCTTGTTGTCCGTGACTTTCACCCTGCTGACCCTGCTGGAACGTCTGGTGCGACGCCCCCTGTTGGCTTCCTCCCCTACCGTAGGGTCTCCTCGAGGGATTGCCTCGCCTCATTCCCCTCAGCTGTAGGGCCCCCATGGACCTCGCTGTTTCGTTTTCTTTTTTCAGCTGGGTGAGTTTCTCGTCTACTATTGCTCCGAACAGTGTCTCTCCGTTGAAGGGGGTGCTAAGGATGTTGTTTTGCACCTCCGGTTTGAATCCCGAGATTCTTAGCCATGCATGCCTTCTCTCGGTGACCCCTATGGCCATTAGTCTTGCTGAAGTCTCTGCCCCGTCCAACGCAGTCTTTATACAGGAGTTGGTGATGTTTTTGCCTTCGTCTACCAGGTGCGAGGCTCTCTGGCGGTATTCTTCGGGGAGGTGTTTTACTAGCTCCCCCATCTCGTCCCAGTGCTGGTACTGGTGCCTATTGAGGAGTGCATTGGAATTCGCCATGCGCCAGTGCATTGCGGCGTTCCTCTCGACTTTTCTTCCTGTGAGGTCTATCCTCCTGCTCTCTTTATCAGGTGGTGGGCCCGAAGTTGCTGGTACGTTGGCCCTTCTCCTGGCCGTGGAAGCTATGATGAAGTCGGCGGTAACGCTACCTTTGATGTAAGGGGGGTCCAGGGAAGAGTGCTTATACTTCTTCTCAGTCCTGGGCGTGATCGAACGGCAGGTCGCTGGTTCCTTGAAGGCTTCTCTCCCCTGATTCATCACACTTTGTAGCATGGGGAGGAATTGGCTCCTCGTCTGGATGGGGAGCAGGGTCTCGAGGAGAAAATCGGCTTTCGGCTTCTCTTCGTCGAGTTTGACGCCGAAGGCTGTCGCTGCGCTCCTGACCACCATATTGTACACCCCGATGTCGTCGGGTGGCGAAGGCCTCGAAGGGTACGTGTCCACGGGCTCCTCCGGATTTTCGGTGTTGAGATCTTGCCATTCTAGGTCGTGGCTGGTAGATGGCGCCGAGCCGTAGAACAACTGCTGGTCTTCTTCCTCGGCTTCGCCGTCATAATAGGTCTCGTCTTCCTCTTCGAGATCCCTCGTCAGCCCCTCGGTGTCAAATTCGTCCTCGACCTCGACGACGTCCGTCGGTGGAACCGTTGGAATCTTGAATTCCTTCATCTTGGCGTCGAACTCCTTCTTCCTTTGAAGGATGTTCTCCATTTCGGCCTCGAGCCGCCTCTTCTTTTTTTCCATCTCGGAGATGCTTTCGGCGTCGACCGCGGGTCTTTGACGAAACTTGCGTCGACGTCGACAGTTCTTTCTGCGTCGATCGTCCAGTTTCCTGGGTTGTCTTCGACTACCCTTGCTTTTCGGCGTCTTTCGGCACCAGGGAGTCCTTTTCGAAGGATCCGCTCGGCCTCTTGTCCATGCTTCCCCCTTTGGTCGTCGAAGTTTTCGGCGCCGGGGTTGCCTTCGTGGACTTTGACTCTGATTTTCTCGAGTCACCCTCGTGTTTGAGGTATTTTCTGTTTTGCGCTCGACGATTCTCTTACCTAGTCTTCTTTTTTCTTGTCGGTCTCTACGACCGTGAAGTTTTTGGCTGCCTCGGCGACGTTGTCCTCATCGTCCGTGGAGAGGCCCAGATCGCAGAGCGACAGGGCCTTACGCTTGCCATCCATGCTGGCGTTGGCTCTTCTCTGCCGATCTCTCACCCGGAGCGTCTTCGGCGCGAAGGCTGAGCAGGCGTTGCAGTCCTTACTCTGGTGTTCGACCGGTAGGCAGAGGTTGCAGACCGGATGCTGGTCCTTCTGCGCGGACTTGTGGTGGCAGTTTGGGCAGAACTTGAATGGCGTCTTGTCCATTGCGCTCAGGGCCTCTGAGTGCGCATTCTCCAAGGTCGAAGAAAAAGGCGCAGAACCTCCTTTCTTCGCGCTCCTGATGAAATCTCTTCCTTTCCTGTGATATCTTCGTAGTATTTATCGACAAAACTCGCTTTTCTTTCTTCTTCCTTCGATTGTAATTCTGGAGCTTCCCGATGACGATCCAGACCCAACGGCGGAAAAAAGAATCTGAAGATGGTGCCCCAAAGGTGGGACTTCCGCAGGAAGCACAACGACGTCACGGGAGGTGCACCAAATGGTGAGTCGCCGCCGCCCACCTGGGCTACAAAAAAACAAAACAAAGAAAAGACTACGAATCCGGACCCAACCACAAGATCGCGGAATAATGCACAGCATAGTGAATCCAGAAAGATTCACGCTGCAAAATTTGCCTTTTTACGTGCAGTGGATACCACTAGAGAATCTAGTGGCGCTGGCCCTCTGATGTAGGAGGGATCTGTGGGGACAGCTTTGTATTTTTTCCTCGATGCGCGGCGCATGCTTTACCACTCCTTTGAGCATAGGCAATATGGAGGTAGACCTATGTGTGGTGTCGAATGCGTCGAGGAGGAAATCTTCCTCCACGGGGTCAGTATGCCAGTCTACCCGGTGATAGTGTGCCGCCCTTTGCAGTAGATGGTGGAACCCCAATGAGTCATTCAGTGGAGATGGTCTGGAGGGGTAAAGATCATCTTGTGGGACGTTGGGGATATTGTAATCGTCCCATGGGTCTGGGGATCCTGTAGGGGTGGGGTCCCCTGTGGGTAGGTCCTGGGGCACATCCCCTATGTCATCATATGGGTCCCCGTGATGATCATCGTGTGGAGAAGGGGTGGGAGAACGATGAGGTTGGGGTGGAGAAGGCGGAGGGGGTGGAGGTGGGGAAGGTGGAGGAGGTGGGGAAGGTATTCTGAACGGAGATGTAGCAGAGTCCTTCCTCTTTGGAGGTGGAGGTGGAGCAGGCTTCTCCAAATGTCTTTTTGGTAGAGAGTGTCAAATGTCCAGTTTTTGGATCCTTGAGTGTTTTTTGCAAGGGATCCGGTGTAAATAGGTCTGGTGAGGCTGGTCGGTCCGTCGGCGCCCGAGGCGTCGGGGCCGTTGGCTTTTTAGGCTTTTCTGTGCCGGTTCGTTGTTTGGAACCCGGTTTGGGAACCTCCAGACGCTTGGTCGGTACCGAGATGGGTTTCGGCCTCGAAGTGTCGGTGCCGGTGGCCTTGTGTGCTTTGGTCGGCACCGAAGGTGGTGTCTGTGCCGAAGAGCTGGGTTTCGACCCCGAGTGCTTCAGTGCGGGGCTCGGTGTCGAAGCATGTTTATCGGCACCGACGGTAGGCTGGCTCGAGCCCGAGCCGCCGGAAGGCTTGCTTGGCTTCTTTACCGGGCCCGAAGGTGCGGTGTTGGAAACCGTGTCCTTGGTCTTGCCTAGGCCCGGAGGCGAACGTGTGACCGGAGCCTTTTTCGGTGCCGGCGCCGGGGTGATGTCCTCCACATCTGAGTCATCTGCTTTGGAAGCGCTGACGAGGCCCCCGTCGGAGTAACGTTCTGGAGCGTCGATGCCTTTTCCGAAGATGTCGTCCGGAATCGCCGTCGAGGAGCGCGCCATAGTTCTTCTGGTTCTTCGGTCCCGAATAGTCTTTTTGGACCGGAAGGACTTACACGCCGGACAGTCTCGAGCCTCGTGTTCAGGGGAGAGGCAGAGATTGCATACCTCGTGGAGATCGGTGTGGGGAAATTTGGTCCCACATCGAGGGCACTTTTTAAATGGAGTCCTTTCCATTAGCCAGGACCGGAGCTTGGAGAGGCCCGAAGGCCGCAGTCGACGACCGGAACCGAAGGTCTGTGCCGATGAGAAGGCGCGTCGAGTGGGGGAGATAGCGATCGAAACAATACCGCGGTTTGGGGTGGGGATTGCACGTCGATCGTCGAACTGGAAGCTGTTCGGAACCGGAGCGCGAAGATTACATCCGAGCCCGATTGCGGAAAAAAACAATCTGAGGATGGAGCCGAAGCCCATGCGCAATACGATCCAAAGGAGGAGTCACCGACCTCGTGACTTCCAAAGACTTTCCAAGAGGAGAAAACAATCTGCAAACATCCGGGCCCAACACCAGATGGCGATCTATGAACAAGTGTGTAATCTGCAGCTCATATGCCTCGAACATGTTGATTTTAGGCACCCCTCTACCATACAGACATTCCCAGTCTTACAAACTGATGTCCCCCAGATCTTTTACACGTTAGTCTTTACATCTACGATGGAGAGCTCATATTGATTAGATGATATTGTTGATTTACAATTCGTGTAGCCATTGGCTATCTCGGCAACACCAGGCAAGTCAGTGGCAATTAATTGGTTGATTCTCATATCACTCAGTTTGTGGCCAAAGTTGACATTTGATTTGCCAGACAAAATACAATTGTGGGTTTCATACACAGGGAACACCCATATAGGACAGGTCCCTCAACTGCCTTCATAAGATGCAATGGGCAAGATGTTGGTTTGGTGGTGGGCACCACCCAGTAGAGCACTAATATTTTGCAGGCATTCAAATTTGCTCCTTCACTGCTCTGAGAATGCCTCTGTGTGACTGTTAGACCTGTCAGCCCTTTGGGTGGTCCCTCCTCATCATTATTTATTTTGTCCCACTTTTGCCTCAAACCCTATTTGAATTTTTCCTTTTTGGGAACCACCAGACTTTTTCGTGTTGCTGCAGATTCAGGGAGCCATTTTATCTACCCCTGAAACTTCTGTCTGAGGGCCTGGAGCACAAAATGGTGGCCACCTGTGACATCACCAGCATCCACTGGAACCTACCAGCACCTTCCAGAACATTCCAGAACCCTGTGACCGTTGGAGGCGGTTTAGAATGTTGGGAAGCTAAGACAGAGAGTTGGCAGTTGGAGCTGGCAGTTGGCACCTGACTGGTGAAGAGAGAGGAGCAGAAACCTGAAGGAGGAAGGAGTGAGGCAGCAGGGGTGGAAACTTGTGCCTGGAGTGGGGTCCATAAACCCACCCTTGATACTAGTCCCTACTGACTGAGCCCAGCCTGGAGCCCTGTGTGGGAAGAAGCAAGAAAAACCATCTTAAGGACCTGGACAGCAGGAACAGGCCTTAGAAGTCAAGGAAGCAAGTACCTGACCTGTTTATTGGTTTCCCTGGAGCCGGACGTCGAGTAGCCTGGAGACCTGGAGCCTGAGGTGGAGAAGCGGCGCTGACTGGAAAAGCAGACGTCGTACCCAGAGCCGCCAGAGATCGTGAGAGGGCGCCGGAGGACGTGAGGTGTACCAGAGGTCGAGGAGGAAGTCAACCAAGGTCGAGTGAGCGGTGTCGACGGGGGAGTGAAGTCCGCCCTCCAGAGTCGCCGGAGACCGAGGTGAAGTGTGCCGGAGGTCGGGAGTGGAGATCGCACTCCGGAGTCGCCGGAACCAGAGAGAATCGTGCCGGAGGTCGGGAGTGGAGGTCGCACTCCGGAGTCGCCGGAAACCTGAGGAGAGGAGCACCGGAGGTCGGGAGTGAGGATCGCACTCCGGAGTCGCCGGAAGTCGACATCGAGCCAAGGCCGGCGTCATCGAAGTTGAGGTCGCCATCGGACCGGAGCCGCCCGAAGTCGACATCGAGTCAAGACTGCCCGACGCCATCGAATCGGAGGTCGAGATCGAGCCGAGGCCGCCGACATCGAACCGGAGCCGCCTACCGGCGTCGTCAGGAACTGACATTGTGCCGAGGCCGCCGACGTCGAACCGGATCCGCCTCACGGCGTCGACACGACTCCAGCGGCGTCGGAACATCAGAAAAAGGGCAGTAAGTGGAATAGAGGGCGCCAAAGGCCCTGTGGAATCCTAAGAGACTACTCTAGGGGTTAGAGAGGTGCTGGAACCAGCTGGACTGTGCCAGGGGTGAGCTGGGACTAATCTAGAGGGGTTGTGTGGAGTGAGAGAGCCAGGTCTCTGGTATTCCCCCCTTGATCTACCTCAGTTTAGGCCTCAGCCTTGTCCAAGCCAGGGAGTAGACACCCTCAAGCCTTCCACATCCCCACAAGCTGTGCCTGGGCCAAATCAGCCCTTAGGAATTCAAATGTGATCTGATTCTATGAGTGTCACTGTCAGCTTTTAATTATTTATTAGGGGCACTGTATTTATTGGTCCACAGTATTTATTGATGCACAATATTTATTGGTTTACAGTATTTATTGCCTCAGAATATTTAATTGCCTGTATGTATTGCACTTATATTTATGCCTTCATTATTTATGATCACCCCTATTTATTGAATCATTAAGCCAGTATTTATTTGACCTGCACTATTTAAAAAGTTTGTATATTGTGATTGTTATTTATTTATCTAATCAGCAACTAAGAGAAAAAGAAGATAAAGAAAGATATTTTCATAATTTTTACGGTGTAGAGTCGTTTTTGGAACGGATGCACGCATGGTTATTGTATGGGTATGTCGTATGCTTAGCACGGAGCCTGATTCCTGACCACTCGAGCCAAGCTACCACAGTGTATGTCTGGGAGAACACCACCACCCTTCCAGTGTGGGAGTGTTTTTCTAACAGTGACCATGTGAAATTTGAGAATCTTGGAGACCAGGGGATGGGATAAGGTAGGAGGGCCCATTGCAAGACCGTGAAGCACCAGTCGAAGAACTTGTTCCTGAAGTGCCAGAAATGATTAGCTATATCAAGGGAAGATCAGGAGGTTACTGTGATGTCCCTACCTCACACCGTTGGGTGGGGCTTGAATTTTACAGCTTTGAGGTGGTTGAATTTATTTGATCCAGGCCCTTTAATGAACCAGTCAGTTTGAGGATAGCACTTCTGTAGAGTGTCATGTTGCCTTTGGACACATAACTTGGAACAAGTTTCTTTGTTTGCATACAAGAACTGCTGATGCTCTCAGACCCCACTGATCTGGTCACACCAGTCATTGGCCGTGGCTCCCGAGGACTGGTCTCAGACTCTCTAGGGGTTATATAATCTATGTGCAATGAGTTATGCTGTTGCTCTAGGTGCAGATATGATGATCAAAGATTGCCAATGCCTTGAAATGAGAAGCTGTCGGTTGCTTTCTCATTCATTTGGGGCTTGTGGTATTGGCCAAATTGCTGGTTAATAGGCAATACTACTTCCTTAGTAGTGACAATGTTATCACTGCTCCTAGAGGGAGCCAGGCTAAGCACCACTGGCTTCACAGGAGAAGGACCCTATAAGGATTGGCGGATCAATAAGGGAAGATAAATTTACGCTGATGTGAAACGTGTAAGTTAGAGGCTATCTCCGGATTGCTTCCAACTACTCAAGCGTGCAACTGTGCTGCCTTAGGTGCAAAATTTAATAATTCTGTTTTCCAATGAGCGTGGTCTTCTTTTTTGAAGGCTTTTTCCAGCCGTTTTCACTCACTTTTTGAGAGCGACCTTCAAGGTGCGGATGGTGATGATGACCGAGGTGTTCGTCATCGGGATGGTAGAACTTGTAACTACTGATACTTTGCAAGGTAGGGAGGGTTTGCTAGTACGCACCTACCGCTTGTCAATCTCGTGCAAGTCAATTGAAACTGTTGATTGCGCCTCCTGCGTTATTTCTTCCTTACTGCATTTCGATGGAAGGAGGGTATCAGTTTGAAAACTGGGGCCTTTAAATTCCTCCGGTATGTGAGCTAGAATTTACAGGACAGTGGTAAGCAAGTCAAGTGTGGACAAGCAAGAGCAAGTACTGGTGGCACGATTGGCTTGAACTTTTACTACCATTTCATTAAGCACCTTTAACTTATCTACAACAATGACATGAACTGCAAATGCACTAAGCAGATCCACCTGGAGCTCGAGTTTATCAGAATAAAAACGGAGGGCCAAAGAGATCACGGCCATGTTTAAAAGGGAGGCCCAAAGTGACAATGCAGGCAAGGTAGGGTTGATGGGATTAACAAGTAGCCCATCCCCATCACTTGCCACCTCCTTTGTTGTGCATTTCTGGCCTAAGAGTGGGGGCCCAGACTGGAAGGAGGATGTGTTCCAGATATCGCCGAGCTGGCCAGTGATATTGGACTTGGATGTTCTTGGATCGGTTGGTCAAGCAGATTAGATGACTTTGCAAGAGACAGTTTTACTGGACTAAGCAAATAGTTGTAATCTGCCGTAGGCCCCCATTTCAAAGGGGCTAAGCAGGATTGACTTCATCTCCTGTGAAATAAGGGAGTCTGCTGGATCATCTACTTCCACCAGGGCAGGCACTGCATTGGTTACAACCTCGCTGTTAACATTGGTCTGTATTGGGAGGTTTCTCAATGAAATTCGCCCACCTAAACATGTCCCTCCTTCTACAGGGTGCTGCGTTATTACCTGTTTAATTCGTCAATTGCACTTAATTTTGTGGAGTGCCAACGAAGAAGCTTGGTGAATGAACAATAGCTTGCTTTATTAACCTCATTGCAGCATCAGTGCTTTCCGTCGGTCGCGGATTTCAATTCCTGGGCCGCTTGCCGGTTTCTAGTAACAAGCCTTGAGGTGAAGGGCTAGAACACGTTAATAGCGGGCTTTATGAAGTCCGTGATTTTTACTTTCTTTGCAGTGGGCGATGCCATGCTCAGAACTTTCTACGTCCCAATGATGCTTGTGCCTTCTACGGTCCATAGTTCTTGTTTAATGCTGCTATTTTTTTTGCTCTTGCACTTTTGTCTGCTGGCTCAGGTAACGACACCTCGAATATTACCAGACACTATACCTCGTGACTGGAAAAGACTTCTTCAAAGAAAAGCAACTTGCAAACATCCGGACCCAACACTAGATGGCAGGAGTGTGCCCAGCATGTGATCTACAGCTCACATGCCTCGAACATTCTGTTTTCCTTCGAAGAAACACTGCTGTATACAAGACAACATTTTTAAGAGTTGGGAGCCTACTTTAACAAAGGGAAAGGGACTCCCTCTTTTGCGAATGGATTACCAGGTCCTTTGGGAGTTGGTAACCTATGAAGAGAGTGCGACAAACTGAAGTTGCAAACCACTAATACATAGCATTGTGAATCGTAATTTGGTTCAACGATTCGCGCTAAACATGGGCCTTCTAAATTGTGATTCGTAGTGCATTTCTAAACCCACTGTGTTATTCGATAACCAGTTACAGTATCACAAACATTGGTTAAGAACATCTGTAAAAGCCATTTCCCAGTGGCAAATACTGTGATTTAACGAATCACAGGCTGACCGTGCTAAATGGATGTGTACATCTGGCCCAAAGGTCTTTGGAATTCAGAAGAAAATGTGACTGTGTACAAAAAATTGTGCCTGACCATGGTATTGATTGCTATGTGATTTAAGACAGAGTGTATTACAGATCCTCACTATGAGACTAAATGTAAGACAGCGTATGTGTGATACGGAGGTCAGTATAGCTGAGAGGAATGAGGAATATATGTGAAATATTTAGGGTGAATCTCGAGCATGAAATAAAAGGTTAATAATGCCCAGAAAACATGGGAAAGCAGTATCTAAGGATAACAATAAGTGGGGTTCAACTAGCAAGGAATATATTTGTATTGACAGGATCATTTTTTTGGGAGGATATGCCAGATGAGACTGCAGAGTTTCCATGTCAGTAACTGTAAGGTCAAACTAGGTAAGAATAACCAGGAAAATAGGGCGCAAGTCAATTAATGAGGAAGATATATGTGAAGACCACCTAAAGGAGAATAATTAGGAATGTACACTCAGGTCCTAGAAAAGGTGTTTGTGTGTTACAACATTTGATTTCTGGCAATCTGCACAAGTTTGTTGTCGTACATTCAGAACATGAAATTGGTTCCATTTATCAATCACTACCATATACCAAGTGAATGATCACCTTCATTTTAGAAGTACAAATCACAAACATCCAGAAAAGATTCAACAAAAAAAGGGAAGTTGTAGTGTCGAGAGCAGCCAGCGGCAGTGCCAGCAAACAGACGCTACTAAAAGGTGAACTGAACAAACATCACTAAGGAAGGAGGTAGCAAAGAAAATAAAAAGGGGTGAAGACAGACAAGACAAGTTTGTGGCAATGGCCGCAGAGATGCTGAAAAAGGGGAAGCAATGACTCGCCTATACACAGTAGGAATACTGAAAATGAAGGGGTTAAACACATAGAATGGATCTCAAAATTCTGAAAATGAAGAGATTCAGGTGAACTGAGGGATGAGGCTTTAACGTTTTGATGTAATGACAACAGAATGAAACTATGAGAAGGTAGCACATTCAAACTGGAGTGTGTCCCCCTGGGCACACCAGAAAAAACGCTAAGCGCTTCAATGTTTTGTAGATCCGGCAATTTTATTCATTGCTTGATGAAAGATTCAATAAAGTTTTTTCAAAAAAGTTTTTTCAAGATTTGGATTCATGAAATCACGACGTTGTATAACGTGTTCAAGTCACTAATACTTATTCATTGTCCAATGCATTTTGGGTTTCGCAGAACCCTTCATCAGGGACAAGCCTGTAAACACAATCAAGGTGAGGAGACTTTTAGAAACTTTAAATAATGAAACATTCAAATAATGTTGTCTTTATGTGGTGTTCGTTTGCTGACTAAGTGAAGGTACCGTATATGGGGGGGCGAGTGTACCTCGAGTGTATTTGTTTGTAAACTCATAGTGTATGTATGAGTGTGTATATGGCCATTTCACAAGGTGGTACTGTTAATTGGCTTAGTAAAGGCTATGTACAATAGGTCACGATAAACGTTACCGTTAGTTTAAAGGTGGTAATATACCATTTAAATTGGTTAAAGTAGATAAAGTTTTGAGGATTACCTACATTAGGCGGCCAAAATTTCGTGCATCCGTTCAGCAAGTTGTTATTTTTAGCGGTGAAATGGACGCGCTTAAATGACGAAGCTGAATTCGCCACACTAGGGTGTGAAAACTGAAAAGGGGTGCAGATAGACTGTTTACAACGAGCGGACTTGGCGGCCATGAATAACTGTTTAAAAGTTTGCATGATGGCTGTAGGTAAACAACAATAGATCGAAAAATTATGTTAAACTAGTGAGCTTGTGCTGGGTCTTAAAAAATGTGTTGAACGGAATCAGATATATTAATTCATGAGTTACGTGGCAGTAAACAACAATGGGTTGAAAGATCGATCGTGTTAGGCTAGTGTTGGGTTTGAACTGATTCGAGTATATTAATTCATGCGCTACATGGTGGCCATGTTGGATTGGTATAGAGGTATGATGTTGATAATGGGTGTTGTATGTGGTAATGTTAGAATGAAATTGGCGGCCATATTAAACTGGTTTATATAGCATGTAAGGATACGTTACTATGCTAAAGACATTGTGAAAATGTGAAAGCATTAAAACACAATCGTTGGAAATACAGATTGAATGACGAATTTTACAGATAACAAATATTCAATACGATCATTTAAACCATGTGGCTTTAAAGAGTCCATTTTTTTAATCCAATAATTTTCTCTCTGAAGTAGAAATTTATTATTGTCTCTACCTTCTTTCTTCGTGATTATTTCCAAAACTTGATATTTTAGTTGGCTGATGTTGTGAGAGTTTTCTGAAAAGTGGACTGCTATACTGGATTTGATGTTGCGTGTCCTTATGTTAGATTTATGCTCATTCAGTCGAGTTTTTATTTTTCGTTCAGTTTTACCAATGTACACCAAGCCACACGGGCATTTAAGTAAGTATATTACATTCATAGTGTCACAAGTAGCTGTGACTTGTAATTTGATGCTATGTCCTTTTCGTGGGTGCGTGGTGGACGGTCCTCGAATTATGTTGTTGCAATTGAGGCATGGTAAAGTGCCTTTGTGTGTTGTTTTGACTTCTTCATCTTTAGTGTTTAAAAATTCACCCAGGTTCTTGTTTCTAGTGAAAGCAAAGATAGGAAGTTCATTGAATATTTGATTAAAGTCTTCCTCTTGCTGTAAGATAGGCCAATTCTTTTTGATTATCTTTTTGTAGAGGTTACTGGCTGTAGAATATTTCGATACCACAACGTTCCTTTTGTCAGTGTTTTTAGTTGATTTCTGTAACAACTGATTCCGTGATTTCTCTTGAGAACAGATAATAGCATCTTTTATGATGTTACTGGGGTATCCTCTTTGTTCGAAACCATCGAGCACAGAGAATTCCAAGAGGATTGCGAATTCCACTAAAACCGTCTTTATGTAAAAATGCTCAAAAATTTAAAGATCGATGGTACGCCATACTAAATAAATGTTCTTTGGACCTTATCCTGTTTATCATAGAGGAACTATCCTATATCCTTGAAGAACTATCAAAAGAAATAGTCGTTGTTACTAATGAATTAACAAACTCCATGTCAAGTGATGAATGGACCAAAGTCCTCGAAGAAATCAATTAACAACTAACAAAGCACTCACAGGAAATTAATGAACGGAAGATTCGTAAATTTCGACGCGACACGGTCGATTATAAATTAGGAGAAGTTTACAGCTGGGCAGAAATATACGCCCGCAGGAGACAGAACAAACCGTATCACCATGATACAGACACATCTTCTTCAGGCAGTGAGATGCCCAACAAACCAAGATATCAAAGGCAAGCATCTACACAAAGAACAGAACAATCTCAAGGACAACACAGTACCACCACGGATCAAGTAGAACCTTCAGCATCAGCATTAAACATATCCAAAAATCAAACTTCGGAACCTTTTTTAGATCCAGAACACTCAGAAAAAGACGAACCCGGAGGAGCAAAAGACAAAGGAACACCAATCACCAGAAGTATAACAGCAACCAAGAAGGACAAAGGCAAGAAGGGGATACAACAAACCTAGTCATCAACATATCCAAATACAACATCAGCAATGAACAAAGAAAACTTCTTCAAAAGGGTACATCCTTTGTACCAACATCATCAACCAACCAACTAGAACTCGAAATCAGTTTTTTCAAATTCATGAGAAAACTTAGACTACGACACTTCTTTGACAATATATTACCAAGTCAAAAATCTGAAGAAACAGACCAACTACTAGGATTGAGATCCCGTAGTACATACATGGCACCAGTAAGCCATAAAACTTTAGATACTTTTGAAAACATAGTACAATCAGAATTGACGAAAATAAATTACCAGAAAAAAAGGAAGAGCAATCTCACACACAAAGAATTCGGAATCCTCAAAGATCTTGCAAACAACCCATCTATAACCTGTACCAAAGCAGACAAAGGGGGAGCCATTGTAATCCTCGACACAGCACATTATGAAGAGGAAGTTTATAAACATGTTCAAGATCAAACAACCTACATAAAACTTGATTACAACCCGACCGAATCGTTCTTGAATTTGTTGATTGCTATTGTCAATAAAGCACATAACAATGGAATAATCAATGACAAGACAAAGAAATTTCTCATTCAGAACAATCCTAAAAGTCCAACATTATACATGGTACCTAAAATTAATAAGGATTTACACAAACCTCCGTTCAGACCCATTGTGTCTACTAGGGGGAGTTTACACGAACCAATTGGTCAATTCTTAGATAAATATCTGCAACCAAGTGTGGTGAAAATGAAGACATACATCAAGGATACCACGGAATTTCTCTTACTTATCAATCAAACCTCGATTGAACCTGATGAATCTATACTTTTGTGTACCATAGATGTGAAAACATTATACACCTCCATCCCACACAACTTAGGGATAGAAGCCATTGAATATGCCCTGACACATACTGATGTCAATTATGACATGCAGATCTTCTTAATGGAACTATTGCACTTCACCTTATTTCAAAGCTACTTCAAATGGAAACAAGACTGGTTCTTACAAACCACAGGTACATCCATGGGCAATTGTGCAGCACCAGCCTATGCCAACCTGTTCATGGCAAAATTTGAAGAAGAACACATTCTATCTAAAGCTCCGTGGAATATATACAACAAAATGTTCATCCGTTACATCGATGACCTTTTTATCCTTTGGAAAGGACCCAAGAATACACTAATACAAGCACTGAATGAACTCAACGGTATCAATGATAGAATACAATTTTCTTATGACATACAAGAAAACAACATCTCATACCTTGATGTTACCATTACAAAAATCAATAATATACTACACACAGATTTACATCGAAAACCAACAGACCGGAACACGTTGCATTATAGTAGCTTTCATCAAGAATCTTTGAAAAACCATTTACCATACTCGCAAATACTTCGTGTGAAGCGTATAGTTTCATCACCACAACTAGCGCTAGAAAGAACACAAGAAATGTCGGAACGTTTCGAACAAAGAGGATACCCCAGTAACATCATAAAAGATGCTATTATCCGTTCAAGAGAAAACACGGAATCAGTTGTTACAGAAATCAACTAAAAACACTGACAAAAGGAACGTTGTGGTATCGAAATATTCTACAGCCAGTAACATCTACAAAAAGATAATCAAAAAGAATTGGCCTATCTTACAGCAAGAGGAAGACTTTAATCAAATATTCAATGAACTTCCTATCTTTGCTTTCACTAGAAACAAGAACCTGGGTGAATTTTTAAACACTAAAGATGAAGAAGTCAAAACAACACACAAAGGCACTTTACCATGCCTCAATTGCAGCAATTGCAACAACATAATTCGAGGACCGTCCACCACGCACCCACGAAAAGGATATAGCATCAAATTACAAGTCACAGCTACTTGTGACACTATGAATGTAATATACTTACTTAAATGCCCGTGTGGCTTGGAGTGCATTGGTACAACTGAACGAAAAATAAAAACTCGACTGAATGAGCATAAATCTAACATAAGGACACGCAACATCAAATCCAGTATAGCAGTCCACTTTTCAGAAAACTCTCACAACATCAGCCAACTAAAATATCAAGTTTTGGAAATAATCACGAAGAAAGAAGGTAGAGACAATAATAAATTTCTACTTCAGAGAGAAAATTATTGGATTAAAAAAAATGGACTCTTTAAAGCCACATGGTTTAAATGATCGTAATGAATATTTATGTTATCTGTAAAATTCGTCATTCAATCTGTATTTCCAACGATTGTGTTTTAATGCTTTCACATTTTCACAATGTCTTTAGCATAGTAACGTATCCTTACATGCTATATAAACCAGTTTAATATGGCCGCCAATTTCATTCTAACATTACCACATACAACACCCATTGTCAACATCATACCTCTATACCAATCCAACATGGCCGCCATGTAGCGCATGAATTAATATACTCGAATCAGTTCAAACCCAACACTAGCCTAACATGATCGATCTTTCAACCCATTGTTGTTTACTGCCACGTAACTCATGAATTAATATATCTGATTCCGTTCAACACATTTTTTAAGACCCAACATAAGCTCACTAGTTTAACATGATTTTTCGATCTATTGTTGTTTACCTACAGCCATCATACAAACTTTTAAACAGTTATTCATGGCCGCCAAGTCCGCTCGTTGTAAACAGTCTATCTGCACCCCTTTTCAGTTTTCACACCCTAGTGTGGCGAATTCAGCTTCGTCATTTAAGCGCGTCCATTTCACCGCTAAAAATAACAACTTGCTGAACGGATGCACGAAATTTTGGCCGCCTAATGTAAGTAATCCTCAAAACTTTATCTACTTTAACCAATTTAAATGGTATATTACCACATTTAAACTAACGGTAACGTTTATCGTGACCTATTGTACATAGCCTTTACTAAGCCAATTAACAGTACCACCTTGTGAAATGGCCATATACACTCTCATACATACACTGAGTTTACAAACAAATAATACACTCGAGGTACACTCGCCCCCCATATACGGTACCTTCACTTAGTCAGCAAACGAACACCACATAAAGACAACATTATTTGAATGTTTCATTATTTAAAGTTTCTAAAAGTCTCCTCACCTTGATTGTGTTTACAGGCTTGTCCCTGATGAAGGGTTCTGCGAAACCCGAAATGCATTGGACAATGAATAAGTATTAGCGACTTGAACACATTATACAACGTCGTGATTTCATGAATCCAAATCTTGAAAAAACTTTTTTGAAAAAACTTTATTGAATCTTTCATCAAGCAATGAATAAAATTGCCGGATCTACAAAACATTGAAGCGCTTAGCGTTTTTTCTGGTGTGCCCAGGGGGACACACTCAAGTTTGAATGTGCTACCTTCTCATTGTTTTGTACGACGTACACGGACCGATACGTCACCCCAGGAGCACCCAATAACTTCTTAAAAATTGTACAACATTTCAAATTTGGTTGTCGCGCACGCAGATATTTAGTCAACAGAATGAAACTACCATACTGGTGGGTGAAAGGGGCTGCACAGAAACTAAAGGAAAAGAGAATACTAATCTAGGGAAAGTGCTGGAGAGATGCTGTGGGAAAGTGGGTTTCTGTTGCAGTACCCCCTGCCCCCACTTTTGCCTGTCTTTTGATGCAACTTGGACTGTAGAACTGGGTCCCTGCTGTCCAGGTTCCCAGTACCAGTGTCCTTACCCCTAAAACTTTACCACGATTGGCAACTTCATACCCCCTGTAGGTCTCTAGTAAACAGTACCCCTGGTGCCTAGGGCATTGAGACTGAAAATGGTCCCCTGGGTACGCCTCACCAAGGCCATGCAAACTGCCACTTCAGCCGGCATGCCTTGGTGCAGACAAAAAAGACAGTCGACATGGCACACTGCCTGTGTGGCATGTCAAAGCAGCACTGCCTAAGGTATAGGTAAGCCACCCCTCTAGCAGGCCTTTCCAGGCCTAAGGCAGGGTGCACTAAATCTCATCTGTGCATATCTGCAAGAGCAGATATGCCCCTACAATATTTAAGTCTATTCTTAATATTGTAGACGCCAGTGTCGCCATAGAGGGTACATGGGCTGGAAACTCAACATCTCAAGTTCCCCAGCACCATGATGGCTTTACTGAACCCAGGAGTGTTTGGTACCAAACAACTCCTCTCAATAAACCCACACCGATGCCAGTGTGGAATTTATTGAAACATGTACCCAGAGGGCACTCAGAGGTGCCGCCTAAAAACCTACCAACCCTGGTGTATTCTGACTGGCTTTAGGCAGCCTGCCACCACCAGACATGTTTCTGAACCTCTGGGTTGAGAGCCCCTGCTCTCTGAGGCCAGAAACAAAGCCCATCTGGGCAGAGGTGTCCCACCTCCTTCCCCAGGATGAGCACAGTGCTCAAGAGGAAAGCTTCAAAGCCCTTGCCATCTTTGGAATGCGACCCCTGCCTCTGCTGCAAGCAGCAGATGGCAGGCCCTAGTTTAAACTCCCACTTTTGACGGAAGAACCAGCAGGAAAATTTAGCAAGGAAAGGAGGTGTGCCCCCTTTTCGGCAACTCCACCCCTCAGGTGCTGGAACATTTCCAATAAGGGCTAGGGGGTAGTCACCCTAGGTAAGAGACCCATTGGTCTCTACATGTCAATCCACTATAAAGCCCCTAAATCTAGTATTTAGGTAGCACCCCAGACACTGAAATCAGATCTACGATGATCTAAGAAGCCCAGACACCGAAGAGCTGCACGAGCAAAGGAGAACCAGTGACTGACTCTGCACCAGCCATGCTGGCCTGTCTGCTGCCTTTCGCCTCTGCTACAATAAGACGACTCGCCCTGCAGGCCCAGCGACCTCCAGAACCCTGGAACGGCCTGCCTTCAATTAAGACTAAATCTCTGGTGGACATCGGACCTGTCCATGTGGAAAGAAAAAGAACTCTGGCCTCTGGCACTGCAAATTTGCATCTGGTTCGACCTCAGCACCTGATGCCAACGGCTAGCGTTCAAGTGGACCCCGATCCTGCGAAGGTTCCCCAGTGCTTCTGAGCCAGAGACCAGCATGGGCAGACCCCTTGCAAACCCCACTTCAGCACCTGCAGCCTCATCTTGAAGACTCACCCTGACCGCGACATGCCTGGTAAGAGATTTCCAAGGCCTAATCACAACCCTGCACCAAAGCCCCTGGGCCTCGGTGACCTCAACCATCGGTGTCACTGTGTCCCCTAGTATATCTACTTACCTGGATAGCAGTGTTTTTTTTTTTTCATCTGGCCATCCTGGCCTGAGCCTGCAGCCTTTGTTCGAAACTTATCTCCTCCATTCAAAAGCATTGGGTGCCCGATGCTGTGTTGGCACTCTGCACCCGGCTGCCCCTGTTCTGCTGTGGGTTTAAGTTTGGTGCTGCCTTCTGGCCCCCCTGTGCTTACTTTAAATCCAGGAGATCAACCCTAAGAACCGCTTAACTCACTTGCGAGTAGCGCATTTTCAATCACCCCCAGTTTTGATTGGTTAACATTGGGCGTCCGACCTAGACTGTGACCTTTGCTCCTGTGCCGCTCTTAGTGCACCTTTGATCCCAACTTGAACCTGGCCCGGTGCCGACCTTAAACTCCAAAGACTGGATATGCAAGTTGTGTACTAACCTGTGAAACTGCATTCTTGTTTTCCTCCCATAGGTTAACATTGCAAAGCTTGAAAATTGCACTGTGTCCACTTCTCAAAGTATAAAATATTTTTCCTGAAAAACTAACTTACCTTTTTGCGAACATCTTGGTCTTAAAATAAATCTTGAAAGAAGCTTATATTGGTGAGAATCTTCTTTTCAAGTCATGTGTCATTTATTAATCACCGTGTGCATAACAAATGTCTTACACTTCTGTGTGTTAGGCCTAAGGCTGCTCGCCCACACTACCACACATCAAGCACTTTGGGTTTACACTGAGCCCTGTAAACTTCTGGGGGAATCTCTGGACTATGTGCGCAATATAACCTCTTAGTGGTATACCATATACAGAGCCAGCTTCCTACAGATGCCAAAAACTTCAACCAAACTAAAACAGAGTTACTTCTGTATGCCAACAGCTCAAATAAATCATTGATCCAAGCCTGGTTCTTCCTGACATTAACATGGGCACCTTCCTGCCATAGCAGACAGCCACTGCAAAAACTTTGTGATTAAGTGTCAGCACAGGGCTAGTCTTTAAAAAACACATCACAAGAAAACCAAGATCTCTTGGTACCAGCTCTATGTACTTGAAAAACAAAGTAAAACGATTTCAGAACAACAATGCAAGCGCTGGTCCTTTCTAACCTGAATGGAATCAATGCCCTGCCCAATGTACTACACTATGCTTTGGCACCCGTTAAGAGACCTACACACCACAGCATGCATCAAAGGCATACAGAAACTCAACCTCATCCCAGAGCTGAAGGAACTACACTGGCTCACCCACCGAGCCTCAAGAGCTGTTGCATCACATACAAAGACTAACCCACTGTTAGAAATTTACTCCACTCCCACACCGGTAAGGGTTGGTGGTAACGGGGTACTTCCCAGAACATACAGTGGTAGCTTGGCTCGAGTGGTCAGGATTCAGGCACCGTGCTAAGCATACGACATACCCATACAATAACCATGCGTGCATCCGTTCCAAAAACGACTACACCGTAAAAATTATGGAAATATCTTTCTTTATCTTCTTTTTCTCTTAGTTGCTGATTAGATAAATAACACAATCGCAATATACAAACTTTTTAAATAGTGCAGGTCAAATAAATACTGGCTTAATGATTCAATAAATAGGGGTGATCATAAATAAGGAAGGTATAACTATAAGTGCAATACATACAGGCAATTAAATATTCTGAGGCAATAAATACTGTAAACCAATAAATATTGTGCATCAATAAATACTGTGGACCAATAAATACAGTGAAGCAATAAATAGGTTAAATACAATAAATACAGTGCCTCCAATAAATAATTAAAAGCTGACAGTGACACTCATAGAATCAGATCACATTTGAGATTACTATGGGCTAATTTGGCCCAGGCACAGCTCGTGGGGATGTGGAAGGCTTGAGGGTGTCTACTCCCTGGCTTGGACAAGGCTGAGGCCTAAACTGAGGTAGATCAAGGGGGGAATACCAGAGACCTGGCTCTCTCACTCTACACAACCCCTCTAAATTAGTCTCAGCTCACCCCTGGCACAGTCCAGCTGGTTCCAGCACCTCTCTAACCCCTAGAGTAGTCTCTTAGGATTCCACAGGGCCTTTGGCGCCCTCTATTCCACTTACTGCCCTTTTTCTGATGTTCCGACGCCGCTGGAGTCGTGTCGACGCCGTGAGGCGGATCCGGTTCGACGTCGGCGGCCTCGGCACAATGTCAGTTCCTGACGACGCCGGTAGGCGGCTCCGGTTCGATGTCGGCGGCCTCGGCTCGATCTCGACCTCCGATTCGATGGCGTCGGGCAGTCTTTACTCGATGTCGACTTCGGGCGGCTCCGGTCCGATGGCGACCTCAGCTTCGATGACGTCGGCCGGCCTTGCCTTGATGTCGACTTCCGGCGACTCCGGAGTGCGATCCTCACTCCCGACCTCCGGTGCTCCTTTCCTCAGGTTTCCGGCGACTCCGGAGTGCGACCTCCACTCCCGACCTCCGGCACGATTCTCTCAGGTTCCGGCGACTCCGGAGTGCGATCCTCACTCCCGACCTCCGGTACACTTCACCTCGGTCTCCGGCGACTCCGGAGGGCGGACTTCACTCCCCCGTCGACACCGCTCACTCGACCTTGGGTGACTTCCTCCTCGACCTCTGGTACACCTCACGTCCTCCGTCGGCGCCCTCTCACGATCCCTGGCGGCTCTGGGCACGACGTCTGCTTTTCCAGTCAGCGCCGCTTCTCCACCTCAGGCTCCAGGTCTCCAGGCTACTCGACGTCCGGCTCCAGGGAAACCAGTATCCAGGTCAGGTACTTGCTTTCTTGACTTCTAAGGCCTGTTCCTGCTGTCCAGGTCCTTAAGATGGTTTTTCTTACTTCTTCCCACACAGGGCTCCAGGCTGGGCTCAGTCAGTAGGGACTAGTATCAAGGGTGGGTTTATGGACCCCACTCCAGGCACAAGTTTCCACCCCTGCTGCCTCACTCCTTCCTCCTTCAGGTTTCTGCTGCTCACTCTTCACCAGTCAGGTGCCAACTGCCAGCTCCAACTGCCAACTCTCTGTCTTAGCTTCCCAACATTCTAAACCGCCGCCAACTGTCACAGGGTTCTGGAATGTTCTGGAAGGTGCTGGTAGGTTCCCAAAAAGGAAAAATTCAAACAGGGTTTGAGGCAAAAGTGGGACAAAATAAATAATGATGAGGAGGGACCACCCAAAGGGCTGACAGGTCTAACACCCACTTAATTTGCCAAGAAATTAACCACCATACCAAGAGCCATGACATTACCAGGCTTGAGATGAAAGTGTGCAAATTTTTTTTTTTTTAAATGATATAAGGTATGCTTTTTCTTTTACGCTTCCAGATCTGGCGCCGCATTCCCCCCAATATCTAAACTGCTTCAATCCTTCAGCATTTGAACAAGAATTTTGAAGAATCAGCTCTTCAAGCAATCCCACCCCCTGTCGCATGCCTCTCTGCATATGGAATTGTGCTCATTAACCCTGCCCACTGTTCAGCACGTTGTTGCTTTCCAACTCGGTGTGCATAACAAAAATGCATCTACTAACATATACATACAAGAAAAGGTGGGTAAAACTGGACGAAGACTGCAGATAAAACTGGAAAAGTAAACATCTGCACAGAGTAGGTGGGAGTGTGATGTGAGCAGATACTAAAAAGTAAAGAACTGAAAAGCTGATAAGAGGCTGCAGAGACACTAACTGAGAAACTGCAGCTCAACTGTTTGATGGAGTAGAAGAGAACCAGCAATGCGGCAGAGAGGCCAACTGGAGGGCTGTACAAATATGATAGCATGAAGAGACAGATTGCGGATTATTTGACAGTATACACAGATGGGGACAGAAGGACATAGGAAAACTGCACTGGAAGGCTTAAGGGACGCAGAAAAGGGAACTTAAACATTTTAATCCAAGGATAAAAACAAGTTAACACTGGTCACCTGAACTGGCTCCTGCAACAGCTTTGGAAATGGCGCTGCTAGAGATAGCACGATTTCGGTTCATGATCTCTTCGAACTCTTCTTCAGTCAAGGCATCCCCATGAACATCCATTTCTTTGCTAAAGGGATATGAGAAAGTGAACATGTTAAAATAAACTCAACAGGAAGACTAAGAAATCAAAGAAGTAGGGAAACTATGTGGGATCTGCAATTTACAAAATGAACTGCTTCCCTTTTTAATAAAGGGCAACATGATCAACTCCATTTGTGGGAAATCTAGGGTACAAACTCAATAGTCCTCTTATGGAAAAGAGTCATCTAGAATCATCACTCCCGCAACTCTTTCATGCTAAGTGACAGTAAGGAAAAACATAAGCTCAGTCCCCTAGCTAAGTACACTAGTGTGCAGGAGCTTGGCATCAATGATTAGCTGATGCAATAAGTGGACAGATCAACACACATGGTAGTGTACTGTTTGTCAGTAACGAGGGATCAATTGGCACATTATGGAACTGATCAGCTGGCATCTAATCTTCAATATAACAAAATATTACATAGGCTGCAACAATTTAAGATTATGAATTACGAACCGAATATTTCTAAGAGTCTTAATACGGGTGATCAAAAATAATAAAAGCTATATTTTTTTACATAGCCAAAAAAAACTATACGAGATTGATTACCAATGAGGAAGAAGCCACTAACGTACCAAAAAACACAAACAGTGTACAACCCCCATTGCAATCTTGTGAGCTGCATTAATCTAATGTAAATTTTGAATGTTCTTTGGAGTATTAGCAGTGTAACAAAGCCACACACTCTAGAATATCCTCTAATCTTCCAAATCTAGACACAATCTTCAAATTCATCCACAGGAGCAATAAGTATTTGCCAATCAACAAGTGCTGCCAAAGGTCTAGAATCATCAGGCAGTCTGTAACAAACTGAATGCAGCTAAATTACTCCTAACCACATGTAAAAATAAATCGGGTCAACTGTCAATCCAATACAATTATTTGTTAAATACACTCAAATTGATTTCAGTAAAGAGGATTGCAATAAACCACATTGGTGAATCCGAACATTCTTAATCTTAATTTTGCATGTTCATTTAGTTGAACATTTTGAGAGGTCATAAAGCATCAGATGATATGGGTTATGACTAGTGTGGTATTTCTCTGTATTTATAAGTTTATTATTTCTGTTTTCATTATCTATAACTGTATTCCCTATGTAAGCCTATTTGGGATTTGTTGTGGATGTGACTATTGTTTTAGGCTACCTTGAACAATTTGTAGCCTTGTAGATATTATGCTGTATACAGATTAGGCATAATTTGCTTCCACACAATGATTAACTAACTTATGTTCTGAATAGGATTTTTGAATCCGCTAATAGAAGTTTGTGTTTCACATCAATAAACCAGGCTTGACATTCATTCCAGCCATCATAACAGAATTAATGGAGTGCAGTATGGGGCTGCTATGCTTTAAGTATTGATGGCACTGCACATTTTAAATAGCCTGTTGTGCTTTAGCAACCTCTCTATCATGCCAGCAGATGGTTTAGCCTCTCTGCTCGGTACTCTATTGGTATGCAATGTCCTCTTTGCGTAGTCTGTCTCGCACTACTGTAATTTATTTTTCACTACATTGTTAAAAGGTAGTTGAAATCTTTGTGCCAAAGGTGTTATTTTTTATAGGAGGGTATGAGGCTTATAGTGTTGTTGAAATGCATGCATTGTTGGACTTCACCACAAGATCATTTCTGATGGGTATCAAATATTTTTTTGGTAGCTGTTTATCTTTCATTTACACTAGAAAATGCATGTTACAGTGTAAGATATATATATATATATATATATATATATGAGAAAAATAATTTACAGACACCTTAGAGCTCTCCGCAACGGAGTGTAGTAGCTACCACTTATTTTGTGCATAGTCACTTTGTGTACAATTACTCTTGGAAACAGACCAGAAAAACACACATGGTTGTTGCCTTGCTATGCTGAATTAAGGGTCGTTGGTATCAACGTTGTGATTTATTACAACTGCCTAAAATTCAATCCATAAGTTGGTGAGCATTTAACATATGATGGAATGGGCTAACGGCTGACTAGGTAGAGTACTCCTGATATTTATTTCTATGTTTTTAGGTGTACCTTAGCTGCATTCAATTAGTTATTGGTTGCCTGAAGACTTTTGAGACCGCTTCTTGATGTGGTGAAGTGTGTGCTGGCACTGAAGGATTTGAAGCTTTTGTCTAAGTTTGGGAGATCAGAGGATATCTAAAATTGTGCCTCTTTGTTATATGGGACAAATTTAGTTAGGAGATTAATTCTTCCTGAAAAACATATGAATAAATTATATTAGTTGATGCAGCTCACGGAGATGCTGGTATTACCGAAACATTACAATTGAGGTTTTCTAAATAGTTGTACATAGGTTTTTTTGTTTTTCAGCTACGAGAAGCATCCGATAACAGGAAATCACTTGTTCTGATAAGGATTCCACAAATCAATTACGTGTGGGCTGAAACACTGTCTCTCTTGGATTGTTTAATTTTATATGGTTTTCCTTTTGTTTCCTGTTTTTATGCTCAATATAGCATAATCTTGGTTTAATACATGTTCGGTAGTGTAATGTTTTGTTTGCACGGTTCACTGGGATATATGGCTTTGAAGGTCAGTGAATCCTTACTTATTTCTAATAATTTTATTTTGGCTTACCCATGCTGGATTAATTCTCTTAGCGTTACAACAAACAAGGCATATGGATTTCTTTTGTTGATAATTTTAAATTTTTCCCGCTGGAACAATATTTTGTTGTATTGGGTGACTACACATGATCCCTTAGACATTATAGGATATCACTATTTTGTTGTACATTGGCCATTAATCCTGACCTATTGGAATCCACTAAACTACCTGGGAGTGAGTGCCAGTCCCCACCTAGTAGTGATCAACATATCCAAGTGGTAGAATTTTGTTTAATGCTGAAACATGTCTCACCTTCCCTGCATATAGGGGTTGTTTGTCGTCTTTTCATATGGACTGGGAGGGCCCTTGGTGTATGGACTGGGAGGACCTTTGTTGAAGGGGTTAGGAGGTGCCTTGTCATAGGGGTTAGGGGGCCTATTGTTATAAGGGTTAGGGGGCCTGTTATTAAATGGGTTAGGGGGACGATTATTAAACAGGTTTGGGGGGGCATTGTCATATGGATTGGGAGGTGGTGCCAATGCTGCGTTCGGTGGAGGGAAAAAAGCAGGGTTAAGATGCAAAGCAGGGGGAACTGCTCCAGGGGGTGGCCCAGTCATGTGCGGAGGAAGCCTGGGAGGAGGAGTCATCATTTGTTGATACTGAAGACCAGGTGGTGGCATTGGACCCCTGTAACCAGCATTCATAGGAGGTGGCGCACGTGGAGGCATTGGCATAGGGAGGTTCATAACAGAATGGGGTACAGGCACACGAGAAGCATCCATGAAAGGGGGGCGGTTGAAGTACGGCATAACATTGGGCGGATTCTCCACTTTAGGGGTGGCTGCTGTCTGGCCGATGGGTGGGGTAATGCCATCCATGGAATCTTTAGCTCTTGGAGGGATCCCTGGAGACAAAACAGACAAAAGCTATTAGTTACAATTTTTGGCGGCAACTTCACACTTAATGCCAAACACAGACTCTTGCTCCACTCCATCCAAAGCTATACAAATGATTGAAAAACAGCACTCTGGGACTCTATACTCACGTTTCCTTGACATACTCTCAAAGAACGACAAGTTCTGCTTGTTAGCCATACGAACGTCCAGTGGATCTCCATGTATGTTCCGGCTGCCCAGATGGGCTATAAGCTGGGAAGCTGAGGATTCAGAGGCTACTATGATCTCAGCGTACCTGCCAGCAAAATAAAAGAGGAAAGGTTTTCAAAAGTGGGAAGCAGCACTGGTCATTTTAAAACATTACTACCAGCACAAGCAACTTAGTAATCATTCTCCCAAAACAATGACCCTCCACTCCCGAAGTAACCTAAGTGAATCCCTTCTACTAAAAATAATCCCACAATAAGATACAATTCTAGGACACAAGCCTATTGTTACACGTGCTTAGTCTTTAGGAATATGGAGTTAAATACATATACTTGGGAAAACCTATTTTCTAGACATTCAGTATACTTTTACATGTATTGAAAAGCCCATTCTTTTCTAAGCAGAAGTCCCATATGACATTTGTGTTTAAATAAAAAGGATGGCACTGGTTATGTGAACACAATAAGTGTATGCAGCCGTATAGCTGGGATGTACATAACCTGCTGGACTTGGATGAGGAGTCAAAAGCACCACAAATCCGACAAGAGAAGACAGTACCTCTGTCTATTAAAGCAACAATCACTTCTTCCAGCTTGAATGACAAGGTTTTTCAAGTAAGGTATTTTATGTTCTTGAAGTGAAGCACCCACCGCATTAAGTGGTGGATGAATACCCAGACGAAAAAGATCAAGATGTTGAGCACTGCCCTATTCGGAATGGACTAAGGGCTTTTGTCATATGAAAGAGTGTATTTAATATAGAAAAAGTCTCAAGTGAAGAGGCAAGTATCAATAACCAGCTCCTTGCCAGTGCACAGGGTACCTGCATTTTGCTGAACCCTGCTCAGGCTGAGCAATGTGGTCAAAAGCTTCGCTCAGGAGCAATAGTCATCAGACCAGCTTACAGTATTTTGTAAGAAACAATCAATAAAAAATAAAACACTATACATTAGGATCTTAAGATCTGCCAAAAGATTTAAGATAGACATAGCTTACAGCTCCTGGACCTCGCCTCGAACCAATCACAACAAAAGGGAAAATCTTCACTGAGGTGTGTTCTTTAAAATACATACGCAGATAATGGAGCGGTACTTCCCATACCAAAATAATGAAATCAATAAAGGATCATTATCTACATTTTGAGGCATTTTGAAGACAAATCTTTTTTCTGAAGAATACAGGCAGAAGACCCCTTTGCAGTGCACTTCTCTGCATTTATTTCAATCAAACAGTGCAGTAAATAATAATAATTAAAAAAAAAACAAGTAGAAAAAAAACACTTGCAAAACTAAGCTTTTTTGCAGCAAGGAGAATGTAAGCCTGACATTTGGTACGTTTGAAAGGCAGTATAGTGCTGGTGTAGGCAATGTTAGAAAGCCTGAAAACAGGGACAGAGTTGTTGTTCTTTCTTGAGCAGATTAAATAACTCCGGCATCATTCATTTGACAGGACCAAAACAAAAAATGTATGTAGAGATGAACCCTTTAAACAATGTGTCGCTTTTTAAATTATACCATGACATTAGTCCAAATAAGCATGCATGTAAAGAACACTGGCTCGGAGACACTGTATTCTCAAGGTCTAAGCTATCTAAAAATCTAGCACAACTCTCACACCAGTCGGTGGCTTTTTGGTGCTATGTTGCAGACTTGGTAGACCGAGAGCACAAGGCAGGTC
This sequence comes from Triturus cristatus, assembly GCF_964204655.1. NCBI lineage: Eukaryota > Metazoa > Chordata > Amphibia > Caudata > Salamandridae > Triturus > Triturus cristatus. Next base: position 618,957,076 of record NC_140584.1, read on the forward strand.
ACCACAACCACCCTTTTCTATTTTTACTTTATCCCTCCCCACCTTCTTCAAATGCACTAACAAAGTGAATATACAAGTTTGCCTAGCCTGTAAGGGGAAAGCCTGGGTACCCCTAGGTATTGAGCTGTGGTAGTTTTCTATTTGGACTCCAAGTTTCTGAAAAGAAGATTGCAAACCAAGCAATAGCTGTTCAGCAAATTAATTAACATAAATGCCTGGGAGGTTTGATGAAAGTAACACTTCAATTCTGGATCGTGGTTTTGAATAAGGAAACAATCTGCAATGGATCCAAATAACTGGGCAAAAGAGTCTGAGGGCAGGCACGAATATGTTCGTTAGATCAGCAGTCTAACCAGCAAAAGAGCAAGGAAGAGGCAGGGATAACCATCAGCAACAGTTCTAGATCAGGTGAACGTTACAATTAATAAGACCAAGTATCCGCATATTTATGAGCTTTGTTTCTTCTGAGAACAGGTAACGTTTATGTATGTAGCGGAGGATCCAGTGTCAGAGAAGTCAAAAGTTTAGATTTCACATCAAGTAAGCAGTCCAGTAAGCAATATAGTGAATGGAAGTATCATAGGTGTAAGTGCAGGTACTGGGCTGGTATGTTAGCATGCCCTGAAATCCCGCAGTCCAGGGATAAAAACAAATGAGCAACTGTTTCATTTGTGAGCCAAATTTTCTATATTTACAGATTACGGGGAGGAAGCATGCAGCTGTTTAACAAACAAATTGACGCTAGTACCAGGAAAGTTGGTTGCATAACCTCCACAAGCATTTCTACAATTAATGTCGGGTATCATGCATGTGTTGGCACCCTCCTGACTGCCAGATCATGCTGTCCAGTTCCACAGAGACTTGTCCCCAACAGTTCAACTGCGTCTGTTACCAAAATTATAAGATTGTTTCCATCAACAGGTTATCCACCCCATGTTCACTTCAGTGCATGGACAGAACCGATCCTGGAACAGGCATATTGGTACAGCAAAAGGTTGTTTTGCGGTTCTTTTACTTTGCATACGTCCATAAGGTGGTTTGTGTGGTTCTTCTACTTTGTGTGCATCCGTAAAGTTTATCTTCATATTGACTTCCTTTAAAGGAACACCAAATCAGCTTGCGTCCGGAGCAAACGAAGAAACCCATGTTGTAGCTGACCCGGGACTGCTCCTTGGGTCCATGTCTGAACAAATCTTTCCAATTGTAAATACGGACCACAAAAGATCTGAAAAATCGAGCAGTGGATAACTTTCATATTCTGGTTCTTAGTCCACTCACAAATGGTCAAATGGTGGTGGATGTTTAAATTCAGCTATTGTAGGATTTCACTTTCATGAGAAAACAGGAAACGCGTGTTGCAATTTGCAAGACTGCCAAGACTGTTAAAAGCCACACTTGTGGAAAAACCAACAGAACTACAGAATGAGGAATAAACATACATTTTATTGAGGGTCTAATTAAACGTTTAGAAGACATTGCTGCACATTGGAAACTGGCTTCATTACCAACCTCACTGTAGATCAACCTATATAAATGTTAGGAAGCTGGACATTGTGCATGCATTATCAAATAAAATAATAAAGTTAAAAATGTGCTCAAATTGTTTTTTTTTTTTACTGTAAGTCATATTAATCAAAACACAGCAAGAATTTCAAGACAATCCTCGAATAAATACAGAGTACCATCAGGAAGAAACTGGCTATTTCACTGGCATCTCACAAACATGACATTTTAAGTTTTTCTATTTTATGGCATTTCATGTCCGCTCATTATATATGTATATACACATATATTTTTGTATTGAGCAAATACAACTATGTTCACCCCTTTAGGCAGCTTGGAGTGGACAGGTTACTCAAAAAATGCCAAAGAGGACTTCCCGCAGTTTGCTGCTATGACAAATACATCATTTATGGTGGATAAGCGGGATTAGACTTAGCCAATAACAAAGAATTTGACCCGTTTTTAATTCCAGACCTCTAAAACAACCATAACTTCGGCTGGATGCCAGATGAGGAACATTGAGCAATGTTTTCTGGCGAGAAGTGGTGCTTTTATAAGGTAAGAATAATCTTGCTTAAGACTAATGGTAAAATGTTACAAATAGTCTATCTTGAACAAAAGGGATGAGGTACTTCCAAAACAAAACAAAAAAACTGATTATCTAGAATCATTTCAGACAAACGTGTACAAGCATCACAAGGGATCAGAAGGCAGATCCCAACATTACTGAGAACAAAGAATATATATCACTAACTAAGGTATAGTAGCAGGGAATTGCACTGCACAGGAACTCAGTTTAGAACACTTAATGCGGGTGCTACCGTTTGATGAAACGGCAAAGAGGCTTTCAGAAGACTATCTGAATCCATCTTGCTCTTGCACCAATTTCCCCAAATGCCCCAAAAGATTGCTGCCTTGGTGTTCCCACATTAAAATAGTAGTCCTGATCAGATAAGCAGTCCCACCAAAGCACTACAGTACGTCAGTTACGCTGGAGCACTACAATAAGTCAGTCCCGCTGGAGCATCACAGTACACCAGCCCCATCACAGCACCAGAGTATGTCTCACCCTTTAGACTGGCCATTTGATCTGTTCTCTGCAAACTTCAGCTCTATGAGGTCACGAACTCCCACAGAGCGAATAATCGTTTCCAGCTGCTGATCCGTGGTCCACTGAGGGCAAAGAAAATCGTCACAATTATTTCCTTCAGGATTTAAATCAAATCTACTCTCTGCCGTGTCTTTGGGACAAAAGCTGGATTTGCATTTCCATTTATATTCTCCCCTGTTCACTTTAGAGCAGTGTTGAATTTGACCATGAACTAACAGTTTGAAGTTTCTACATATGTACAATTAACCTTGGTTGGTCTCATATTTTGCTTTACCAAAACCCCCAAAAAAAGAAAATACAGAGCTTGCAGTGATCCCTTTTACAAGGCAAGGCTGATGGTATATGTATAAATTTGTGTGTAATTTCAGTACATATTTCCAATATGTCCTTGAAATTGTGGGCTCAAATCTGTAATCAGGATTAAATGGATCCTGCTCCAAAAATGCCGTAAATCAACTAGCAGTATACACAGTAATCTAGTGCACCATCAGTGATGGTGCACCATTTGTGTATAAGCCATCACAGCCCTGCCTTGAAAACACTTGTTAAATTGTCATTAGAAATCCATTATACATTTTCAAGAATTGTTGATCACATCAATAATATACAGTCAAGTCACAATTTAAAATGCTTTTATTCACCATAAATTCACAGCATGCTTTTGTGCATAACAAACGAATAGCATTTATTTTACATACATTTTACAAATATGTCATCCTCAGCAACCCCTCGCAGGTTTAACGGCAGTGCATGCATTGGAAGGGTCCTGTGCGTCTCCTGAGTTTGTCACATGGCTCAAAGAAAAGGGCAAAATTCAACTAATGCGGTTACCACGGCACCTGCAGCTGCAGCTTTTATGGAACATCGCCAAGATATACAGTTAACTCAAAAAACATTAATACATTATTCCCATCTTCTCACACATAGCCCAGCATTTCGAAATATGTATTTTTGATTCTTGCTGTACCGCCTAATGTCATGTCCCCCAGAGAAAGCAGAATAGTCAGTGGGTTGAAACACTGGGACCATCACGATTATCAATGTTAAGCAGGAAGGCTTTAGAAGATATATTATGTGTCCTGTATTTCTGTGGAATTTACAACAGTGTCACATTTTAGAATCTTTAATATTCGACGTGGTACTTTTAATGATAAATTGAATCTGCATCATTTTATTGTGAAGCAAATGTGTTGCAGGCATATTGCTTTGCCGATTATGTCCGCTTCCAAACATGTCACCCACTCCCTCGCAAACACCATTAAACTCCACCATTCCGGAATTAAACATCAGTCAATGACAAGAAGCGAAGAGCAAGCCAAAGTGTACCCTTCTTGAGCAATGAACAATGAATTTCCCAGAAGGGGCCAGCTTGGGTCTTTATGTGGGAACACAAAGCCAGTAATAAAAATACAGACAGTGCATATGATCAAAACAGATCTTTTATTTTAAATGGTAAAACAGAAAAAGTCTAAGAACAGTCAGAGTAAAAGTAACCAAACTCCAAAAAATTGTAAAAACAGTAAGTAAAATAAAACCAAAATAGATTCAATCTACAGACATCCCCTTTAGAAGCTTGCAGGTGGGGTGAAAGTTGGGAGCATGTGTCAAGACCTATGTGCCTTGCTTGGACTCCTATTAAGTAGAAACAAACCACATAAGCCAAGGCTATCACAGCACCAGTGAGTAGCTTCTCAGAATAATCTTGTGTTCGGATTGTTAATAAGGCCCCATCTCTCAGAACTAAAAACAGATGTGTTTGCCCAATGACAGAGCTGTGTCACTTCAATGTGCCACCTCTATTTCATCCTCCATTTGTTGCTGTGATGGATTTTGGAACGAGCAATGCTTTACTGTTATTTCATTTGCACCAAAGCTTACCTTTAAGTTAGTTTGTCATACAAAAAAAATGAGAAGCATCTGTTTAGTATCAGGGCTGCACCTTTATACCATTATACCATTCTAACATTGATAAGAGCCTGCCAATCCATGCACCACGCAACAACGCACACAAGACCGTCTATGGACCAGACTTGGTGGTGAGAGAATGATTCTGCACCTGACCCAAGAGGTAAAGTAAAGGGATAGAAAAACAATACAGCCTGCTGTGCTGCAAGACCCGCCGTTTATGCTCATGCATCATAAATGGGTAAACATAACTGGGAGAACAAGAAACAACCCCGTGGATCGAAATTAATGCATCCTCAAACAATATGTACATTTGGAATTAACCTGAAATATGTAACCGTTGGGAAAGGCCCAATGTCTCTTGGAGATGCAGTCTCTATGGGTGTCATTGAGAACTCTGAGAAACACCCAGCTTCTTGTTAAACTAAATATCTAGAGACCATCCATCGAGAGAAAATTGCAGAAAGAAAAGTTACACAAGACTAACCAGCGTCTTACAAAAACGACTGGGGCTCAGGGTACACTTCATCAGATCCTATATGTTTTAGAACATAATTTTCACAAGAAGAAAATACAACCAGCCATACATTGTCAACATGTTTATTGGTTGATCTTTTAAGTAAGTCTTACTCTCTAAAATAGGACCGCTGTGGGTAAAATAAAAGTCTGTAGATGGAAGTTAGGAAATACACCAAGCATTTATGCTTCTAAAATCTGTGCAGAAGATTATCTAAAATCATGCCTGGTAGAACAAAGTTAAGCTAAAATCAAAAAATGCCCTACAGCTTTAGACATCAAGAGATAAAGGGCCCAAAAAATGCGTGCTCTCTTGGAAAGAGACTAAAAGCGGAGGCATTGCCAACAAGCGTTGGCATAGCCAATAGGTCACGCCTCTGGGACCTTATAAGTGTTTAGCCATGCAACAGTTGCATAACTAAATACTTATAATGTCCTAAAAGTGAGACCTATTGGCTATGCGGCCGCGAAAGTGATCACAAAGCATCCGCGAAAGTGAAAGTAATCGCGGTCAAGCGCGGCGCACACGCCCGCGCACATGCACTGTAGCTCTAGGCTGGCCGGGTAGCACTTTTTGGAGCCTTCTCAATAAGTCTCGCCAGACCAGCGCTTGCGCTGGGTCAGGCGAGACCTAAAAATGACATCTATGTTGTACAAAACAGTTTGTTGCAAGACAGGATTCACCTCAAAGAAGACAGCTGCTGCACACAAATACAGAAATGCATGACAAAACCACAAATGTTAGAATGAAGAGGAAGATACAGATCCTTTTCCGGCTGCCTGAATATGCTTCTGCCCCACCACTGCTTCATAAACTACATTGGCTCAAGGTGATCAAGCGCATCGAATTCAAGGCTTTATGCTACATGTTTCAGGCCAAACTCGGCTTTTTTCCCTCTTACGTTTAAAGCCTGGTAAAATCCTATGTGCCCACTCCACAGTTGAGATCATCCAGCCTCTCACTGTTCTCAGTGCCCAGGTTCCACCTTGCTCGCATGAGAGGCAGTTTGTTTTCTTATATCGGCCCCAAACTCTGGAACTCTCTCCCAGTTGAGCTCAGGAACTGTCACTCTCTGCTAGCCTTCCATTAGAATCTAAAGAGTTTCCTTTTTAGCTACCAAGCTTGAATCTCCATCTTGGTGCCGCTGCCTAGCAACCTCGCGGCTCAGCCGGCACCCTGTCCAGAGCAGGGAGACCTTGTTGGGTAGCTGTGCGCTTTATCAATTAATAATAATAATGCTTAGAGACCCTTTAGTCAAGGCACCGAAGCTATGCCATTAAACCCCAGGAATAGTAGCTGAAAAAAAATGGGACAGATGGCTAGAAAAGGATTATGCTAGACTATATTCAGAAAGCACAGTTCGGACAAGGAGCACTTCTAAAACTTAAGGAAGGACAGAACAGTCAGGCAAATAAAGGTATGGAAATGGGGCCAGAATAGTGTGCGACCAAACGAAATGGATATAAATGGCACAGCACAAGGTACAGATAACGTCGGGAAAAAAAAACCATTTTATTTATGTTTTAAAAACCAAAACATAAATAAAAGGCAGTCATTTACAATGCCAATAGCTCAAACTCTCGTAAATGTGAGACTTAATGCATTGCAAATGCTTGTTAATAATAACGCATCTATTTCTGAGAACAAACCCTGTGCATATGGTATTAAGTCACTTCCTACAATTGAGCGGCGCTTAGAATGTGCATGCCATCGCACTTACACATTCGTATTCTGTGGTTGTTTGTTGGGAATGACGTAAGACCAGTCGTCTACTCATTTTATAATGCCCGACTGAAAAAGACGCATGCTAAATAAATGCTTACATGACAAAATGTAATATTGGTTTAGAGAAACGGAATGAAGTGGAGCATGAGCCCGCATCGGCGTTCAAAGGAAACACTAAAAGAGATACTAAAGCAAAGAAGGGAGCAAGACCTAGCCCTGGTGGGAGATGCAATGAACCTTGCCAGACTGAGATGCTAAAGCATGGCGTGCCCGCTGCTTTCAAAACCAGCTAAAAACCACCACCCATGGTTGTTTGTAAAAAATAACGCAAATCCCACAACCACAATAAGTGCCATGCTTCACCATAGGGGCTCGCTCCTCTCCAGCAATGGAAGTTTAATGCAGGCTGTCCATGGAAGTTTAATGCAGGCTAACCCACGAGCTGCTCTTTTTCTTTTTTGGTCGTAGTGGAAATGATGAGTGGTATGGCTCCTACCCTACATAACCGTTTTACCCCTTCAGGGTCACTAAATAGGACTGTGTTTAAACTGCTAAACTCTATTGATTGCCTCCCTAACACAAGATTAAACAAGCATTGGCAAAAGCAACAGGTCTGGTGTTTGCCCTCATACTTTATTTCCTTATGCTCGTTTTGGGTTTTGAAAAACTGTAAACAATACAAACACACTGGCTAAAACCAAAACAACTGTTTTGTCATACAAAGCCCACATTGCCATCGTAGATCCTGGTACTGACTAGTTACTTTGTGTGTGAAATGCTACTTGTGAAAGAGCAGGATGCCACTTCTCACAATTAAATTGTCAATGGCTGAAGGTGACTGTTCAGCTGTCCTAGCTGTATGTAGTAGTGGGTGGGAGAAAATGCGAATGACAGCAAACAGACAATAGCTGAAAAGGGCTGCTGATAGCGTCTATAAAAGTAGGTTAAAGATCTATAATTACAGTCAAATCAAAACTTCTTGACTAAAGAATTCTAAAAATCAGAATCTGGGCTATTAGGAAACTATAGTCTGTCATGGGTGTTAATATGTTTTTGCCTGCTTCGAATACCCTGGGATTAGGGGCATTTGTCAGCATCAAATGATCCTAGTAAGCCCATGCCACCTTCTAGCCCAGTTAACCTATTCTGTTGCGAGAGGTTTGGGGGGAAGGTAGAAGTATGCATACAAAGTGGCCGAGGGGCAACTGGTGATTCATCTGCGTACAAAGTAGTACAGAAATTTAAAAAAGCATAATGCAATAAATAGCCATAAAAACCTCTAGGGACAAACACATATTGTGATATCACATGGGAGGCAGTTCATACACTATGGGCCTTTCATTATTAATCCCAAACATTCAGCACTACATGTGGGCACAGCAGTGCACAGGTATATACTGACACATGCCACTCACCCAAATAGAGCATCAGTAATTACACACTTGCATGAAGGCGTGTCTAATTCCAGTAATGTAAATACACCTTCAGAAAAATGATCTTTGTAAGCAGAGTGAACGCAGCGTCAATATTCCTGAGAATGGAAACACCTGCAACACATTCTCCACGGTCTGCTGGCATCCTTTCCCAATAAGGACAAATGGCGCACCGCTCCATGTATGTTTATGGTTATGCCAAATCTGGGAGAGACGATACCCAGCAATGGATAGTGTGCTTTTCTTCAAAGCGGATAATGTAACCCCAAGGAGTGAGCATAAAGTTAGCAAAACTTAGTTTATTATGTAGCATTATACACGATCACTAACTCTCCTGTATATACTCTAATGGGAGATGCAACACTATTATTCACATTTCTAAATTAAGAAGGGGGTGTCTACTGCATTAGGATGGTCAAGACATACTGGACTGGTCTAACCAGTCCAAAACCTGTTTTATTTGATTTAAATCCAATTCTATGCTATATCAACTAACCCTGTTTTACCTGTGGATATGTGGAAATCCACCTTTTTCGACCTTCCATAGATTTCTATTGTTCAGGATCTAAAATCGCAATGCAATAACATCTCCCATTAGTAATCGGCAATTTCGTTTTGGCAATCAAAACCCGAGCTATATAGGAGGGAATCTTAAAACTGGTATGGGACTTTATGGCTGATCCATTAAGCTTTGGCAGCACAGATCACACGCTCTGTGCATATACTATTCCCATGATCATTCCACATCGCACGCAAGGACAGCACACTCACTAAAGTGCCAATATGTTAGCAACACGCAAAGCCAGTGTGAGCTGAAGTATAGTGCTGGTTCGAATTTCCAAATTGAATATGCTACTTACCAGTATGCATCTGTTCTTGGCATGTAGGGCTGCTGACATTCATATCTGTGCATAGATCGCCGCCTAGTGTTGGGTCCGGATGTTTGCACGTTGTTGTCCTGGAAGAGTCTTCGAAGTATCCTGGGATAGGTGACTCCTCCCCTGGACTACAGTGCGCATGGGCATCCTCTCCATCCTCAGATTGTTTTTCGCCATTGTGGCAGTGATGGAGTAGATACAGAAAGTGATGACCATGCTTTACAGTAATTCTGAGAGCTGCAGCTGCTACAGGCGCCGGGGAGGAGGGAGGGCGATATGAATGTCAGCAGCCCTACATGCCAAGAACAGATGCATACTGGTAAGTAGCATATTCAGTTCGAGGCATGTGGGCTGCTGAATTCATATCTGTGCATAGAATATACAGTAGTGCCCTCTTATTAGCGGCGGCTACCAGTGCCAGCTGCAGCGGTCTGAAAAAGAGTTTTGAGAACAGCCTGTCCTACAGCTGCCTGCTGTTTTGATTGCACATCCACACAATAGTGTTTGGTAAATATATGTGTAGTGGACCAGGTGGCTGCTCTACATATATCATGCAAAGGAATGTTACCTAGGAAAGCCATGGAGGCCCCTAACTTACGTGTTGAATGGGCTCGTGGGGGAATCGTTAATGTGCGTTTAGCCTTTTGATAGCAAATTTGAATACATTTAACGATCCATCTGGCTATACCTGCTTTGGAGATAGCGTTACCTTTGTGGTGTGGGGCAAAGGCAACGAAAAGTTGTTTTGTTTTCCTAAAGGGTTTGGTCCTGTCGATATAATACATGAGGGCCCTTTTCACATCTAGTGTATGGAGTGCCCTTTCTGCGACAGTTTGTGGGTTTTGAAAGAAAACAGGCAGTTCAATAGTTTGATTCATGTGGAACTGCGATATCACCTTGGGCATGAATTTGGGGTTGGTACGTAGTACGACCCTGTTGGCGTGAACCTGTATAAATGGCTCTTGAACAGTTAGTGCCTGGAGTTCACTAACTCTTCGTAAAGAAGTTATCGCTACTAGGAAAGCTACTTTCCAGGTAAGGAATTGAATCTCGCATGAGTGTAGAGGTTCAAAGGGTGGACCCATCAGGCGTATGAGGACCAAGTTGAGGTTCCACATCGGAGCCGGTGGGTGGCTTGGTGGAATGACTCGTTTGAGTCCTTCCAAGAATGCTTTGATGGCAGGCACTCTGAAGAGAGAGAGGTGCTGCCTGGTTTGCAGATAGGCTGATATTGCGGTCAAATGGACACGTATAGAGGTGTACGCCAGATTGCATCGGTATAGGTGTAAGAGGTAACAAATTATGTTTTGGATGGATGCGTCTAGCGGGTTAATGTCATTATTATTGCAATAAATGACGAACCTTTTCCATTTGGCTGCATAGCAAGCTCTGGTAGTGGGTCTCCTGGCCTCCTTAATGATGTCCATACAGTCAGGTGGCAGGTTTAGGTAGCCAAACTCTAGGACTTCAGGAGCCAGATTGCCAGGTTCAGCTGTTGCGGATCTGGGTGCTGAATCTCTCCATGGTTCTGCGTCAAATGCGCGGGTTTGATCCGCAGCCTTTGATGCGGCACCACGGAAAGTTCGAGAAAGGTGGTGTACCATGGCTGGCGTGCCCACGTTGGAGCAACCAGGACGAGTGTCAGTGAATGTTGTCTGAGTTTGCGTGCCACCAGCAGTATCAGTGGTGCTGGGGGAAAAGCGTACGCAAATCTGCCGGACCAGTTCATCCATATCGCATTGCCCTGCGACTGCGGATGTGGGAACCTGGCGGCAAAGCTTTGGCATTTTGCGTTTTCGCTTGTGGCGAATAGGTCTATCTCTGGATGACCCCATTGCTGGAAGTACGGTTGGAGTACTGATGGGTGTAACTCCCACTCGTGCATCTGGTGGCTGTGTCTGCTGAGCAGATCCGCCATCTGGTTGTCCTTGCCGGGGAGGTGTTCTGCCATGAGGAACATGTTCCTCTGAATGGGCCACTTCCACATGCTCTGAGCCAGATGAGACAACTGTGGAGAGTGTGTTCCTCCCTGCTTCTGTATGTAGTACATGGCAGTCATGTTGTCCGTTCGGATCAACACGACTTTGTTGCACAAGTGTACTTTGAATGCTTTCATAGCCAGGAAGATTGCCATCAGTTCTAGAAGGTTGATGTGCATCTTCTTTTGTTGTGTTGTCCATAGTCCCTGCACTGTGTAATGGAGTACATGAGCTCCCCATCCCTGGAGAGACGCGTCCGCCGTCAGTATTATTTGTGGGACAGGCTCTTGGAACGGTCGGCCCTTGCAAAGGTTTTGTGGGTTCCACCAATGCAGAGAGTTGTATGCCCGACCGCTCACCAACACTAGGTCTTTCAACTGTCCTTGAGCCTGATTCCACTGACGTGCTAAGCACTCCTGAAGCGGGCGCATATGTAGTCTCGCGTGTGGGACTATGAAAATGCAGGAGGCCATCATGCCTATCAACTGCATGAACACTCGCGCGGGAAGGGAGTGTTGTGGTTTGAACTTGGAAATCAGCATTTGCATGCTGTTGATTCTCACTAAATTTGGCTGAGCTGTGGCCGCCAGAGTGTCTATAGTCGCACCTAGGTACTGTTGTACGTGTGCGGGCTGGAGATGGGATTTTGGGTAATTTAGTGAGAAACCCAGACTGTGAAGGAGGTGAATGGTGCGGGACATGTGGCTGGCACATTGCTGGGCTGACTTCGCTTGAACGAGCCAGTCGTCCAGGTAAGGGTAGACGTGTATGTGCTGCCTCCGTAGATGTGCCGCCACAGTAGCTAGGCACTTTGTGAACACCCTGGGTGCTGTTGTCACGCCGAAGGGGAGGACTTTGAATTGGTAGTGCAGCCCTTGAACAGTGAACCTGAGGTATTTCTTGTGTGAGGGGTGAATGGGTATGTGGAAATACGCATCTTTGAGGTCCAGTGTGGCCAGGAAGTCTCCCTGCTTGAGCAGCGGGAGGACTTGCTGTAAAGTGAGCATGTGAAAATGCTCGGAAAGAATGTACTGGTTCAGGGGTCTCAGGTCTAATATAGGTCTGAGTGACCCGTCCTTTTTCGGTATTAAAAAGTACAGGGAGTACACCCCCGTACCTTGCTCGTGGACGGGTACGACCTCTATTGCGCCTTTTATTAGCATACTTTGCACCTCCTGCTGTAAGAGCGTTAAGTGCTCTGAGGACATAGGACGGTTTTTTGGAGGTATTGTGGGTGGAGTTGAGGTCAATTCTAGGCAGTAACCGTATTTGACAATATCTTTGACCCACCTGTCCGTGGTGATGGAGTTCCACGTGGACAGGAACCTTTGTAGCCTTCCCCCGACAGGTGTTATGTGGTCGGGAGGAAGGGAGAGGGCGTCACTGCTTGTTCTTGGGGGAGGACCTGGTGTTGCCGTAGCCGCGTCCTCTGCCCTTTGTGCTGGAGCCACGATATCCACCTCGGGTGTTTTTATCGTAGGTGTTTTGCGTGTTGCCCTTGGTGTATGTTTGCTGTGACCCCGTCCTCTACCTGCTCCTCTATTTCCGGGGCGACGAAAGGAGCCGCTCCGAAAGGACTGCGTTTGTAGGGCCCCCATGGACTTTGCAGTGTCTGTGTCCTTTTTTTATTTTCTCTAGGGTGGTGTCAACCTCCGGCCCGAATAAGTAGTCGGGGTTGACAGGTTGGTCAATTATAGTGATAATACCATTATAGTTATAGAGTATCTGGTCAGGAGTAACCACGTCTTCCAAATAGCAAATGATAAAATTGTAGCCTTTAGTACAAATATCTTGCAGAAACGGAGTCGGATCCACTCCGTTACACCTAATACAAGTCCCATTGGGTCTAAATGGGACAATGTCTAACACAACTACGGGTAGTAACAGTGGGCCTGCCCCAAAAGAAGACTGTCAAGATTATACAGTTGTGGTCACTCATACCCAGGCAAGCAACCCGTGGTGAGGCGCACCAGTTGCTGGCATTAGCTGAAATTAAAATGTGGTCGATAACAGAGGTGGAATTATTCCCTATAAAGGCTGGGATGTGGTTCCCATAGCTATCCCCGGCACTTTCTAATAATTTTAAATCGAACTTAATGATCATTGAATTTAATAAGTTACCATATTCATTGTGAGGAAAATGCGGGTAACCAAGCCCAGCCTCATCGGTCATCCCGCATACCTGGACAGCAGAGGGAGGGCATGTGCGAGTATTAAAATGTACGGCCCATAATAGTATGAAACTATTTGTAATGGACTGAACTAGGGTCCCCAAACCTCATTCAAAAGCTAGAACCACCCTCCCCCTGGTATTATTAAACACATTGTTATACAAATTAACAATGACCAAATCCTGACCTCCCCTAAATGTTAACCATAAAATTAGTGAATGGGGGCCTGTAGATATGTCCCTCTTTAAGCTTACTGGGAGTTTGATATTACGACCATGAGTCCCCCTTTGGGTCTCCCTGCTGCCGATGGCTCAGCCTACAACCAATTTGTCATAAAGCCCTCAAAATAAACAGGCTCAGTACACCATGTTTCTTGGACACATAATATATCCAAGTCACGTATGAACTCCTTCCATCCTGGGGTGCCCAGTTTCTTAACTAAACCCCCTACATTCCAGGTTGCAATTCGATACCCATCAGCTGTCCCCTGACCACTACTACTGGGAAGTAGTAAATTGGGTGGGGCAGTAACTATACATGTAGGATCTGGTACGCCCTCACAAGAAGAGGGGGGAGATAGAGTAATAGCGGTGTCACAATAGCCCTTGGGGGCTAAATGTATATCATCTTCCCAACCTTCGTGGGGTGGAGGGACCTTCATTATATGTTTCGGTCGGCTGACATACATCCTCATCTCATGTCAATCGATGTCCTGAAGGTCACTCAATACCTGGCATCTGTTGGAAACTACCAGTGATTGAGATGGGGGATATACTTGGACGGGATGGTTAGCTAGGGGCCTAGTCTGGTCATATTCGGTACAGAGGACTGGAGGTGCCAGTAGAACAAACCCAAGGGCAGGAGTGAAATGTTATATTCAGATTGGGCATGATGTATCTCCCCCACAAGGACACCCATGGCACACCTAGGTTTCCTAAAGTTGATTACAATACACACCCCATCATAGTTTTTCCTCAAGGGGTATACTCTTCTTATGAACAGAATTTGTCGGGCATCCCTTACCGGGTAGGGACAGTTCCGGTTGAGCCCATAAATCACCCTATTCTTTAGTTAATCATAGGATTCTATTCGACCCGGGCGTAATGGGGGGGGGGGGGGGCTGTGGGCGAACGTGGACTATGACTGCTACACAGGGGGCACATTCAGGGGGTAAATCAATAGTGGTCTTAGCCTCTGCAGAGCTGGTTTCTATTAGGTTTGCTGTACTAGCCTCTTGTTGAGGAGCTCGTTGGATTTCGCTATGTGATGAATGTGTGGTAACTGCATTCATTGGCAGTGACTAGGTCTGTGTTTGGGATACAGATACCGGACGTTCCATGTTATCCCTGAGGGTAGCTTCAGGTAAAGTGCCTGCAATCACTGGCTTAATTATATTAGCACTTATTCTTGTTATGTTATCTCTTTTAGTTGTTGAAGTTGTGGGTGTTGCTAATACCCTGTCAGACCCCTCCTCAGTTTGACCCAAATTCATGATAAAACTAAAATAGCGTGTCTTCAACTGTTTGACCTCAGTAGACAAAACCTCTAACTTCACAGGAATTGGTGCTAACAGGGCTTCTAATCTAGTGGTAATCTCCGCCAGTAGTGAGGCCAGCTGTAAGTCCCCAGAATCGCAGAAAGTATCAGTGACCATTTACAGGTGGAGACACTTCTAACAAACACATCGCTTAACTGTTTGTTCTAATAAGATATGACATAGGCGACTAACAGCATATTGGGCAGGATCAACTCATTTTTGTGGCTGCATATCTAAAAGGCTGTGACTCTAATAAACCAATTGTATGTGAATACATAGAACTTTGAAGATACAAGTAGTGATACCGTAGAACAGGAATTTGGTAGGTAATAACTAGTGAATGTTTGAAGGCTCAGGCTCAGCGTAATAGGTCCTTTTGTACTGTAGGAATTGTGACTTCATCAGAAACTGTAGGGGCATATGGTTAAGGCTGCTGTAGATCAATGTACATCAAGTTCTTCCCGAGGATTTCTTCTGTCGTCGCATAGAAGCAGAAAATTGTATAGTACTATGGGTTGATATAAAGGACGAAGAGTGGGGGGAGGAGGTGGGGGGGGGGGCTTTGGGTCGAAGTAACCAGTAACCAGAGATTTGAGCCTTAAATTGTCCTAAAGCTACTAGGTCTCATCAACCCCCCAGGAAATGATTACAGTGTAGCATGTGACCCATAAGTGGAATGTTCAAGCGTTTCCCCCTTCTAGTGTTAGCAAAGCACCCAAAATCCTATCAAGCATTTCATATGTATTACTTAGTTTGTACATCTTCCTTTCGCAGTGCGCTATAGTGTGTATTTCTACCAACCACTCAGTCAGCTTTCACTTCTCAAATTTTATATTTCACTATACTAATTCACCACTAATCCTTTATGGGTTCCGGAGTAGCGTGCTACTCGCTGAAAAAGCGATTCATCACCCCATTAGGGTGTCCCTCTTCTATCTACCCTTCTAAATCCAAATAACTGACTAACATCCACCACTCAAATTACTTTCATATTTCACTATACTAATTCAACACTAATCCGTACTCATTGTCAGTGAAATTGCTCCCCCCCCCCACCCCTCGCAGCTCCACCATCAAGTGAAGCCTTCCCCCGTGCCCCTGCACTCTCAAGTGCTGGTGTTCGAGGCTGTCCTCCACCCACAGGTTTTATCTGCGCCTCATCCCTGGTGGTCCAGTGGACCTGTCTCCTTTCTCTTGCTCCGCTCTTTCCATTCGTTTTCACTTGTTTTTTCACTGATTTCAATCTCCCCCTTTCACTCCCCTCTGTGTCTTTCCTCCATTTTCACTCGTTTTTCACTGATTTAATCTTCCCCTCTCACTCTCCTATGTCTTCCCCCACTCTTTCCTCTCTTTTTGCCTTTCCTGCCCGTTTATCCCTGCTGCCCCCCAAAGCCCCTCCCCCAGCACGACTGGCCCAGACCAGCTCCCCTCCGCGCCTCCTAGCTGTCCAGCCCTCCCGACCCCTACTTAATGGCGGCCGCTGCGCGTCCGCGGGCAGCTTGTGCACCAGTGGTGCGCCGAAAGCGCACCAAGGGCAAGCCCGTCTGCGATTGTCAGCAACCAGCGCCAGAACCCCTGGACCTACTCAACGCTACGACCTAACGGAACTCCACGCTGTCAACCCAGAACGCAACAACTGCAAGCTAGCATCACCAGCCGACACCCACGGACCCTTCAGCTGTCACCGCTGCCGGCACACCTGCAGCACCGCCAAGACCACGGACCCAGCGCAACCCACCCACAAGACCACAACCCAACCGAAGACCCTGCAATGCATCCTCAACGTCCGATCCCTCCACAAACATGCCACTGAAATCTGGGACGTCCTCAACAGCACCACCCAGGACGTAGCGTTTTTCACCGAAACATGGACCAACACCACCTCGGGACCGGACATCGCCATTCCCCAAGGATACGAGACTGGCCCACCCGTCTGGGAGGAGGAATCGCCATCGTCCACAAATCCAACCTCCGCCTGAGCACACTCCTTGACAAGCCCACAGACCTGATGGAACACGTTCACTTCAAAATACTGGCCAGCCCTACCACCACCCTCCGAGGAACCCTCATCTGCTGACCCCGTGGACTTTTCGCCAACTCCATCATGGACATCATCTACCCGCATGCCATCACGTCCACCAGCTTCACCATACTGGGAGACCTCAACTTCCACCTCGACAACCAACTGGACCCCAGCACCACATTCCTCCTGGACAACCTCCACAACATTGGACTCCGCCAGATCGTCACCGAACCCACGCACTCAGGACACCCCCTCGACCCTCTCTTCACAACAGGTAACTCCATCACCTTCAGTCACACCACCGAACTGATGGACTGACCATCGAAGCGTCCACTTCACCCTCAGAACACCCACCATCCACAGACACCTGCACCCACGAAGAAACTGGACCAGAATCACCGACGACCAGCTAACCTCATCACTCAGCATCTCCACCCCAACTATCGCGGAAAACGACAACCCCAACACCGCAGCCCAAAACAAATGGATCTCCGATAGAGCCAACACCATAGCCCCCCTCATGAAAAACAGACCCACACCAAGAAAGCCAGATGGTTTTCCACCCAACTTCGAGAGTCCAGACACTTGCCGCAGCCTCGAAAAGGCCTGGAGGAACACCAAATCCACAGAAGCCTACAACAACTTCAGAGCCGCCACCAACACCCACCAACTCATCAGAAAAACGAGAAAAAAAGCGAATGAAGACCGAATCTCCACTCACACAACATCAAAGAACTCTTCAACATCAACAAGGAGTTCGCCCAACCCACCAGCGAGTCCACCGACATCCCTCCCTCACAAGACCCTGCGACAAACTCAGCACCTTTTTCCACCACAAAATCAAGAGCATCTACGACAACTTTGACGAAGACAACCAACACACTGAACCCTCACCAACCACCACCGACACCCTGAAGCCAGCAATCGACAACTGGACAGCCCTCACCACCGAAGACACACTGAAGACGATGAAGTCAATCCACTCTGGAACCCCCACGGACCCCTGCCCCCACCACATTTACAACAGAGCCGCCGACACCATCGCACCCATGCTGTGCCACACCATCAACCGCTCCCTGGCAACCGCCATGTTCCCCGACAACTGGAAACACACAGAGGTCAACCCCCTCCTGAAGAAACCCTTGGCAGACCCCACCGACCTCAGAAACTACAGACCCATCTCCCTGCTCCCGTTCCCAGCGAAAGTCATCGAGAAAGCCATCAACAGCCAACTCGCCACATTCATCGAAGAACACAAAATGCTCAATCGGCTTCAGAAAAAAATAAAAATAAATAAACAGTACGGAAACTGCCCTCCTCGCTGCAACAGATAACATCTGCACCCTACTGGACTAAGGAGAAACAGCAGCCCTCATCCTCCTCGACCTCTCAGCGGCGTTCGACACAGTCTCTCACCGCACCCTAATACGCAGACGCCACAACGCAGGGATCCAAGACAAGGCCCTCAACTGGATCTGCTACTTCCTCTCCGGCAGAACGCAGCGGGTCAGACTCCCTCCTTTCCTCTCCGACCCTACACCTACCACATGCGGAGTTCGCCCGGGGTCCTCCCTCAGCTCTACACTCTTCAACGTCTACATGGCTCCGCTCCCCCCATTGTCAGAGCCTACGGACTCAACATTGTGTCATACGCAGAGAACACCCAACTCATCCTCTCCCTATCCAACGAACCCAATACCGCCAAACACAATTTTTGAGAACGCATGGAAGCCGTTGCCAAATGGCTGAAAAACAGCTGCCTACAACTAAATACCAACAAAATAGAAGTACAAATCATGGGCCCGAACCCCGACGAATGGAACGACACCTGGTGGCCCCCCGCCCTCGGAAACCACGGACCACGCACGCAACCTGGGAATCACCCTGGACTCCGAGCTCAAAATAGACCGCCAGATCAACTCAGTGTACTCCTCCTGCTTCCCCACCCTCCGCCTCCTACATAAGACCTTCAAATGGATCCCCCTCGAACACAGAAAGACCGTCACTCACGCCCTGGTCACCAGCAGACTCGACTACGGCAACGCACTCTACGCTGGAATAAACAAAAACCTCACTCGCAAGCTACAGAACATTCAGAATGCCGCAAGACTGGTCCTCGACCTGTCAAGACACTGCCACATCTCCCAGCACCTGCGCACACCCCACTGGCTCCCCATCGAAGCTAGTCACCTTCAAGATGCTCACCCACGCCCACAAGGCCCTCCACGACACCGGACCAGCATACCTGAACAGCCGACTCAAATTCCACGCACCCCAAAGGAACCTACGATCTGCCCAGCTCTCCTACACTGTGGTGCCCCGCACCAGAAAGACCAGAGCAGGGGGCCGCTCCTTCTCCTTCCTCTGGAACGCCCTGCTGCTCCACCTCAGAGAGACAACATCGCTCCTCATCTTCGCAAGAAACCTCAAAACCTGGCTCTTCGACGGTAATATTCACCACTCAAATCATCTTCAGGTTTCACTATACTAATTAACCACAAATCCTTATGGGTTCCGTAGTAGCGTGCTACTCGCCAAGAAAGTGCTTCAACACCAACTAATAGGGGTAACAAGCGCTACATAAATGCAAAACTTTTTTTCTTCCTCTTCTATCCCTCCGCTATACTGCTCAATCCATATAACTGACTAATATCCACCACTCAAACTACTTTCATATTTCACTTTATCAATTCACCACTAATTATTTATGGGTTCCAGAGTAGCGTACAACTCGCCTAAAAAAGCGCTTTAACACCCCATCAGGGGTAACATGAGCTATATAGATGCAAACCTTTTTCCTTCTATCCCTCCACTATCATTCTGAAACCAAATAACCGACTAACCTATCCACCACTCAAATTACTTTCATATTTCACTATGCTAACTCAACACTATTCCTTTATGGGCTCCGGAGTAGCGTGCTACTTGCCGAAAAAGCGCTTCAACGCCTCGTCAGGGGTAGTAAGCGCTATATAAACGCAATTATAATACAATCTAGTCCCTACCTCTTTGCATGAGGATGCCTGGGTCTCGGGTGCATTTGGTCTTCTGGAACCTCCTGGCAGAACAGGCGTCGTTTTGCACTTTCCTTCCCTTTTCAGGGTAGGGGGATTAAAGAGAGTGATGCTGGTACTGGGGGATCGCATTGCCTTGTTGATAGCAGAGCCAGCCAGACTATCAGTGGTTCTAAGGCCGTTAACTTCCCTGGTTGGGCTCTTAGTTAGTTACTGGGGGTATGGCTGCAGCATCACTAATTGACACAGTAATACCACTTCCAGGCCCTCCACCTATAGAGAGACGTTGTTCAACAATGTCTATCTCTTGGAAGATCGCATTAACTCACCAGGAATGAATCAATAGGTGACCGGCCACTACCCGCGGGACATTACCTGCCTTGCGTTTACCTATGGCCTCTTAATTACCAAACACCTGTAACAAATTATGTACAGTATAAGCAGGCCAGATATGGAGAACAACCACCATGGAAGTCCAGGATAGTCCATATAAAAGGTCCAAAAGTTAGGTACACAGAGATAGATTTGCCACACATATCCTAGCAGGGAAGGACAACTTAATCACCCTCTGCTGTGAGCCTGGGGAAAACCTGCATACAGTATATTGGGGGCAGACAAGGAAACAGTACCTTTCTACGAATGTGAGGTCCGAAGTGTCATCCCGGCTTGCTCTGGCAAGTGACGGGCAAGGACGTGGGAGGCAGACTGCGCTTCTCAACACGGCGTGGGCGTCCTGCGGTGCCCCTACTCCTCCTCTTCAAACAGATGTCCTCTGGGATGTCGAGTCCCCCACAGTGCAGCAGGTAAAGAGCAAAGGATTACCACTGGCAAAGTCAATGGGATCCAAAGGTGAGACCTATTGGCTGTGCCAAGACTTATTTGGGACTGAAATAGGCTTGACTTAACCCTTAGGAGCTGTGGAGCATTCGAACAATAGTTTTAATACACTAGCACCTCAAACATGAGATGCGCTACAAAGAACATGATTTTTTGTGGCGGTCAAGGAGCTACTCGATTAAAGAAACCAGTGTACTCTCGTAGTGGGCAGGAGCAGTGACATAAGAGGACTACGACGCCCAGCGACATAATGCGATTTAGAAACCACAGTAGATTTTTACATATTACATTACACAGGAACCCTTTAAGGATGCCTCTAAATCAGGACGTCTTCTGGACCAACTTTCTATCGCATCTTCAATATCCATCCAACTTTCAACCTGACAGTTGTATCAGAGTCTACACTCATCAGTCAGGGGCAGTGGGAATCTGCATAAGGATTCCCCACTTATTTTCCAATGTATCCTTTGCCCCTTGCTATTGGAATTACCGTCCTGCTTCTCTACACTCCTGACCAAACCCACACTGCTCTCTTCCAGGATATCACTAACAGGGCCATACAGTGGCTTGCCCGGAACAGAAACATGAGATTTATATGTTACTGAAATGCCAAAGCCAAACCAGGATCATAAACAATCTCTGGGTCACAACATAAGAGATGTACTCAATAGTCTGAGGAAGAAATGCTAGTTCTAGAAAGCCTGAAGCTCCCAATGGCGGACTAGACGAAGAGCCCTTAAACGTTAAATAGAAGGGGAGCAGACAACCTGGAAAGGAATGAACTAGAAACTAGGAGGCATGGATCTCAGAGGTAGGCGAATGGGCCTCTCTTGCTCATTATGTTTAAAGTAATCCGTAGCCAACCAGCTGAAGCAGCAGGAGATTTCACCCTTGTGATTGGAACAACTACTTTTAATTAGAAAGTAGCAACAGAGGTCTTCCAGTTTACCACCAATTAAGTTTTGCACTGTAGGGTGCGGAAGACCATGCAAATCGACAGCCATCACACCGTCAAGTCACAGGACAGTTACAACGTAGAAAAACACATTTTAAGTTAGTCTAATTGGCACAGGCAAACAGCAGCAAGGAAGAGGTAAAAAAACATAATAGCTTAAGATTGTCATCCTACAGCAAGAAAAGGAGAATAATAAGAACAGAAACAAAATGGGGGGATTAGAGCAATACAGGGTCAAATTTAGGTAATAAGAACTCAGCAGAACAAGGAGCTAAAGCTGCAGGAATCACGAACGGTAAACTGAATCCAAGCTGGCACTTGGGTGTGGAATCGGGATAGAGGTGTCCAACGTTAGCTTACTTTCAAATGATCTGTGCATAGCCCCTACAAATCAAAACCCATCTCATATCTCCAAAGGTGAACACAGACTATCATACCTTGAAAAATAAACTCATCCAAGCACTAGTTGACCAAGAATAAGTATAGGCTCAAACTGAGCAGAGAATGTTTTAAGAAACAATGCGTCCTTGCAACACCAAAGGACGGGGCATAAAGGTGAAGCAGTCAGTCAGGCATGGATGTTGGTGAATTATCTTGTTTTACATGTCTCCCTAACCTTCTCAAGCAATCACATGTGACAAGAGTGAACATTTACATGATCCAGAGCCAGAGAGGCAGCTCCTACCAGAACTGTCAGGCTCTCGTACCGAGACCTACAAAAGCACAATTAATAACAAGTTTAAACATCTTCTGCAGGAGACAGTAGAAAAAGTATGGCGGTAAGTGGAGGAATCAAGAAATGTAAGCGATGCAATGAAGGAATGCACTTAATGTCCTGCTTTCACATAACAGTGTCTCTCTCGTCCACTCACCAACACAGAGCTGAACAAGATTAGAAATGACAGAGGGCGAGGAGGCAGCTTTCCAGCACAGAGGACACATCCGTAATATGGAATAATGTATGTGTTAGACCTGGCACCTTGGCGTGGGTCTCTCTTCCATTTTTTGCTGTTGCCTCGTGTTTTTGCTAGTGTTAGTTGCTCAGGGCACTGTGCCACTGTTATCCAGTGCAAGTGCTCCCTATTGTAAATTATTGTATGAATTTGTGATTCCATGATTGGCTGGTTTAGTTTACCTGTCAGACCCTAGTACAGTGCACCAGGAGTGCCCAGGGTTTGTAAATCCAAATGGAGAGGTCCCAAGTGGGCATGCTCTTAGCAACAGATGGTGGAATGGAGGAGGAGACCGAGCCTCTTCCAGACCTCTTGTCGGCGACAGAGCAAGATGTGTCAGTGGATGGTGTCAACCTCTCTTCCACCCTAAACCCCTGAGCAACAGAAGGACTGCCGCCAGTTGCTGGGAACGTTTTCTGATCTGTTCTCCCTGGTTCCCGGTGTCACTGATTGGTGCGTCCATGATGTGGATAATGGGGATAGTACACCTGTGAGGCACAAATCCTACAGGGTGACTGACAGGGTGAGAGCTTGCATAAAGGAGAAGGTCTCCAAGATGTTTGCGTTAGGGGCGATTTGAGTCCTCTAGCAGTCCGTGGGCCAGCCCAATGGTCTTGGTCCCAAAGGCTGCCAAAGGCTGCCGCACTGGGTGGCACACCAGAACTCCGGTTCTGTGTGGACTACAGAGGGCTCAATTCAGTCACCAGGACTGACGCGCACCCCATCCCCAGAGCTGATGAGCTCATAGATCGGCTAGGGGCTGCACGGTACCTCAAAACGTTTGACTTAACATCTGGGTACTGGCAGATCGCCTTGACCGATGGGGCAAAGGAGAGATCAGCATTCTCCACACCAGATGGGCACTACCAGTTCCGGGTTATGCCCTTTGGGATGAAGAATGCCCCTGCCACCTTTCAGTGGTAGGTCAACCAGATGTTGGCTGGACTGGACTCGTTCAGTGCTGCCTACCTGGATGACATCGCAGTGTTAAGCGCCAGTTGGGAAGAACACCTGTGCCACCTCTGGGAAGTGCTGATAGCGCTGAGGAGGGCAGGCCTCACGATCAAGGCGGGTAAGTGCCAGATCAGGCAGGGTTCCGTGGTGTACTTGGGACACCAGGTAGGAAGCGGCCAGGTGGCGCCCCTGCAGCCCAAGATTGAAACCATCCTGGAATGGGAGCCGCCCAAAACCCAGATAGAGGTGAGAGCCTTCTTAGGACTCACAGGTTACTACAGGAGGTTTGTCCAGGGGTATGGCAACATTGTTGCACCCTTGACAGCGCTGACTTCCAGGAAGCAGCCAAAGAGTGATTTGGACTGACACCTGTCAGGAAGCTTTTGCGGCCCTAAAAACAGATATGTGCACAGCACCCGTGCTCTTGGCACCTACCTTCTCCAGAGAGTTTATAGTACAAACAGACGCTTCAGAGCATGGTGTGGGGGCTGTTCTGGCACAGATAAATGAGGAGGGCCTAGATCAACCCGTAGCCTTCATCAGTAGGGGGTTACTTCCACGGGAACTGAGGTGGAGTGCTATTGAGCGTGAGGCTTTTTCTAGGCACTGAAGAAACTGAGACCATACCTGTTTGAGACTCACTTCCGGTTTCAGACAGACCACAGGCCCCTCAGATGGTTGATGCAGATGAGGGGTGAGAATCCAAAGCTGTTGAGGTGGTCCATTTCCCTACAGGGGATAGATTTCACGGTGGAACATCGTCCTGGTACAGAACACGGCAATGCTGAAGGTCTGTCCAGATTTTTCCGCCTTAGTGATGAGAACTCCCAGGAGGTAGGGTAGTTCTCCCCATATTTCAGCTGGAGGGGACACGTGTTAGACCTTGCACCTTGGCGTGGGTCTCACTTCCATTTTTTGTTGTTGCCTCATGTGTTTTTGCTGGTGTTAGTTGCTCAGGGCACTGTGCCACTGCTATCCAGTGCCACATTGCAAGTGCTGCCTATTGTAAGGAATATGCTACTTACCAGTACGCATCTGTTCTTGGTATGTAGAGCTGCAGATCTACACACTTTTGCATAGATCGCCATCTGGTGTTGGGCCCGGATGTTTGCAGTTTGTTTTTCCTCTTGGAAAGTCTTTGGAAGTCACGAGGTCGGTGACTCCTCCTTTGGATCGTATTGCGCATGCGCTTCGGCTCCATCCTCATATTGTTTTTCGCCAGCAG
This sequence comes from Triturus cristatus, assembly GCF_964204655.1. NCBI lineage: Eukaryota > Metazoa > Chordata > Amphibia > Caudata > Salamandridae > Triturus > Triturus cristatus. The sequence goes on from NC_140584.1 coordinate 618,981,796, forward strand.
GGAAAGATGGAGCGTAGTAATAACAGTGAAGAAACCCATGTGTGTTGTATCTAAATAAGATAGACTGGAACAGATACAGGTAGCCGGGGAGGCGGGTGGGCGTGTGTAGATCTGCTGCTCTAAATGCCAAGAACAGCTGCATACTGGTAAGTAGCATATTCCGTTCGAGGCATATGAGCTGCAGATTACACACTTTGGCATAGACTATATAGCAGTTCCCAACCTTAGCGGCGACCACCGGTATCTGTTGCAGTTGTTTGAAATAGTGTTTTTAGTACAGCCTGGCCCACACTAGCTTGTTGCTTGGCTTTCACATCTACACAGTAGTGTTTAGTGAAAGTGTGCGGCGTTGACCATGTAGCTGCTCTGCAGATATCATCTAATGGGATGTTCCCTAGAAAAGCCATAGAAGCTCCTATCTTTCGTGTAGAATGGGCTTTAGGGGGAATGGATAGCGTTCATTTTGCTTTGTGGTAGCAAATCTGGATGCATTTTACAATCCACCTAGCTATCCCTGATTTTGAGATGGGGTTGCCTTTGTGTGGTGGAGAGAAGGAGACAAACAGTTGTTTGGTCTTTCTGAAAGGTTGTGTTCTTTGGATATAGTAAAGTAAGGCTCCTTTGACATCTAGCGTGTGTAGAGCCCTTTCTGCAACAGTTTGAGGTTGCGAGAAAAATACCGGTAATTCTACGGATTGGTTTAGGTGAAAAGGGGAAATTACTTTAGCTAGGAATTTTGGGTTGGTACGGAGAACAACCTTGTTCTGGTGCATTTGAAGAAAAGGTTCTTGTATGGTAAGTGCTTGTATCTCACTGACCCTTCTAAGGGAAGTGATGGCTACAAGAAAAGCGGTTTTCTATGTGAGAAATTGCAGTTCACATTTATGCAAAGGTTCGAAGGGCGGCCCCATTAGCCTTGTGAGAACGATATTTAAGTTCCACACAGGTGAGGGTGGTACTCTGGGGGGAATTATTCTTTTTAGGCCTTCCATGAAGGCTTTAATGGCAGGTACTCTGAAAAGTGATAGGTGCTGCCGGTTTTGTAGGTAAGCTGCAATTGCTGCGAGGTGTAGCCGAAATGAGGTATATGCTAGATTACCACTTTTGTAGGTGGAGTAAGTAGCATATGATGTGTTGTATAGACACGTCTAGAGGATTGATTGTGTTATGGCAAACAACAAATCTTTTCCACTTGGCATCGTAGCAGGCTCTAGTGGTAGGGCGTCTAGCTTCTCTGATGACATTCATACAGTCAGGGGGAAGGTTTAGGTATCCGAATTCTAGGATTTCAGGAGCCAGATCGCAAGGTTGAGCTGAGCTGGGTCCGGGTGTCTGATCTCTCCATGGTTCTGGTTTAGGAGGCATGGTGAGAGGTGTAGCTTTTGGTGTGGTACTACCGAGAGTTCCAGCAGCGTGGTGTACCACGGTTGTCTGGCCCATGTTGGAGCTACTAGGATCAGCGTGAGGGAATGCTGTTGTAGCTTTCGCACCACTAATGGAATTAGTGGGAGAGGTGGAAAAGCGTACGCAAATTTGCCTGACCAGTTCATCCATATCGCATTGCCTTTGGACAATGGGTGTGGGTATCTGGCGGCGAAGCTTGGGCATTTTTTGTTTTCGTGGGTGGCGAATAGGTCTATTTGTGGATGCCCCCACGTTTGAAAGAACGGGTGAAGAACCTGCGGGTGAAGTTCCCACTCGTGGATCTGCTGCGTCCGTCTGCTGAGCAGATCTGCCATGGTGTTCTGGACTCCTGGGACATGTTGGGCTAGGAGAAAGATTTTGTGTGGAATTGCCCATCTCCATATGCTCTGTGCTAGTTGAGAGAGCTGTGGAGAGTGTGTGCCGCCTTGTTTTGGTATGTAATACATGGCCGTCATGTTGTCTGTGCGAATGAGGACTGCCTTGCCTAAAATTTGTGCCTGAAAGGATTTTAGGGCTAGAGAGATTGCTAGTAACTCCAGATAGTTGATGTGGAGTAACTTTTGTTGCGGCGTCCATGTGCCTTGCACTGTGAGGTGTAATAGATGAGCTCCCCAGCCGGAGAGCGATGCGTCTGTTAGTATTATTTGTGGAACCGGGTCCAGGAACGGTCAACCTTTGGAAAGGTTTGTGGTGTTCCACCACTGCAGAGAGCGATGGGTGCGACCGTCTACCAACACCAGATCTGTCAGTTGCCCCTGGGCCTGGTTCCATTGGCGCGCTAAGCACTCTTGGAGTGGACGCATCTGGAGTCTTGCGTGGGGCACTATGAAAATGCAAGAGGCCATCATCCCTATCAGTTGCATAAACACCCTTGCTGGAAGGGAGTGTTGAAGTATGAATCTTTGTCGCAAAGCCTGAATGCTTGCAATCCTGGCCGGATTGGGGTAGGCTATTGCTTTTGAGGTGTCTATGGTGGCACCGAGGTATTGTTTTATGTGGGTTGGTGTTAGCTGGGACTTTTAGTGGTTCACCGTGAAGCCTAGTTGAAGTAGTTGGATTGTAGTGGCGGTGTGGGCTACACATTGGTTGTAGGACGTGGCTTTTATCAGCCAGTCGTCCAAGCATGGGAAGACGTGAATGTGCTGTCTTCTGAGGTGTGCCGCTACTACCGCTAGGCACTTGGTGAACACCCGTGGTGCTCTTGTGACTCCGAATGGGAGCACTTTGAACTGGTAGTGTTGCCCGTCCACTACAAATCTGAGGTACTTTCTGTGAGCATGGTGTACTGGAATGTGGAAGTATGCGTCTTTCAAGACCAGTGTGGTGAGGAAGTCGTTGTGGGAGAGGAGCAGAAGCACCTGCTGGAGCGTTACCATGTGAAAATGGTCTGAATGTATGTATGTGTTTAGGGGCCGGAGATCTAGAATAGGTCGTAGAGTCTCGTCCCTTTTTGGTATTGGAAAATATAGGGAGTAGACCCTTAAATTTTGCTGATTGACGGGAACTTGTTCTATTGCATGTTTTTGTAGGAGGGAGAGTACTTCCTGTTTTAGTAATGTGGAATGTTCTTGTGACATTGGGCGTTGCCTGGGTGGAATGTTTGGGGGGGGGGGGGGGGGGGAATATATGTTAATTCCAGGCAGTATCCTGACCGAACAATTTGGGTCACCCATTTGTCTGAGGTGATGGTCTCCCAGACATGAAGGAAATTTTGTAGTCTGCCCCCGACCGGAGTGGGGTGGTCGGGGGGGTAGAGGAGTGACAGAGCGGGCGGTATTTGTTTTGCCTCTGCCTTCATTATTATTTCCCCTATAGCCGCCTCTTTGATAACCCGTTGTGAAGGTGGACTGAGTGGGGGATTTGAAGGAAGTGGACGCACTATCTGAGGAGTAGCCTCTAGATGTACTCCGAAAGGAAGAGCGGCGAAAGGAGCGCCTAGGAGGGTGTGACTGCAGGGCTCCCATGGACTTCGCTGTATCAGTGTCCTTCATTTTTTCGAGGGCCTCATCTACCTTTGGGCCAAATAGGTGTTCTTGGTCAAAGGGATGATTCAGGATGGAGGCTTGCACCTCTGGTTTGAAACCGGATATTCTTAGCCAAGCATGGCGACGGAGGACGCTAGTATTAATGGCCCTGGAGGCTGTGTCTGCTGCATCTAAGGCACAGCGTACAGAGGTGTTAGTTATTGTCTTACCTTCTTGAATTAATTCATTGGCCCTAGCTTTGAATCTTTCAGGGAGGTGGTGCATTATTGTTTCTAATTCATCATAATGTGCCCTATCGTATCTAGCCAATAGCGCTTGGGTATTGGCAATACGCCATATATTGGCTGCCTGTGACGCAGTGCGCTTTCCTGACGCGTCCAGTAGCTTTGACTCTTTGTCAGGTGGTGGTGCTTCGCCTGACGCCTGGGAATTTGACCTTTTTCATGCAGTGGAAACCACTAGGGAATCTAGTGGCGCTGGCCCTTTGATATAGGCAGGATCTGTGGGGGCAGCTTTGTACTTTTTCTCTATGCGTGGGTTAATGACCCTGGCCCTGACTGGGTCCTGCAATCACAGCCATCGTAGCGGACGCATTGCACCGCATCAAGAAAAGCGCCTCGCATCCACGGAGAAGCGTGCCGCCGTCAAAAGTGTGTTGCCGCTGCAGCAGCCGCATCGAATCGAGTCTTCTCGCAACATCGGAGAAGCGTGCCGCATCGGGAAGATCTTTACGTCTTTATTTCTTTGCACCAAAATCTTCATCGCATCAACATCGTTGCAACACTTTCGTTGCCTAGAGTGTCGCATCTAAAGGTACATTGACTTAAAGTGTTGCATTTAAGAACTAAAGAAAACTAAGCTAAATTCTACCATCTTAAAGTAACAGTATTGTGGATTTTTGTCGTTTAATGGTCTTGTGGTAAATCTATATGAAGAATACTTATTTTTTTATATAAATTACTGTATGTGTCCACAAATACTTTACACACTGCCTCTGAGATAAGCCTGTCTGCTCGTGCCAAGCTATCAAGGGGGTGAGCAGGGGCTATTTTAGGAGTGTACCCCCTTACCCGGACTAGAGGCGAGGGTCCCTATTTGTCACAAGTGCATACCTGTGCCAACTGGAGCCCCTCCCCCTCCCCCCCAAGTCTAACAGTATGCATATAGCTCACAATTTTTAGAAATTAATCTGAAGGTGCTCAACCTGGTGTTGCTACCTAAATCAATGTTACTTGTTTTAGCGACTTTGGAATAGCCAAAATATGCATTGGCCCACCTGTCAAGAGTTTCCAGAGAGATTACACAATTTGCAGTCAGTCCGCTACATTCACTCATGTGGGTCTGTATTCTGCTTTAATTCAAGTATTTTTTTATCTAATAAAGTAAAAGCCATTTGTTCCAAAAACACTGTTGATTTATACAGAAAATTTGGTTCGGTTTTTCACTAAACAGTGGAAGGGTTTCTGTTCAGATACCTCATTTTCCCAGCACCTTTAGCTGGCTGAAGGAAAATAAGTTCAGAGTTTTACGTTGGGAAAGCCTCGCAAGTGTCCACAAGGAACTATGCTCTGAACTTAAATTACTTCAAATCCGTGGCTGAGAATGTGGGCTGCAGAATCCCTAGAATCTCGACAACCCTGCCACAAGTACCCTACAAAAAACTCCTGAGAAAAACCACTGATATAACACAACTTGCTAACACTTTGAAAAATCCAAAAAATTAATTAGCCGAAAGACAACCTACAAATATCGCCAGCGAAGATTCTACAGAAAATTCACTTGCAGAAACAGTTCCAAAAAATTAGAACAGCACTAACAGTCTACTCAATGTGACAGCAGGAAAAAAGCCTCAGTGACAGAATGACGAGGCAAGCCAGCATCCAGCACTTATTCTCAGGGCATGAAGCAGCAATCTGCTCTATCCCATTTGGGAGTGGACAATAAATAGCGAGGTATGCGCTCACCTCATTTTTAACGGTCTGCAAGTCCACCAAAATATTTAAGCTGAAGGGAAGAAAAAAAAGATGCGCAAATGGCACCAGTACATTTTGGAAGTCACTGTTCACACTCACCCAGGCAAAATTGCCCACATAGACAGATGATCGCCCTTTCCGCGCAGCATAGTTGGAGAAGTTGGAGCCCCATGACTGGTCATTGGATTTGGGGGCGGAACTGTCACCCATTGCGGCAGTACCAGAGGATGGTGTAGAGGCTGGTCGTGGGGATTGAGAAACCCTTCGGGACCCCTGCTGCTCCTCAAGTGGGGCTACTGTGGCTGCTAAAACATCATCATAGAGGTCCACCTGCTCTGCAGCAAACTCTGTATCCTAGAAAGAGACAAATTCCATCTGAACATGACAGAATAACATTCATAGCAACAATAGTAACATTTTCATTTAATGGGTTCCACATTACAACCCTGACACATGCTACAGCTACAGATTATTTAACACTGAAAGCGTACATAATTAAACTTTACCCAAAAATATAGAAATGCAGCAGTCCAACCTTTATCATTAGATGTTTTTGGAAAGGGTAGGTTCTGGAGGAACAATAAATGCAGTGAAGTATAAACAAGTACTGGCAAAGCTAGTAGGAACGGGATGCGGGCGGGGAAGGTGGTGTAAAAAAGTGCACTATGACACGGCCTGCATTAACCATGTCATGGCACTTTTTTCTAAGAAGCTCCAGAATTCCAGGGTGAGCAGCGGATGGCCAATGGCTGGACACGGATTAAAACTTAATTATTCTGTGCTTGGTCCATGCACCATGGAAAGAAATCAAGTGAGGCATGGCAAGCACTGCGCAATTAGAAGGCAGCAAAGAAGTGACATCAACGCAAACAAATGGTAAACAATTGGTGGCTCCCAAGCCCATTATAAAACACAAAAGTCTTTCAGTGAGAGCCCATGCGTTAGCACATGCTCACGCAGGCTCGACGTAAAAACGTCTGAGCACTTGGACGCCAGTGCCGTGAAAAGTGATCAATTGGGTAAGCAGGACTCGAATACACAGAAAATAGACCCCGAAGACCCTTACATGACGCTCAGATGGATAGAAAGGAGTGATGCTAGAATCCTTGAAATGAGGGGAGTATAAGAAGTGGTAATCATTGGATCCCCCCTATTCATAAAACGGATGAAGGCAACATTCAACTATCCGCAGCACAGAAGTTGCACTAGTACTCATGTGGCACCTTCATTTATAGCCAGATGATTTTGCTTACTAACTCAATGACTTCCTGTATTCTCACTATTACCGTGCTAATGCGGTTATCATCCCAATATATCAAAAAGGCTGAAGAGATCTGCACTCTAACTATAGACCTATAAGTCAATTAGATTACAGCCCAAACATTTTTTGCAAGCAGGCCCTTGCAAGGCTTCAAACTTGGATATCTGATGATCAAATTCTTGAAGACACACAGGGAGACTTTAGAAAAAGAGTTAGTACCATCGACCAAGTCTTCCGCTTCAAGGTCATATGCTGGAAAGTATGTTACCTTGAAGAGGTATCCCTTGCATGTTACCTTCCTAGATCGGAGGTCAGCATTTGACCTGGTCCTGAAGAACAAGATTTGAAGGATGCTGGATGCCTTTGGTGGCCCTGAAGATCTTCTCTGGATATTAAAAGCCCTTTACGCCCACACGTATGCTCTGGTGGGATGGAATGTGGGAGGCGATTTGACTAATTGCATCCCCATTCATCGAGGTGAGAAGCAGGGCTGTGTACTTGCACCTACTCTCCTTAGTCTTTTTAGGTCTCACCTAGCTATTGCGTTTACGCAATCGCTATGCAAGACTCTAGTAAGAGGGGCATTTCAAAGTGCTCCCAAAAGTGGATTGCATGGCGAGCACTCGCACAATCACGTGCATCGTGCTGCCATGCAATCCGTTTGGGGAAGCGCTTCAACCCACTGGCGCGTGCACGTGTAGCCACAGCCCCGGCATCATACTTCAAAGGGTCCGCTCCCCCGCCTGGAATGCGCTTCCCCGACCCCGCCACAGAATGCCGAGAGATTGTTTCCTCATGGCGCCTCTCACAACTGTCCCTCCCCCACCACAGGGCTAGTCTCAAGGACGCATTTCCATCCATTGATTTCACTTTCATGCCAGTGTTCTCTTTGCCTTTCAGCACACAGCCCGCCCTCCCCCCTCCATGTTTTCTTGCAGCTTTGCCCAGATCTGAGTCTCAAACAACCAAAATAATAAGTTTGTCCTGCACGCTTTCTGCGCTTACAAAAAGTGAACATATGCCGCGCTCATTCCCTTTTCATCCTTCTAAGGTCGATAACATTAGCTGCATTAATTCTGCGTCTAAGGATTTAAATAACCATATGTTTTCTTGCAACTTTAGGTACTTCACACACACAGCCCCACTAATCACACACACACACAGGCATCAAGGCAGCAACAGAATGCTCTGAGCCCCACCAGTGTTTGCCACACACACATGCCTCTCGCATCTCGTGTTTCTTCCAGCTTTGGCCCGTGTTCTCTTTGCCTTTCAGCACTCAGCTTCCCCGTAACCACCATTTAACTAACATCCTGCCACACTCATTCCATTTTCATCCTCGCGTTCACTTTCATGCCCGTGTCCTCTTTGCCTTTCAGCACACAGCTTCTCCGTAGCCACCATTTAACGACCATCCTGCCACACTCATTCCATTTTCATCCTCGCTTTCACTTTCATGCCCGTGTTCTTTGCCTTTCAGCACACAGCTTCTCCGTAGCCACCATTTAACGACTATCCTGCCGTAAACACCATTTAACTACCATCCTTTTAGTTAAAATAAAAGAATTGCCTCTAGGGGTTTAAGGAACCATAGAAATACAAGGCAAGGCAACATACACTCCGAATGCCACTCAGAGCCACATAATTACTGCCACATAACTACAATGCACTCCAAAAACCAATCAGTGTCACATAGTTACACACCACATAATTACACAGCGCTCAATGCCACATACACTTCAAATACCACTCAGCTGCACATAATTACACACCACATAATTACACCACTCAATGCCACATGCACTCCACTCAGTGCCAATTAATTACAATGCAAACAATGCAAGATACTCAAAATAACACTCAATGCCACATAATTACACGCCACTAAAATCAACATACACTCCACACAAAACCACTCAGTGCCACATAATTAAATTCTACATAATTACACTATCTATCGCCCTCACTCTCCATCTATCTATCTTATCTATCTATCTTATCTATCTATCTTATCTATCTATCTTATCTATCTATCTTATCTATCTATCTTATCTATCTATCTTATCTATCTATCTTATCTATCTATCTTATCTATCTATCCTATCTATCTATCCTATCTATCTTTCCTATCTATCTTTCCTATCTATCTTTCCTATCTATCTTTCCTATCTATCTTTCCATCTATCTATCTTATCTATCTTTCCTATCTATCTTTCCTATCTATCTTTCCTATCTATCTTTCCTATCTATCTTTCCTATCTTTCCATCTATCTTTCCTATCTATCTTTCCTATCCATCTTTCCTATCTATCTTTCCTATCTATCTTTCCTATCTATCTTTCCTATCTATCTTTCCTATCTATCTTTCCTATCTATCTTTCCTATCTATCTTTCCTATCTATCTTTCCTATCTATCTTTCCTATCTATCTTTCCTATCTATCTTTCCTATCTATCTTATCTATCTATCTATCTTATCTATCTATCTATCTATCTATCTTTCCTATCTATCTTTCCTATCTATCTTTCCTATCTATCTTTCCTATCTATCTTTCCTATCTATCTTTCCTATCTATCTTTCCTATCTATCTTATCTATCTATCTTATCTATCTATCTTATCTATCTATCTTATCTATCTTATCTATCTATCTTATCTATCTATCTTATCTATCTATCTTATCTATCCAGTGCTTAATTTGAGCCGGTGCTTTCCGGTGCTGAGCACCAGCACTTAATTGGTTTCCGGTGCTCGGCACCCGCACCTAATTGTCAACACCAAACTCAGGACAGTCTGCCACAAGGTGGCGCTGCTCATGTAATTTAGAGATGAGCAGTATAATAGTTGTTTAAGGAAACAATATACATTAAAACATTGCTAATATCTGCCTTCCCAGCCATTCGTTTAGCTGTGGGGACCTGGAATAATGCGAACTGTCGCATTTACATGCGAGAGAGAAGGTATGTAGTTGTTTTGGCAGCGATGACAAGGATGATGGATGGTGCAAGCTGCAGTGGTCTCCTGGTCAGAGCCCCGGCACCTAATATTTTACAAATTAAGCACTGTATCTATCTATCGGACTATTGCACTCTATCGCATCACCACAGCATCACTTAGCACCACCACAGCATCACTCAAGGGCACCACTACATCACTATGCACTACCACAGCATCAATTAATGCCACAACATCACTCACCGCCACCACAGTTTCAATCTGTACAACCATTCAACAACAACTGGCTCTAATGTTCTCTCAATATTTAGGCTTTATTACAAATGGCACCAAAAAAAAAAAGATAATATTTAACTTCTGTTCTTGGATTTTAGGCGCAATTAAATACACTAACCATAATCTTCACAAGAGTTATTAACAAAAGTTTAAACGATTTCCATTATAATTTACATTAACTTTTATTTAAGTATTAATTATTTGCAAAAATTAAAAGCCATTGTTATTTGTAATATCAATACATCTAAGTCACGAAAATACAACACATATTGCGTTACAAATGCTATAGGTGTCACATTTGCAACAGTTAAAGCTATTGACATTGTACATGAGAAAGCTAGTAATTTCAATATTTTCAATACCAACACATGAATAAAAAATTAGTCAATTTACAATACAAAAAGCTCAAACTTTCCTAATGCGAGACCTATTGCATTGCAAATGCTTGTTATTAATGGGGCAGTAAGATGGCTATCAGATTGCAAGAACGATGCAACCAAGTCTGCAGGAACAACAGTGCCAATTTTAATGTTCGCTGATGCTGCCCTTCTGATTTCAAGAACCCTTGTGGGTCTCCAGGCAGAACTGGATGCTTTTGTGACTTTCTGTAAAAACAGGAGCTTAGAGTTAAACTCGGCAAAATCAAAGTATATGGTAATTACAGGCTGAATGCCCATTAAAGGTGCCCCGATTGAACGAGTTATACACTTTGACTATCTTAGGCTGTCTGACACCCTGTCCTGGGCTGCGCAGTTGGAAAAGTGTAAAACTATCTAGAACCAGTTAATGTTACTAATTATAAGGACATTTAAGGCTACTTTGGGAGGAGCTGTGTCACCAGTGTTAAAAATATATAGAGCCATGGTGGTGGGTGCAGCCATATATGGGGCAGAATTATGGGGGTGTATAGATTCATCAGAATAAATTCATAAGGGGACTTTTTAATTTACTTGTAAGAGCTCTCCTTTGAGGCTGGATTTAGCACTACACTGTATTCACACAGTTGCGTCCTTAAAACCATTCACTTATTGGATACGTCTTTGGTAAACACAGGAGTTTTCCCTGTATAGGGAATCGTTAACTGAACTGATCGAATGTGATGGGAAAGTTCGCACCCCATGGTTAAAATGTCAAAAATCAATGTGAAGTGGTTAAGTTGGAAGCGTTATGTAACACCCCAGCAGAAATTCCTAAAGGTGCAATACTGGTACTAAAAAAAGCACATTGGGAAAAGGTCATCCAAGAGATTCGGCATAACTGTGATGCTAGCAATTTAACAGGGCAGATCCTGAATCAGACATGCCTGCCTAATTTTGAACCATATATGAACAGAATTGCTCGCTCTTAAGCTGGACGGTTGTATATTCAGCTTAAATGTACATTTACCTCTAAATGGGAAAAGCCAGAAGGCTCCTTGACACTGTGCATTCGGTCTGGATTTAAAAGAAACAGAAGGTCACCTTTTCAGCCCTATTTATGCAACCCCACGTAAGAACTGGATTATAGCAGTATGTAAGCTATTGGGTGTGAAGCATCATCGGAAGGCCTTGAGACTCTTGAGAAGTGACACAAGGGAAACAATAGTCTTTGCAGTGGCTAGATTCTTAAAGCAGGTTTGGCAAATTAGAGCAAAGGAACTCCCCGGAGGTAATCATTAACCTCATGTGATACGAGGAGATTTATCTGTTATCACTTTATGGCATATAGTGACGGGTATTCTGCTGCTCTCTATTGTATCCAATTGGTCCACGCGATGGGCATCTTTTCCCCAGCAATATACTTACTATGAAGTCATTTCTCTTTAAACAGAACTTAGGCCGTGGACTGCTACACACGAGATATGATGGATTGAAAACACTGAACAGAATCAAAACTACTCTACCTACCTCTGGAAATACATGGCATAATTAAGATTTTGGACATTTCTATCTTCAATCTGAACACAGTAACCTACACACTCTGATGCAACTACAAAGTTTGACGACTCAAAACCTCTATCTCGCCATCTCAGTGTTTCAAACATACCTGAATAAACTCTTCTTCCGCATAAATATCAATGAGGTCCAATCCATCCGCCATGCTTCTGGGAGCGTGATCTGAAGAAATCTTAAGGGAATGTAGCCAGACCTGGAAGAAACAAAAGCATGGTAAGAGGTCAGTGCTTCTAGGGTGCTGCTTAAAGAAAGAAGTAGCCAGCCTTTCAATTATGCACATGGGCACCGTTTCAATGGCATGTTCTGCTAAAACAGCAACTATTGAGTGGCACTGATAATGGAGTTCATTCTTCTCATACTCAAGCTCTTCCCTTCAGAATCCACCCCATATGTGCAAACGCAGTTACTGTTCAATAATCCCTGGTCTGACCCCGTACACCAGACGTGCCAAGTGTTGCCAGGCCACTTAAATGACTCAGTGCACCTCACCTAGAGAGAAAGAAAATCCATATATCATGAGATCGATTAACAGAAGAGTTTATGTGTAATGTAAACTAAATTTATATAGTGCACTATCACCCAACGGGTAACCTGGCGCTGAGAGAGTACCTTGTTATATGGCGCAGTTGATCGGCCACCCTAAAATGAGGCACACAGATTAAAGGTTAAGGGGAGGGAGGGAACCGAAGTGAGACCACAGGATGGATCGGTGACACTACATCCAAGTATTACTCCTCCCTCGGGAACAGCCAAGTCTTCAGCTTCTTCCTGAACTGCATTAAATTCTCACTTTGCCTGTTGTCAGATGGAAGTTCATTCCACGATCGTGAGGCCACAGAGCTAAAGGCTCTCCCTCCTGTCCCAGCTCTTTTAAATGTTGTGATGTTAACCAAATTTGCTGTTGACGAATGGAGGTTTCTTGGAGGAGTATACCACAAGAATTTTCTCTGCAGTGGTCTAGGACCCAGACCATGTCCTGCCTTACAAACAATGCAGAGAGATTAAAAATGTATCCTCTGCCGAATCGGCCCAGAGATGCAGAGGACCTGCGCTACCGGTTTAAAGCTAGCTTTGCTGCTATTGTTTGGATTCTTTGCAACTTCAGTATCAAGGAATTTGGAGCTCCAAGACACAAGGAGTTACAATAGTCCAACCTGCTCAGACTAACGCTCCTCACTACTTGTATTCTGGCAGAGACTGGCAGTAGTGGGAGAATCTTTCGTAAAGCTCTAATCAGAGAAGAGCAGGTGCCAACTGTTTTGTTTACTTGCGAGTCCGATTGAAGATTATTATCCATCTGGACCCCCAGATTACGTACTGTTTTGGCTGGGATTAATGGAGTATCTGTAGGAGTGATCTGGAAGTCAACAGGGAGGGGGACGAGCTATTTTACTCGTAGTTTAATATACAACTTCCGTTTTATCTCCGTTGAATTGGAGAAAGTTGTTTCTAAGCCAGTTTGTGGTACTTTCCATGCACTTATGAAATTTATCCATAGGGATTGTTTGATCCCGTTCTAGCGAAACCATAAGCTGTGTATCATCAGCATAGTTGACTAATTCTACTCCAAAGGACTTGATGATGGGAATAAGTGGACACAGGTAAATATTAAATAGAATCGGACTAATTGCTGAACCCTGCGGGACCCAATGTTGGACAACGGTCTTCGGCGATGTGAAAGGTTGAATACTCACTGCCTGTGTCCTGTCCGATAGATAGGACTGAAGCCATTTTAATGCTTGACCTTTAACTCCAATGTTTCTGAGTCTTTTTAGCAGAATGCTATGGTTCACCGTATCGAATGCTGCTGACATATCTAGCAGCACCAACATGACCGATTGTCCGTTGTCAGCTTGCATTCTCAAATCATCAAACATAGTCACTAGGGCGGTTTTGGTTCCGTGCTCAGGACGGAATCCGAATTGAAGCTCATCCAGTAGATGATTGTCCTCCAAGTAGTGGGACAAAGATTTACTCACAACTCGCTCAATAATTTTTACTAGGTAAGGTAATAAGGAGATAGGTCTATAGCTAGACGGACAAAGAGGATCAAGTATTGGTTTCTTGAGTAGCGGGGTCACTATTGCCTGTTTCCAGCATTCTGGGACCTCTCCGCTAAATCAAGGATTGGCAGAATATTTGGCGTAACCAGGGGAAGAGTTCCAACTTGAATCCCTTCCACATCCTCGGGGAGGGGGTCCAATGGTGACCCAGGAGAGACGGTCAGAGCTGTATTAGTAAACACTTTCTCCGTGGGAGTTTGAAACCACTCCAGAGTAGGCTGGTGGTCTCTGTCTATGCTCTCGTCCTGTTTCTCCAACACAGTTGACGCTAGTAAATCATTCTCCTCCTTCATAGGTGGATTGTTGTCACCATCCGCCCCAGTCTGGTTCTTTAGATTAAGGCCGTCAATGATTTTATTGATCTTTTCATCAAAATAACTTGTCAGATCGTCGCATAGCTTCCAAGTAACTGTCCTCTCTCTGAAAAGCGCACTCTTCTCCAAGGTGTACCAGGACTAACCAATTCCAATTCCAGGATTCTCCTAGGAGAACATCTTTGCCTAGCAGCCTTGGATAGTTAACCAGATTTCATGATCAATCTCGATCAAGAAACCCGAACCACTTTCTCTATCGAGACCCACTGCTTCCTGCACTAGTTTCCAGTGAGCAAACAAACCTATCAAGGTACCAACCCACCTCTTCACTCTTCCACAGTATGAAGCTTTAACCACTTTCTTCTCTAGAACTCAACCAGGTGGATTTCCTTAAACTATTAAGGCCACATAACCCCAGCTGCTTCATCAAGCGCTTCCCACACTCCTCCATCAATCAGACCTCAAAAGTCCATTTTTTTTTGGAGTCAGAAACTCTTTCCATCTGGAATACTAACAAGCATTGAAAATGCAATAGGTCTCGCCTTTGATTAAGTTAGAGCCATTTGCTTTGCTAATGGTATTGTATAGCAAAGCAAATGGCTTTAACTTAATGAAAGGCGAGACCTATTGCATTTTCAATGCTTGTTCTATTTGTGTAACTATCCCATGTCCTCTCCCCCTAGAATCCTTGCCAAACATCCCTTCTACCTGCACCTGCGAATATCCTTAGTGAGGGCCGAGCAGCCTTAATCTGCTCTGTAAAGCCTCGTCCACCTGGTAGCACCCTTTGTCGTCCATCTGCTCTACGGAGCTAGTTGTTTCTTTACATCAGAGCTCTTGCCTCCTCCTACTCCACCTTTTAGTTGCACCCACCTTCTTATTCCCCGCCTGCGTGACTCCGCTTTGGGATCAAATGGATTTCGTCCTAGTCTTTCATGCACCTATCTAATGTTCCTCCTATTGTAGCTGTCCCGGCAGGTTTTTGCACCCTCCTCCTTGCCCCAGACTCCTTCAGATGACGTGGGTCTGTGCTGTGCATGCCCACCTCTTAGAAATTTGGCTGCATTGAATTCTGCCTTCATCACTGGGGCGCACAGCCGTGGTGTCAGCCGTGGTGTGCACGTGTCAGCAGGGGCGTGTCAGCGGAGGGGCAATAATGTCGAAACAGACGGAAAGGACTGCCTTTCGGAAATACTTTGATAAAGAAATTAAAGTTTATTTTTACTAATTAACAAATGCAATTGTATGCTGGAGGAAGCACGAGACATTGCACATTTTGTTTTTACCATGTAGTCAGTTTTTATGTGGGGAAAACTCTTAAACCATCTGTTATAGATGGAGCAACATTGTCTATTAAATCAACATAAGAGAATTTTTACAGTGCTCGTCCTGAACCTCCGTATTTGAAGGCACTTTTAAATATGGTAAAAGAAAAGAAAAAAAGAAAAGGGAAGCTTGGTGCAAAATTGTTTGCCAAGACCACACAATTCAGCGAAGCGGGATAACGGGAATAGATCCAGTTTTCTGGTTTTACGTTCACCCAATAGATGGATAACTGTTTCGCTCTCTTTTTTTCTTACATCAAGGCTTAATGCTTACTCTAATTCTTTGTGGACGATTTAAGAACGTGGGTAGCATCTGATGAGTTTTAAGAGGTCTGCCCACTTCTACTTTCGCTTCACTTACATAAGCTACTGTTGCAATTAACACGTGTGCCTATTCAAGTTATGTACTCACATGCTTTAATTTACTACCAAGTATTCCAGTAAGAGGTCATATTACGTAGAGTTCCTCCCATGGGTTGGGACTTGGCACTCCAAGGCAGGAGGAGGTCCTGTAAACTGTGTGCACACCCAGAAACTCACAACTATTCGCTAACTTTTTCTCATTTCTTTCCAAGGATGGAACTGGTCCAAAATGGACTTCTGTCATGGGCAGGGGTTCACCTGTTTCCTGAATGGGCTGGGAACACACCCAAAATTGGTTAGAGTATAGAGCAAGGTCGTTGTTTAGTAAATCCCAAAGCACTTTCGGTAAGTAAATGAACAGTTGGTAAATATATATACACACACGTGTGAAATTGTACACTACACACAACTACAAACTGCTTACGGTTGCAAGTACCCCTTGAAAGCTCCAACTGTTAAAGCTTGCAAAACAGTACTACGGAAATTACCTGCAAATGCGTGAGAATCTATAACCAAGCATAGGTGTAAACCTATTGATGTACATTTTCAAATTTTCTTTTGAGTTCTGCTGTAAATCGCCATAACTTAATGGAGCACAAACTCCCTCTTTCCCTGACACTACTAGCCATACATACACCATGAGAAAACAAACCCAACTATTTTTGCGTTCGGGTGGGGGATAGCATCTTAGTCACTCAAGTTATGAAGGCTGTTGGAAAAACTATTCCAATGGAGAGAAAACAACATAATAATGCTTTATTGCAAATATAAATTACATTTAGGTAACACGCTTCACTCCTTGCAAATGCAAAACTTTTCATTTTCCAGTTTCATGCAAAAGCATCTCATCCAGATCTGTTCCAGGCTTAAGCTTTGATATTTTTAAAACATTTAGTTCTGCTTGACTAGTTATAAATATTAGCAATGCTAAAAATCAATGAACTCAAACCAAAAAGCTGGACTTGAAGAGCTATGGATCTGGGAAATTGGAGAGTGCTGCAAAGATAGGGGAGGGAGATATATATATATATATATATATTCACTGAAAAAACCATAGGTTTCACACATGTTATAGTTAGCGGAAATTTTACTGATAAAAAACCAATGAAATTCCCCCGTTATAGTTAGTGCAGGCAACTATAACTCACGCGACCGCAATCTTCTGCTGATGCTAATACTGTATTTAGACACTTATTTGCCCATGTCTTCTTCCATACATTTTTAGCTATACATATATTACAAATATTTTTTTTTCATAAAGACACATATGTCATCAGCAGAAGATTGCGGTCGCGTGAGTTATAGTTGCCTGCACTAACTATAACGGGGGAATTTCATTGGTTTTTTATCAGTAAAATTTCCGCTAACTATAACATGTGTGAAACCTATGGTTTTTTCAGTGAATTTGCAAGGTTTTTTAAATGCTAATTCCTAACTATAACGTGTGTGAAACCTATGGTTTTTTCAGTGAATTTGTACGGTTTTTTAAATGCTAAGTTACTTTACGCCATTCGTGGCGTGCGCGCCCACTTAACGCAGGTCGTTCCGTGCGCGCACAGTAAGCACGCGGTGCGCACCGCGCGCCCACTTTAC